>NC_081411.1:643873595-644191095 GCF_030272615.1 Cryptomeria japonica | reverse complement strand
TTGATGGTATGCTCAAAGAATAAGTATCTGGTAGATTATTGAGAGGGGGGTTGAATCAGTAAATAGAAAAACTAATACAAACTTCCAATCTCAATCTCAATCACCCAAAGTGAACTTATCAAATGAAATACCACTATAAATACTCATAATAAAATTTGGTTGACTATTACAACAACTTAACAGTAAACAACATTAAACTTGTAAACATCCAAATGCTTTATCATATGTTAAAATATTCCATTTCCCAATGCTTTTGGTTATCATGCCTTATCAGAATAGTTAAGTAGTTAATCAAATCAACCATAAGATCATAATGACAAAAACATTCACCACATGACACAATTATTTTTGACGTGAAAACCCAAATAGGTAAAAACCACGCCGAGATGGGACTCATAAGATAATATTTGAACTCTTTTGAAGTTTGCCTTGTTAGGAGCCAAGCCTGTTAAAGCTTTTACAAAAGTCCTGTTAAGAATTGATCCTGTTAGGAATCACCCGGTTAAGGGATTGACTACAAATGCTTGTTAGAAGAAAATACCCTATATGGAGTAACCTCAGTAGAGGATTTGAAAATCCAATCTAATGGATAGCCTTGTTAGAGGATTTAATAAGTAACCAAACTTGTTAGAGTTTACCTGGTTAGGGGATTCAATTCTGTTGTAATTGTTAGAGAACAATAGGAGTTTGCTTGATCTATTTGAATAGCACTACACTTTTTGGATGTGATCCTTTTAAGCTCCTGCTCAAACTGTAGAATCATTATCTAGTTTGGCAACCACACACTCAACTGATTTCTGCCAACTCTTGCCAACACTAAACACAACAACTTCATCAACCTTAAATACAAATCAATTAGTTTGGTAACACAACAAAAACCTAATTCTCTCATCAAGATTACAAACAAGCTGGTACAAGTATGACCATTGGATTTCATGGAAATCTCTACACATCAATTAAGAAAACCTCAAACACTCCTTGATTACCGCTTCATCGAGCTCAGTAACTAATCACGCGCTTTGCATTAGATGCAATACATTTTTCTCATTCCCTAGACAAACAAACGTGCCAAAACATTTTGAACTTGTCTTAATGCAATGACCATACGTGTCACCATCATTACCGCTCAACATTAGATCATAAACCAACATAACCAATTAAACAGCCTTAATTATTTAGGGTTTAACAAAAACAACTGGTAGGGTTTATCGGTTACATTACATAGATAGGGTTTAACCTTTTACACTAGTTATTGGTTCAACTCACAAACTTACATATCAGTTTAAAATGTCCTTCACAAAGCTCTTCCTACCGGTTACAAGACAATATCAACAATATCAACAATATCGTTACTAGATAATTGACATCAATGACAACATAACATATCATTAATGCAATCTTCATGCGAATGCCAACAAAATACTGCATAACACACAAATTAACATCGGTTCATAGAAATCACAAAAACCTCACACAAAAATCAACGTGGATCAACAAAAAAAATAGGAAATGACTAGGAAATGCCATCAAGCATGTTAGAATCATCCAAAATAGTTGCACCAACACCACTTTTGAAAATTTCATAGGTTAACGTCTTAAGGCTCAAGAACACAACCAATCAACAAATTTCATGAGGAAAGATAACTTGTGGAGCACCAAATCACTAACCATCTGAAATGAAGATACCGAAGATCATCCCAAATAATAATCCAAAATCTCAACACAAGATCTGATCATACCAAAATATACTGGAGGGAATACCAGATTATGCAAAATAGTGATTAGCAAAACCAAACTACAAAATATGACCTAAAACCTTCTCCAAACTCACCAGAATAATTCATAGGAATATATTGAGATCAATGACAACAACATATCCTAGCAGTAGCAATGAATAATCAAATCCAACAAACTTCCCAATAATCCAACAATCTCCCCCTTTGGCATTGATGGAAACATGTGAACGTGAAAAACAATCAATGCAAAGAAAGAAGATATCACCATCAAACTCCTGCTAAGATCAAGATAGATAAAGCATTTTTTCACACGATCTCTCTCCCCCTTTGACAATAATACCAAAGATCACCAAAATAGAAAATCAATCTCCCAAAACAGAATCATAAATCTCTCTCCCCAAAACATAGAAACATGAATCCCTCTATCTCAGCGGTACACAATCAAATCAATAGGCTACTCCAGTAGAGGAGAAACATCAACTCATCAATTAGAATAAAAGAGTAAGGATCTAAATTCCACTAGATTGATGCAACTCAATGCATCTAATTCTCATCTCTCAGATAGACAAATGTATCTACAGGCAAGGGCTTAGTGAAAATATCAGCAATTTTTTCCTTTGTAGATACATATTCCAGCTTCACCTTCTGTTCATCATCTTTCTCTCTCAAGTAAATATATTTGATTGACATATGCTTAGTCTTTGATTGTTGCACCAGATTCTTGGACATATTTATAGCACTAGAATTATCACAGTATATAGCAATAGGCTCATCATAAATAACTCTAATATATTTAAACATTGGCTTCATCCAAACTATCTGAGTGCAATTACTAGCAGCGCCAATGTACTCAACTTCAATAGTAGATAAAGATAATTAATCTTATTTCTTGTTGGCCCATAAAACCAACTTCTTACCTAAAAAGAATGCTCCACCGGTAGTACTCTTCCGGTCATCAACATCACCTACCCAATCTACATCAGTGTAAACACACAACATGAAATCATCATTCTTTGGATACCATAAACCATAATCTTCAATTTCTTTTAGATATCTGAATATTCTTTTAACAACAGTGACATGACTTTCCTTCGGATCAACTTGATATCTAGCTGCCATACACACATCATGCATAATGTTAGGTCTAGTTTGAGTGAGATATAATAGTCCACCAACCATAGATCTGTACAAACTCTGATTAGCTTTAGTAGATTCATCATTTTTAGACAATTTACAACCAGTCATTATAGGAGTTATAACCGGTTTGGAATCATCTAATCCAAACTTTTTCAGCAGCTCCTTCACATACTTAGTTTGAGATATAAAGATACTTTTTCTTGTCTATGCAATTCACAAACCTAAAAAAAAATTCATCTCACCAATCATAGACATCTCAAATTCTTTTTGCAGATCACCGACAAATTTCATACTCATATCATCATCACCACCAAAAATAATATCATCAACAAAGACTTCAACAATCAAAATGTTATCATTTTCAATCTTAAAGTACAGAGTATTATCAACAACACCTTTGACAAATCCCAATTTTAGCAAGTATTTATCTAATCTAGCATACTAGGCTCTAGGAGCTTGTTTCAATACATAAAGTACTTTATTCAACTTACATACCATGTCTCCATCATCTGATAGTGAAAACCCATCAGGTTGTTCAATGTAAATTTCTTCTTCTAGATCACCATTCAAAAATGTAGATTTGACATCCATTTGATATACCTTGAAATCTTTATAAGCAGCATAAGCTAACAACAATCTAATAGCTTCAATTCTAGCAACCAGAGAAAATTTTTCTTCATAATTAATCCCTTCTTGTTGTGAATATACTTTGCAGACTAGTCTGGCTTTATTTTTGACTACTTCGGTAGCTTCATTCAATTTGTTCCTAAGAACCCATTTAGTACCAATAACATTTTTATCCTTAGGTCTAGGCACAAGTTCCCAAGTATTGTTCTTTTCAATCTGATCTAACTCTTCTTCCATGGGTCTAATACAGTTATCATCTTTACATGCTTCATCAACAACATCCTTAGGTTCAACCTTATAAATTAAACATATTTATTCTGCAACTAACTTCCTTCTAGTCATTACTCCTTTATTCTTATCACCAATAATTTGATTCTCAGAATGATTCAATCTTGCATACCTAGAAGTCTTCAAATTATTATCCTAAACATCTTCACCAGAAGAAGCAATAGTCTTTGTCTATACTAGATCATTCTACTTAGGCTCTTCAAGCTGAATAGGAGCTAAAACATGTTGACCTTCATCATAAGCTTTGATCTCCTTCCTAAGGTTTTCATCCACCTTCAAACTTGCACTCTCAACTATCTTTCTTAGTCTCTTGTTATAGCATCGATAGGCTTTGCTATTTATAGAATATCCTAAAAAGATACCTTCATCACTTCTAGCATCAAACTTTCCAATATCCTCATCTCTCCTGATCTAACATTTTCTACCAAAAAACTTTGAAATATTTCATAGTAGGAACATGACCAAGCCAAAGCTCATAAGGAGTCTTACCAATATCACCTTTGATATGAACTCTATTGAATGTATAGAATGCAGTGCTAATAGCTTCTCTCTAGTAAACCTTCAAAATATTTCCTTCAATCAACATGGTTATTGCAACATCTAAAACAATATGGTTCCTCCTTTCAACAATCCCATTCTGTTGTGGGGTCCTAGGAGTAGATAGTTGTATTCTAATTCCATGTAGCTCACAAAAAGAATTGAACTCATGGGAACAAAATTCTCAACCTCTATCAAATCTTAGACACTTCAACTTCAATCCAGACTCAATTTTAATTTTAGCTTGGAATATCTTGAATTTCTCAAATGCTTCTGATTTCTCCTTAAAAAATACAACCCACATCATTCTGGAATAATCATCAATTAGCAACATAAAATATCTCACCCTGCACACTTCTAACATTTGTAGGTCGACATAGTTTAGTATGCACAAGATCCAACAATCCATCTAATGTGTACCATTTACTCTTGAAAGAAATCCTTGTTTTCTTACCCAATTGAAATTCCTTACATACCGGATTAACAGGTTTAACAATCTTAGGAAAATCCCTAGAAACTTGTGTAGAAATGATCTTGATCAATGAATCAAAGTTTACATGATACATTCTTCAATGTCACAACCAAATCCCATCTATCTTAGCAATCAAACAAATTTTCTCACTAGCATTCAACTAATTTTTGTTTACCTTTATTCTTAGTTCTAGATGCAATCTCTATACCATTAGTGTTATACATACAAGACATCATCAGTGTTATGCTTACCATCAAAAGAAATAGAACCTCTCCCACAAATTACACAAGCTTTGTCATCTCCAAATCTAACTATTCCACCATCATACCTTTCCATGCTTACAAATTTTCTTTTGTCATCGGTCATATGATGTGAACAACCACTATCAATCACCCATTCACCTTTTTCTTCTACCTTAGCAGCCAAAGCTTTCTCCTCAATAGAATAGCTAGTGAAATCAATAGGCATGGGTCTATCTTCTTTAAAGGCAATAAACACAACTTTATCTCCTTCTGATTCTTCATCAATAACACCTTCATCTATAGCATAATAACAATTCCTTTTGTTCCTAAACTTCCAGTTAGACTTATAAGACTTAGCATATTTTTCATGTTTCTCATATCTATCATTTCTATCAAACTTATCAAACTTATCATGTCTATCATACTTAGCCATTCTCTCCGGACATCTAGAAGAAAAATGTCCTATCTTATTACAATAAAAACATTTTAAGGGTAAATTTCCATCATACTTACCAACACACTTAGGAAATCTCCGGGCAATCAATGCTTCAAGCTCATCGATCTCCCTTTCTTGCTCTGCTATTTCTCTCCTTTCTCTTTCATATCTAGATATATTTCACTCATCAGGATAATAATTCTTCTTACCAAACACAAATGTTGATGCTTTGAATGTTGTCTCAGACTTTCGATGTGATTCTCCAAATTTGTTGAACTCAAATGCAACAAGTTGTCCAACCAATACATCTCTTTTCACTGTAGTTACACTTTGGATCTCATCAATAGCGACAACCTTATGTTTATAAGCAAGAGACAAAGATCTTAGCACCTTAGCAAAAATCTCATCTTCTTCAATCTTTCCACCAACAGATTTGATACCAAGAACAAGCTCATTCACCTTAGCCATGTATGAATGTATGTTCTCACCATCTCTCATCTTTAATGTCTCATACTTTCCTTTTAAACTTTGCAACTTAGTGACTTTCACTTGACTATCACCTTCATATAGGATCTCAAGCTTCACCCAGATCTCATGTGCGGTCTAAAGTTCCATAACATTTATTATTTATGAATCAGTCAGGGCACTGAGTAATGCTTCCTTCACTTTGATGTTATATTCAGCTTCCTTAACCTCATCAAGAGTGGATGGTCCATTCCGAGGAATAACATAGGCATTTTTAGTAATCTTTCAATAATCTTCTCCAATACATTTCAAATGAACCTTCATCTATTTCTTCCATACATTATAGTTGCTTCCATCAAACCTCATACTATCCTTATTGAAAAGAATACCCTGAGCTACCATCCTGGATCTCCTCAAGCAGTTAAGGTTCTAGCAAAGGATCTAGCTCTAATACCAATTGTTAGCAGCAATCAAGAAGGAAGATGACGAGGGGGGGGGGGGGGGGGGGTGAATCAGTCTTCACCGAATCTCATGATAAATTAAAATTCCAAAACATAAACTGATAAACCATAGCAATAAAAAATAAGCAAATTAATAGCACAACACACAACACCAAGATTTTGACATGGAAAACACAGTTAAGGGAAACATGACGGTGGGAACCTACCCACAATAAGATGATACTTTGTAGTAGTATGTGAAAATATTACAATAGGGAATGCACATGCATTCAGGTACATTGCCTAGAGCTCACTGCTCAAAAGATATATGCCTAGAAGGATACAACCCTCAAGGAAGTCTCACTAACTTACAATATAATTCAGACTACAATTCAGAAGGAATGAACTACAATAATAGCATCTACAAATGCTTGATGATAGTTCCAGTTAAGCACAGTTGTCTACCCTGCAACACCAAACTCACCACAACACTTCATTGAATGATATATACTTTATTTGCATATTTACCTCTCTCTGATAATGCAAACATAATACTGACACCAAAATTACATAAGCATCTCATCTATATATACAAATCATCAACCTTGATAACAAGGTCAACTAAACCCTCAGCCCTCATCTCATAATTAAAAAATTACATTACACAATACAAATATTGACTATCAAACCAATATTATTATTTAATTTACATAGTATAGACCTAATTCAAATTCCCAAATGATTACATTCAGCGGAAATCCCACCAAGATCAACATTTTACACCACCAAAAATACTGCATAACACACAAATTAACACTGGTTCATAGAAATTACCAAATACTCGCACAACGATAAATATGGATTGCCAAAATAAATAGGACACAACTAGGAAACACCATCAAACACATTAGAATCATCCAGAACAGTTGCACCAACACCACTTTTCAAATCTTCATCGGTCAATGTCTCAAGGCTCAAGAACACAACCAATCAACAACTATCATGAGGAAAGATAACTTACAGAGCACCAACTCATGAACCATCTGAAATGAAGATACGCAAGACCATCCCAAACAATAATCCAAAATATCAGCACAAGATCTGATCATACTGAAATATACTAGAAGGAATACTAGATTCTACAAAATAGTGATTAGCAAAACCAAACTACAAAACCAGACCAAAAACCTTCTCCAAACTCACCGACAGGAATATGTTGACATCATATCCTACCAGTAGCAATGAACAATGAAATCCAACAAACTTCCCAAAAATCCAACAACTACTATATACAAGAATATTACATTACTTGAATTCCATCATATTCATTACATAAATTTGCTACAAGGTACATCCATAATCATCATGAAGAAGAATCCAAGAGAACATCCCAATAGCTAAAAAGCACCAACCACCTGACCATGTGGAACCAAAGGAACCACCCCCATGATAGGAGATGACACAAGATCCCAACACACAGTCTAAACCTAAGCTGACACCTATAACCAAAGAGACTAACCACACAAAGACTCTCATGCAAGAACCAACACAAAAAAAAAGAATAAAATACCAGAGGCGTACAACTCAACAAGACACAAATGCACCCAATAAGGCATAATCATGAATCATCAAGGAATAGATGTAGGGGTGGAGTGTCATCACATGCCATCATCTAACATAACAAATATAACAACATAAGGAACTAGCCTGATGGACATGTATAATCATCTCAACCTATGAGAAATCAAGGGAGATAGACTTGCCATAGCAATGACCTTCTCATGCTTATCCTAAAACATCATCCCTAGGATCAAGTCATGAGGCTCACATCAATTTTATCTTTATTAATGAATCTAAGTACCCAACCCATTAATTATTAGGTTGTCACTTATTTACAAATCATGGTAAACTCCCAATGTGCCCTGGTGGTCTATAATTCATGCATCCTTACAAGGAACCTCATGCAAGCCTATCTCTAGTGACCTCGATCATCACAAGGAAGCCCATTCACCCTAACATATCCCAATAATAAATCACAAGAGACTCTAAACCATAATGAAATATAAAAATTTAACATTCATATGCAACCAAGAACATCCACACATACTTTTACAACATACACAAAGCTACAACAACATCAAGTATAACAATGAGCCTCTTGGCTATTTAATTGCTGGATTAAGAACAACAACATAAGAATCTCCCTCACATGGCACATCAACATGGAGGAGAATTCATACAACAACATAAAGCATAAGAGATATCAAAAGCTCAAGATAATCCATAATAAGACTCAGAAAATAGTCAATTCAAATTTGGAAATCATCTGCAGACTGATAACAAGCCTCTAGTACAAGATTCAATAGGAAAAATTAAGTCAAATTAAGAAAAACTGTGAAAAACACATAAATTAGACAGGGTGCACATTCGCAAAATAGGTTCGCGCATTCACACAATTGGTTCGCACATTCACACTAACAACGCAAATACAAAAATTTCCACAGAAAACTTAGAAAACTTTCAGCAAAAATATAAAATCAAGTCTTTAACAAAAGGGCTCGAAAATCATATGGAAAGTCTCGCCCAGAAACAGGGAATAAGAGGGCACAAACGAAATAAATGATAAACAATTATAGACAAAGATCTATCAAAACTTCCTTCATGGGAATACACATACAAAACCATTTCAAACACACAGAAACTCCAAAAAAATCATAATCCAAACACCTCTAGTCTATTAAACTCGCAAGGAAAAACTAATCATACTCAAATACAACCAAATGGCTCAACAAATAGAGATTTCCATAGGGACGGAATTCTCAAAGTCATGAACGATATTTGTAATGCCTCGCTAGGAACCCTAAAAGAAAACAACACAGCTAGGCAGCTAAAGGGTGAAATAATTTTTTTTTTTGTTAAAGACTAAGTGCACTAACTAAAACCATTGCACGTTGAATAACACAACGTAAGTCTATCATATGTTTTCCTAAGGGTAACCAATGAAGATTAATTTCATAGATTATATTAACACCATAGTTAATCCATTTATTTAGATAAATTGAATGCTTAAGTTTAAAACTACACATACATCCAAATTTCATAATAAAGAAATAAAAGTATTCCAATGTATCCAATTTCCATAAACCATTTAAACATAAAATCAAAACAATAACATTGATTTCACTGACATAACAATATTACAATATCCATAAATACATGGCTTCCAATAATACCACAGGTTACAAAGTTACAATATCAAGGTAACATAAAAGTCTGATATAATGACCACAAGGTCTCAACTAAATAATGATCTCGAACAAGAGCTGGTACATAAACCACGAACCAAGAAACACCAGTGAAGCCTTTCCTTGCTTGAAGATACAATCCAGAACATCCGATGGGAAGTGGCACTACCACCCGACCATGTGATCCTGAAATGGAACCACCTCACCATGCTAGGAGATAGTAGAAAACCCTCATGCAAGCAAAGTAAGTCAAGTACAAAAGGACTACAAGACTCTACAAACATCCATGTAACACAACTCACAACACTAGTGACTCTAAGAAGAGAGTGTCATCGCATAGCTTGATGTTTACCATGTTACAGCCTCCATAGGTCCTGGCCCCCATACTCGGGTTTCTCCTGGTAACCTCTCCCGAGCCTCTAGTTCCATCTAAGTCTCATGCGAACCCTACCAATCTTTTCGTGAAGACAAGGTGGTAAGTTTGCCATTCTAGGCCTTCTCGTAACATTATGAGCCCTATACAAGGACTCACCTATGCACGAGGTACACTTATCTTAATTAATATTTATCTCACTCCCCCCCAATATATTATTATGTTATCACTTTTTAACCAACTTTTGACGGGTTATCCTGTCATCCACTTCGGGCATGGCCCCTACTTGAAAGCCACTCTCTCTCATAGGACACTAATAGGAAATGTCTCTCTATGAGAACTCTATGGCAAAATAGAACCATAACCAATCCTGACAAAGAACAAGTGAAGGATACACAATCACTAACCCAAGATTGACCATTTGGACAAAAACACACAATGGCTCATATCAAAAAGTTTATACAACAACACTTGGTTAAGGAGAAATAATAACATATGACACAATGATAATTCAACCAGATTACCAATGAAATTAAGCTTGACTGCAAACACCATTTACACAAGATCCTAATACAGACAATCTTTTCTTAAAACAACCAAAAGCAGAAATAACTTGCAATTAAGGAATTTTCTAGAAAATAAGAAAATACAACTATATTAATACAAGAAATCAATGTTGTCATTTGTCCAATAAAGTTAAATAAAATCACATAAAAATTAACCCCCTAATTATATGTTCATGATTAATTTACAAATAAACCCAATTAGATTTTATAAATAATCTAAATTAAATTCCAAATTCCAAATTATATATAATAATATAATATAATTACATAAATATATATATTCTACGAATATAATATTATATAATTTTATCACATTAAAATATATAATAAAAAGAAGATTTAATTTTCAAATATCTTTCATTTCCAAAATAACATAATTAAAACCACAGAAAATACTATATACATATATTATTATTATTATTATTATTATTATTATTTTTTAATTAAATTATTATTATTATTTTATTTTTTTAAATTAATTTTTTTTAATTAATTATTATTATTTTTGTTAATACAATAACCTAAAACAAGTAAATTCTCTTTTCACCCAAAATTTATTTCCAATCAAATTTATTTACAAGGAAATTAATTAATACATAATATGTCCAAAATAATATAATAAAATAATTTTCCTTAACTTTTAATAATACAATAAATTTAATTAATAATTAAATTTATTTCTATAATAACTAAATAACTTCACATAGATACACAAATATTAAAAAGGATTCCCATAGCCAAGTATTGAAACAAAAATCAAACAAGAGGGAATATTTTCTCTAAGAATCCCATTCCTCCCAAATCTTGCAATTCTCCATGCATCATAAAATCTTGATGAATTTTCTATAATAATTTTCCTAATTTTTCCAAAATTATTTTCTTCCTATAAATTAGAAATACACGTCAGGCATGGATTTCAAAACAAAACTCGAATTCATCAGAAGAGGGTTTGTATTCGACAATAATTTAACACACACACATCAATTAGAGAAAAATAGAAATATTTACTAAAAACCCACAACTAAGAATTCATCCAACTTGGTATAGCTTTCCTAGAAGAAATCTGTAGAAGCACGCTAACTTTTTCAATAAGCTTCCAATAAATTCCTTCACCTAAATTCCTGACCTGTTCCTGTGTATCTAAAACAATGACCTATTCCCCTTTTTAAACTAAAATTCTAGGTTCAATAGCTTTTTCTAAAAAACCTAAATTTAGAATAAAAGTAATTTTATAACAAAAGATAAGCTAACATGCAGTAATTAAAAATCATTATTCTTTCTTTTCATTTCTCATGCAATTAATTAATTTTCTAAATAAAGAATTAAAACAATACTTTAATTCCAATTAATTATTTTTCTAAATAAAGAATTAAAAGAATATTTTAATTCTAATTAATTATTTAATTCATTTATTCTTCTATTTATTTATTCTTTTATTCTTTTAATTATTTATTCTTTTATTTATTTAAAATTCTAGGAAATAATAAATACAATTAGTTTAATTTATTTTTCCACAAAAATTTAAATAAAAATATATTTCTAATATGATGCAGCTTGCAATTTAATTTTAATAATTTTTTTTAATTAATTAAATTTATAATCTCAATGCATACATAATTCAACTATGAGATAATTCCATAAACTTAATTAATTAATTAATTAATTAAATCCACTAAAACACTCAAATTGAACAAATCTCAAGTAAATACTCATAAAAAGATCAAACGACAAAAAAATGAAGGTCGAACTAACTAACTAGATGAGCAACTAACGACACTCACACGAGTGTAAATGAGTAAAATAGGGTCAACTACTATCTCCTCCACTTCCATCGAAAAATATAAGGCACGCTTAGACCTGTGAAGCCAAGTGGAGACGATACCCCGTACCTACCCGGTACTTGTACCTGTAATATCTTGCACCACCGAACCACACATGCATATATACAATATAGAAAACATGGCATACACACTGATGAAGGAGAATCACGATGCTCCCTGTCTCATCGAAATGAGTGAAGGAAAATCGTCCCCTTGCATCCCATACACTCGCAATCACACAACATATAATTACACATTGCATAGATAAAGTAAAATGTCAGTACATAGCAATAATCCATAAAATGCCATAAATCACAAATACTGAAATACTGCAAATAAATTATACATCTCATCTCCAGATAAAGCATAATGTCATACAAATCTAAATAACATATCATGGTAATGTATCCACCGAAAACAAACAATAATAAAATGTGAGTCTAATGAGTTCAAACAAGTAGGGGTACTACAATATTTACAGAAAAACCAAAATAATATTTCTAGCAAACTATATAAAATCCCATATAATATAAAATGCCTCCCTAATTATTATTTCAACAGCTATAATAAAACTATAGAATATAAATATATTTCTTCAACCCATACCCAAAACACTTGCAGACACAATGCATATAGAGAAACCATTAAAACCAAAATACAGAGGAACATGAGATCCAACCTACAACCCGTGTAATAGAATGTAGCTGAAGAAGAGCTTCCCAAATCTAAGCCAAAAATTAGTCCACAAAGCTCCAACAAAAGTCTAAATGCAAAATAAATTCAAGAGCCTGAAAATAAAAACCAAACAATAACTAAAACCCTAGCCTCCATACTGACCAATCAAAATATTTATTTTTGAATATATTTTACCAACCCCACCATATAATATAATTTTACCTCCCATTTCAAATTCAACCAATAAGACTAAAGGGTAGGTAAGGTAAATATAAAATTTATTTATCCAGCCAAGTGGAAATATTTTATTATTATTTTGATTTAATGGGTTTATACAACCCACTTATATATAAAATAGTTAGCTATATAAATAAAACATAAGCTATAAATAAATAATCCAAATGGGGATTTAATAATAAATAAACCAAAGTCTCGTAAATAAATTAAAGAAGCAAATAAAATATTAAATACCAAACGAATATTAAACCATAGGCAATTAAATAAATAAATACCAATTAAATAATCAAACCCCAGTAAAGATTAAATCATAAATATAAAATAAATATTAAACAATCATAAAATCAATAAACATTAATTATCAAATAAATATAAATACCAAATAATTAAATACTCAAAACTAAGAAATTAAATACATTAAAATAAATATTATTAAATATAAAAGCACATATCAAGAGTCACATAATTAATCTAAAAACACTCAATTAAATCAACTATCTCTAACATGCACTCACAACACCAAGAAGACCAAGCTTACTAACTGACATGGTGAATTATGCCAAGACGCTGACGACTCACAGTGAACAACTTAGACCTTGAGTATGTGAAGGGAACTCATTGTTGGCATATATATGTTGTCTGTTAGCACATATTTTTACAAAATATTTTGTGCTATATATGGATGCCTGTTTTCCTATCATAACTGCTGGTGTCTTATATGCAGGAGCATAACTGAAGAAAATGGAGTTGTCCAAAAGATCAACTGCCTCATGAATGGTGTTGCTAGTCCTCCAAGCCTGTGTAGATGGAGCAGTAGACCAGACATTAGAAAATTCCAAGCAAACGTAGTTGCTAGGGGCCGCGTGGCTGCAGACTAGGCTCAGAAGTTTTTAAACAAAGGATCAAGCATAGAATACATACAATAGCAGGGGAGGCAAAAAACCATTTATCCCACATTAGCTATGTAGAGGGAGTTTTATATATTTAAATATAAGGCCGCATGTATACTTAGTGTCAAGAGCTGGAAGGCTTTTGGCAAGTGCTAGCTCAGCACTAGTGGGAGCCCCCCTCATGTGCGCGCATCTCAAAGCACCTAAATTTTATAGCAGAAGGAGAAATTAAAGAGCAATTTGGGTAGATCGGACGGTGATCGTAGAAGATCTGACGGTCGTCGCTATACCACAAGATAGAGATGCATGCTAGTTTATCCCTGCGACTTGGTGACTAAGCATGTACGAAAAAGGGGAGGTTAACGAGCATGCAAGTTCGAGATTGATCCAATGACAACCACTATACCACGATAGGAAGTTGCAAGACCAATATCTCCCATGACATAGTGACTGCCAAGGTGGCAGATGAGGTGTCGTCCTAGTGGATCTACAAGAGAATCAAGATGTGCCACGTGGTGGAGCGCAAAAGAAGAACCCAGGTCCAAGTGCTGGGTAGGTGGATTTGAGGGTGAACCAAAGGGTGACACGTGGCACAGATGGACAAAGAGAAGAGAGAGCTGGTCAGGCAAGGTTAAAAGCCGAGCAGATAAGGAAGATCAGACGGTTGGCTGAGTTGATCCAATGGTGGTCGCTATAATGTGAATGGAAGATGTGCGATGTTTATTCACCGCGACATGGTGACCGAGTGGTGGGACCCACTAAGGAAGCAGTTCGGAGGAGATAACGTGTGCGAAGGTTGGAAAAGATCTAATGGTTGTCGCTGATCCACTATGTAGAGATGCACAATGAATGTCCATCATGGTTAGGCAACAAGGGAGAGATTCATTCCGATGGTAAGTGAGGTCATGCTAAGGTGGCAGGATAGAGACCCCGAAGCCAATCCAGAGGTGACATGTGGTGGGCCTGACAGATGAGGTGGGTGACCCAGGTGTGATAACAACCATACAAGCTGGAAATGATCCAACAAATGTTGCTATTCCGCTATGGAAAGTTGCATGATCAATACCTATCGTGGATCAGCAACAAAGGGGAACCAAAGTGAAACGGTGGGTCCGATCAAGATGAGTTAGTAGCTGAAGTGGCAGTCAGGTGGCATGTCATCAAAAAATGACTTATCGAACAAACCTAAGCTGTGATGATTTTTTAAAAGGACTCACAGAAAGCAGCAGTTTCATCGACATCAAGTTCATTGAAGAAATCAGAAGTGGTCCCATCAAAACTACATAATCGATAAGACATGAAAATAACTCGCCAAGGGAGGAAGTTTGGCTGAAATAATAATAAAAGGGAAGTATTTCTTCTCGTATCACACTACCTTATCTATTATTTAAATGTGTGTTAAAGATTAAATTTATGCATATCTATCCTAAATAAGTGCTATGAATATATATTTTAGGATGAAACATTATTTTATATAAATGGATGTTATGTTTGCAAAATTATTTTCTTAAAGATGGAAATACTTTGATTTAAATAAATTATTTTAAACAAGTATAAGGAAATAAAGATTATTGACTTTTCAAACTAAAAGCTAAGGTGGAATACATTTTAATTTTTAAATCAAGGAATTTGATTGGCTTATCTCGTGTGCAAAAGATAATGAGAAGATGATGGATATTTGCTGAGGAATTTTATCAAGGCAGAGAATAAAAGACACATGATTTAAGTATCATCTAGTATTTTTAAGGATTCTCATTTGTAATTAATTATTAAACCAAAGGGTGTGTCCTTTGGAATGTAACTGTCTGTAACTCCCTTATGTGTATGAAAGGGTGTGTCCTTTCATATATGCCTTTTGATTAAGATACTCAAAGGGAGTCATTTTTGTATGTAAAAGGAGGGGGGAGTCATAAGAATGAGATACTGCTGTAAGGATTGAATATCATTTTGTATTAGAGAAGTCTATAGGAAGAAGAAGTATCATTTTGTGCAAGCAATTTGTAATTGAGTATCTACAAGTGCAGCTTATGTATGCAATTATTTCCTGAAGATTAATATACAAGGTTCGCTATTTCTTTTTTCAAATATTGTGTACACTTTTGTGTTGATGATTATCTTTGTCCTCTTGATAAATCTGTTTATAAATTTTCTATGATTTGAATCACATGTCGTTGTATTAAGTGAAAGATTGAGTTCATATTGTTTGTGTAATGCATACTGAACCTTCATAGTTGATGAAAAATTATCTCTTGAGTTGATAAGATATTTTGTCCACAAAGTGCCATATATATCCCTGGATAGAGGCACTAGTCTATTATTGATCTTTTAAGGTTTTGATCTATATGCATATAAGGTCCTTGATAGAGAAACATTTTTCCCAAATCCTATATGAATTGATCTATGGAGATTTCATTTAAGTCCTGAAAGCAATCTCATTTTCAATATACATTCACAATCATTCATTTTCAAAGAATTATGTTAAAGCACACAATAAAACATAGTTGCAAAACAATAATTTTCCAGTTGTGTAAACTTGCTAAAAGGTTTAAATCCACTATAAATAACCTCTTTAGTGTTTGAGAGGAAGAGGCATACCCACCTAGGTTTAGTGGAGCATAAAGTGTAGAAGGATTTCGTCTTTGACCATCCCTATTTGTTGGCCAAGGTTGATTGGAATACTTGAGGATTTGGCAAGTCTTTTGGTTTTCCAATATGTGGTTTTGGAAACCAATAGATTGGCGACTCTACTAGGGAGTTGTGATAAGAAGTATTCAAAATTTATGGTGGTTTCACTTCAGACTCTGCTAGAGGAGGGAGCTCAAAAGATTAATGAATTTATAATTCCTCTTAGGAGGTGGTGACTGTACTTTTATTTTATGAATAATAATTGGTATGTTGAGAAAGTAAAAGAAACCCCTAGGAATTTGTCAATAAGATTTATGCAGGGGAGGAGGTCTTTGCACAAGGGACAAGAAGATTTTGTTCAGTTGAGTCCCAAGAAAAGGAACAAAGGGATGAAATCAAACATGGCATTGGAAGGTTATAAGAGATTTCCTAGTAGAGAGGAAGGTTGCTCGTCTGGTAATAAATTTGAAAATTTGGAGGAAAACCCTTTTTATAACTTAAACATTAAAAACAATAAAGGTGGTCATGATGAGATCCTGGTTGCTGAAGAATAAGAAAAGAGGCAGTGGGATGAAATCATACTTAAAATGGCTAATTTAAATGGAGATGAATCTAAGATGGAAAAATCTCTTAAGAGGCAACCAGATTGGGTGTTGCAAAAATTAGGAATAAAAAGAGATACAATTCAAAGTCCTAGGTCAGAAGAAATAGAAGACAAAAGTAAAGGTGAAGGAAATAGGCCAGCAATTCCTAAATATAGTCCCCCTCATATGAGAAGAATAGAGAAGCCTTTTGTAACTTATGATAACCCATTATCAAATGGAACTAGAAGATGGAGGGATATGCATAGGGATCAAAGTGAAGGAAGGCAGGAGGATGGAAGAAGGAACAGAAATGGGGGAAATGATGGGAATTGGAATAACACAAATAGGGGTAACCATATAGGAAGTAATGGGTATGGTAGCAATCAAAATAATGGACATAATAGAGGTAACAATGGCAATTATGGAAATGGCAATGGTGGAGATAGGAACAACAATAATGGCAATGGAGGTAATAATGGAAATAATGGCAATAATAATGGTGGTGGAAACAATGAGAACAATGGTAATTATGGCAACAATGGTAGAATCAATAGAGGAAGTATGAACAATAAAAGCAACCATCATGTCAGAAGATAACCTATGATCATTGAAAGATACAAACTGTTGGATTTTACGGGCATCGTTGGTTATCCAAATCAGATCACTAATGATTTAAGATCAGCAATCCCCAAATTTGTAGGAAATGGGATTGCTTCAGCCGAACAACATGTAGTTAACGTAAAAAATATTATTGAAGAATTTGAGGTTCCTCATGGCGATGTATTCATGAAATCGTTTGTTCAATCTTTGACAAAAGATGCAGGAGAATGGTATAGAAGTCTTCCTGATAGATGTATCTACAGCTAGCAGGAATTTGTAACACTGTTCTTGGAAGAATTTAGAGATCACAATGATCCTTCATTTGCATCCCATGAATTAATAAGTATACAGAAGAATCAAAATGAATTAGTTGCTGAATTTAATAAAAGATTTAATAAAGTATTAAATAGAATACCCAGAGATGTCAGACTTGTTGATTGATTTTTTATTAACTTTTTATTTGAGTGCTTTTGACAACAAAACCCATTATGAGATTTTGTCTCATAGACTTGATACTTTACAACAAGCATTCAAGATAGCCACTACTATTGACAATAATAGGAAGGTTGCTAAAAGAGATGATCCAAAGTTGTACAATTCCAAGGTTCCCAACAAAGATGATCTTACTCAGATCATGGGCATTCTTAAGGACCTAAATGGTAAGCAAAATCCTAACGAAAGGCTACCATACAAAAACAATAAGCAAAAAAATTACAATAGGTCAAGGTTGCATGACATGCCATATAACATAAATTGGAAGGATGGAAAACCCATAAAACCTAATACAAACAAAGAGACTCTTGATCCATTAAAGAAAGCCACAAACTTTGTAGATGAGTATCCATGGTGTGATGTATGTAATCTACCTCATGTTGTAGAAAAATGTATAATTTCCCAAGGCTTGATAGAAGAGGAAGATAAAAATGAGGATTATGAACCAACTGTGAAAGCCCTTTCGTCTGATCCATATTGGGGAAGAGATGAGGATTTATTTGAAGAAGAAGAATATTCTGATGTGCGTCAAAGAAGAAAGATTTTGCAATATAGCATACAATAGGTTTTTTCTAATGATGTTGAAGATATCCCTGCCTTGAGAAAATTGTTTTAGGAGGAAGCAGTGCCTTCTTTATGAAACTTGACTGAAGAGGAGAAGAAAGCTTTCACTATTGCAGCTGTAGAACAAGTGAAAAATAATTACCAACTAAGAAATAGGAATGTCAACAATGAGAAAGGTAAGCCAAAAGGTATTTTTGCCAAAGTTACAAAATAAGGTGGGACCAATAATGACACGGCCAAGGGCAAGGATGAAAGTGCCAAGAAAGGGAAAGAACCAAAACAGACTAAAAAAATGGAAATGCCAAAGCTCGTTAAGCCTGTAGAGAAGAAACAAGTAAGTAAGCCCAATTCAAATTGTAACTAATTCATGTCTCAAGCACTATCCTAGGTGAAGATATCTATGCCTTTGTTAGAAGTAATGAAATTTCCAGATTACAAGAATGAGACTTTAAAAATTATATTTAATGTTGGAGAAGTAAGTAAGGATGATCCTAAATCAAAAGAGGATTCTCATGTGGTGTATCTTGGCACATCTGTTACCAAAAATCTCACACAGGTAGATCCTTTCTATCTAACATTGTTGATAAATGAAAAAAAGAAAAAAAATTGCATGATACATTCAGGAGTAGTAGTAAATATCATGCCAGAAGATGTCATGAAAGAGTTGGGAATGCACGTTGATACACCTTACGGTAAATGCTATGCTATGGACAATAGGTCAGTTCCTATAGTAGGAATCATGAAGGACGTTGAGTTCATATTCCCAGCTTGCCTAGACACTACATACAAAATAGATATCACAGTTGTACATGTTGTTCTCAATTTTTGATTTCCTTATCTTCTCTGTAAGAATTTTCAAGCCTTTGTCGCATATGGAGATAACAACAAGAAAAGGAAGTCTAAGAAAATATTTAACAAGGTTTATACAAAACCTTCTGCACTTCAAGCTTATACTAAGCTTAGGCGGGTGCACCTTTTGTTAATGCTTTTCACAATTATGACAGAAGATTCATAGGAAACCAGTGTCAACATTCTACAAACCTGATCACCTTAACATTACTGAATGCAAAATAAAAAAAACTCATGTTCATTTTTAGTTTTGTTCTCCAAGAAGGCTATAAAACTCAACAAACTATATCAGTGCCTTATCCGGGCTTTAGAGTCACCTGGAATTAGGTAAGAATTCTCAATAGGAAACTCACATACACATCATTATATCAATTTTCACTAAATCTATATATGCCTAACATATATAAACTTTCACCTTATACTAGACTCAGCCATCAAACTCAAGCAGAATTACTGATTACCAATGAGAAGATTTTAAGTATATCTAATTTCCCCATTTTAGAGAAAAACCTAAAAACATTCCCGTAAATTGCCTTGCAACTCATTCGATTAAACAATACTAGATTATCTAATCAAACTACTACATCAATCACACATGCAAGAAGACAACACAAATCAAGGCTCAACATTTTCTGATCTGTATATTAATATCCTTCATCAAATTTTTACATAACTCAGAGTGATCTTCCAAAAAATCTAGAAAACCCTCAATATATTTTTTGCCAGAGTTTCTTTTCAAATTCTTGTGATCCCTCTCTAAGTAGTCATGGTATCCATTTATAAATATATGGATGCAACAAGCTTCGGACTTCCCTAGAAAACAATATCTTTATCCTAACCATCATTTCCCTCCAAAATTTTACATTGCTCAAAGATTTGAGAAAGAGAAATCTAACAACCAAAGTAGCCAGCTGTAAACAAGCCAACTGACTTTCTCAATACATTACAAAATTGATGCCTCTTGTCTTTGATTTCTTTAAAACCAATAATCCCCGAATAAACTTGTTGCAACAACTAACTACTTTCAATTGCTTCAAGATCACCAACTATCTGAGTGGCAATTTATTCCTTTTGTGCTTCTGCTCCTTTCATCACATATTTGGTTTCCCATTCTATAAAAATGTCATCATTAGGCCAGGAAAAGTTAACAAATTTATTTTTCAACTTATTTACTCTTTTCCATGTATTCCTTAACTGCTTAACTTCAATTTCCAAAAAACCATAATGTGACTTTATCTTTACAATTTCCTCAACTGTTCGAATGAATAAAGATGTATCATCTAAATTGATGACATCATTTATCCGTTGAGATAATTTGTGGCCTAACTCGCCAAGCCATACTTCTTCATCTTTTAACTTGCTGGTGCTAACAAAACCTCTTAGGAAAAGTTCAAACTTCTGGTTAGCATATTCTTTTCTATATAGGTTTTCTCTTTGTTCTAGGCTAGCTCTTTCTTATACCAATCTGGACATACCTTTTAATAATTTGCAGGTGGATTTAATAGTAGCATCAACATCTTCTTGGGATAAGCACATGAGTTCTAAATCAACCTCCCTAGCCATCCATTTATTCAAAATTGGCTCCAGAATAGCCTTGTCCTCCTTCAAAGTTGTCAACATGCTCAAAACTCTTTTCATATATATGTACACAATAGAAGCCCCAACTGTGTTAGCAAACTTCAAAATTGTGCCCTTGATCTTCTCCTCATATTACTTGCAAACATGGCCTGAGCCTGCTTCAATTTTTCCATTTCATCTTGGATAGTCTCAGTAGATTGGAAACTAGTAGTCATAGGGGAAGGGGAAAACTCAATGATTGGAATAGTAGATGGAGGTTTAGCTGGAGAGGAGGAAATCATCAAGGTAGGAGATTCACCTTTCTGATGTTGCCCTACTATTTGATTCTTCAATTTTGCAATTGTACTATCCTTTTGAGATATTTCAATTTTAGCTTCATTATAGGCTTTTAGGATTAACTCCAACTTTACCTAAAAATCAACATTTTCCTTGGCCTCTTTCTCAGCTACGACCATATTGAATTTTACAGATTCCAAAATTGTGCTAGCAGCCTCCACCACCCCTATGTCCTTCACTCTCTTGACAATCATGCCTCCAGAATAGCTGGACTCTGGGGAGTCTTTCCTCTATTTTCTCTCCTCCCTTCTTAATGACCACATGACTAAGGTAGCATGATCATTACTATAGGTCACTCCCTCCAGGGGCTTTGTTTCCTTCCTGTTTGCTTCAAGAATAAGTGCATCTGTTATGTCCCATTCAGGGAGAATCCAAACTCTAGCTTCTACAATCATCTTCCTTCCTTTCTCTGGGGTAATCGTCTCAAATTCTGTCAACATTTCTTGCTTTACATCTACCTCAACTGTAGATGTATCTTTGTGAGGACATTCATTTTTCCTCTTCTCACATCTTGCCTTGAATTGTTGTATATTTTTTCTCCAAGCAAACTACAAAAAGCATCATGTTTTGACAAAACTATCATCTACCAGAAACTCCTCACTGGCCTCCATAATGACATGGTCCAATTCTTTATCTATAAATTCCTCTACAGTCAAGTCCATTTGGGCACTTGTTGGTTCCTTCGACATTCCTTCTTGCAACTCTTCATATGTGTAAGCAAATTCCCCAAGACTTCCTAATTGCAATAGTTGCTCTGCTGCTACTTGCTCATCTCCTACATGTATTGAGGATTGGGAAGGAGAATACAAAAGCTCACTTGCCTGCACTTCCTTCCCTACCCTCTGCCTTTTAGGGGAATCTTGGATCTCAACCACATCTTCTAGTGCCCTTTTTTCTTTTGAAGTAGAAGGCTCATCTCTTATCGGCATTAGTACACTATATTTTGACCTTTTATGCATTACATATTCACCTAGGGGAATCACCTTGGCATAGGCAGGCTTGGCTAAAACTAGTTTAGCCTTTTCAGGATTAGTGTTCATCACAACCTCCTCCTTCTCCTTCAAGGTTTGCATTAAATCCTCAAAATAAACTACCCAAAACTTGATCTTTTCTTCAAAAGGATGAAAGCTAACCAAGGGATCATAACTGTTGTAGATGTATAAAAATGACCATATTCCTAAATGAATATTTTATGTTCATTTCTCTATTTTATTAAATCTTATTTAATTGAATCACCCATATCCTTCTATTTAAATTAATTAAATTACTCAATTTATTTAAATTAAATTCACTATACCATTTAATGAATAAATCATTTTATTCAATTAAATCCCTTCTATCCACTTTTAATTAAATTCAAATTTAATTAAATAGTTATCCTAAATTAAATAAATCTAATTTATTTAATTTCCCCAAATTACAACCAAATTGAATTAAATTAACTTTATTTCAATTAAATCCTATTATCCCTCCATCCACTTGCAAAATCCTACATCTCCCACTTGCCTTCCTAAACCCCTTCCTAATTTCTTCTAGACTCTTCTAATCACTTCTAATTAGCCTAACCCATCTTCTAAACTTTGTCACATCCCTAAGCAAGGGGAGGTCACTTCTCAAAACCTTAAAGTCTTTGATAACCATTAAAGGCTTCAAGTCTTCAACCACTTAATTCCCCAAAGTCTTCATAACCATTAATGGTTAACTCAAACCCTCTTACATGGTTAAAGAATTTCTTTTAACTCAACCTCCATGTAACCCAAGGGTCTCATCAAGCATTCATTGCTTTGACCATGATTATTCCTTAATCATTTGCACAAGAGTTTATCCTTGGATTAACTCTTAATCCAATGGGTAATCTTAATTTAGGCTTGACCCTTACCCTCTAGATAACCATAAGGTCTTCTCAAGCATTTAATGCCTCCAGCCCCTTCTCTCAACCCAACTCTATGTTGACATTTGTCACCATTTCATTGGTGCAAATTGCAAACATGGATTACCAACTTTCAAACTCAACCCTTGATTAACTCTTTCAATCCTGACCATCCATTGCCCTATTTTTGCTATAAATAGAGCTCTCAATCCTCCATTTTAGAGATCCAAGTTTGTAGTATCATACTTATGCTCAAATACATTCAAGCTTTCATTTCATATATGCTCATCATTTTAGCCTCTCTTTTAACTAGGAATTAGTCTAAATATGCATGTTTAGAGTACTTTCTATTATCATTAGCTTAAATCATTGAACTAATATAGTATGCTAGGATAGTTTGTTTGCTAACCTTGTCATCTTATAGTTAGTTTATTGCATTTCTAGAATCATGCATAGTTTAGGATGCATCTCATGTTAAATCACCAAAAAGTATCCCTCGTTCTTGCATTTTCCATCCCTAAACCATTTTGCTCAATGATCTGAGAGAAAAAACATTGGTTTGAGGGACCGTGTAAGATAGAGAACCATGGGACCCACCTTGGGAAACTGAGTGATACTTCATTACTCCATAGCTTGCACCAAGAAGTCCTGTGAGTGTGTGAGAAAGGCTCCATAGAGCTCCATTTTTCACATATTGAGTTCTATCGACCCGCTTTTCCCGCATACATTTCTGGCACCCACCGTGGGGTTAGACCCCATATATCAAATCGGTTTTTGAATTTAACCACTTTTGCAAGTCCACAAGAAACAAGAATCAGCGCGTGGGAAATATTTCCTAGCACATCTGGTTAACAGTCTAGTGCATCCCACCCACTGTTCAGCGCATTGGGTCCATCTTGTAGTGCATAAAGTCTTTTCCTTAGCGCATCATATTTCTAACAGTTTCCTGTAGGTCTCGGCGTGGGAGAAAAATAGAATAGCACATCGGGAAAATAGCTTAGCGCATTGGGGGCACATAATAGCACATAGGAACTTTTTCTTAGCACATAGACATCATTTCTTAGCGCATCAGCACTATAGTTTAGAGCATAGAATTGGCAGAGCCAAAAATTTATGACAGAGTCAAAAATTAGGCTTGTTGGAGGCATAATATATATGGAATATAACATTTAAGTATAAGTGACATTTCCTCTTCTCTTTTCTCTTTCTTATACTTTAAGTTATATTCCATATATATTGTTAAGATGTTTGAGAGGGGTTTCGGACCTCTAGGAGTTATAATGCAAAATCTAGTTTTTGGAAGATCTTCCAAATTTTAGACTTAGTCAAATTTTAGGGCATTTCAGGATCAGGATTGTAAAAATTGTAACCAAGATCAAAATTTAGGCTTGTATAAGCCCACACTAACATTTGATCACTGACTACGTGTAGGTTCTAATATTTTTTGTGCAGGGGAAGGAGTTAGTTTAGAGGCTTTAAGTTTCTTTTTTTACTTTCTTTCAACAAAAGTTGGTTAAAAAGAACTCACTCTCCTTTTGGAAAAAGTTAAAATAAACCTCATCATTTCATTGGGTTGCATAAAATGAACTTCATGCCTTCCTTTTTGGTGTTTTAAAACAAAAATTCATCTTTTCTTTATTGCAAGGTAAAAAGAACAACAAATTTCATATTTTCTTTCTTGCAAGATTAGAGGAAAAACACTTCATTTTGGAAGCTATAAAAAGAACCAACAATCTTTACTTTGGAAAAAGTTTTAAAAAGAACCTCACTATCCTTTGGTGTTTAAAAGGATTCACTTCATTTTGCAAAGTAAAAGAACCTCATCTTCATTTTGTGCAAGGCAAAGAGGGAAAGTTTTCCCCTATTGACTTTAATTTTGTTGACCAGGTTTGTTTTACAAAAGTTTTGGAAATACACACTTTGCTATGAAAGGTTAAAAAGAACATCATGCTTGTTGGAGCAACATCTCCAAATAGAAGTTAGCAAATCATTGTCTTAAAGGCTAAAAAGAACAACTTGATTGCCTTGTCTTGAAAGTGGAAGGTATATGCTCTCCCCTCAACTGGGTGATCAAAAAGCCAAACCACTTTTAAAGCTTTCTTTAATTCAAGCAATACATCCTTTAGCAGGCCTACCTTCCTGAGGGCTTGAAAAACTCTTAAAGCCATTCTTAGGCCAGTGTGAAGGGAACAACCTAAGTGGGGAACAACTTTGATGCCAAGTATTCCAACCCACTATAATCAAAAGTGGAGGGTGACGAAAGTCCCTTTCAATGGTTACGTGCAACGATTAGCCTTCCCTCAGTATCTTTACGATACGTAAAGCCTTTGTTCTAAAGGTTGGGAAGCCTCCTGAGGGAGTTTATCACTGACGGCCAAACAGGAAGCCTGATTAAAAACCTTAGCATTAGAAAATTTGAATTGAGTCAGTCGCCAAACATTGGCAATATCATAGTGCAAGGGTGGGGAAGAATCCACCCCCAAGATTACTCACCATATATCTCCCAAGATAACTACTCAATTGTGAAGCAATTCACTTTGAGTTAATTTCTGGCAAAAGGCAAAAAAATGGGTGCCCTCTAGGGGGTGACAATGCTGTTTGAGCTAACGGAGTATTGAGACTAGTGGGCTATGATATTGTCAATGACCTTTGAATAAAGAGTCTATCTGATGTGTCTTTTGTTGTAAATCAAACCAGTGATAACATCAGGGATTGAGCACATCCTCAAAAGAATATACACTCAATGTTTAGCATTAGGATGATCATTGTCTTCATGTGTGCTATGTATTCTTGTCACAAATGTTAAAATATCTTGCAAAGTATCCAACAATCAAACTCAAAAGTCAGTTCAAACAAGGAAAAATCATAAAGTGGAGAAGATTTCCAAATCCAAAAAAATGTCTTTTGAGATGGTTATCAACATTTCAACTATCTTTAGGAAAGAATTTCATCCAACAAGATTAGGGGAATATCAAACTAAGTAATCAAGATTTTATCTATTTGACTTAGTAAGCTTGAGTATCCAAAAACAAAATTATCCATCAAAATCACAAGTGTTAAAAATTCCAAAAATCGCAAAAAAACAACCAAGTCAAAATATATCAGAGCAGTTTAGTGTGTGAGAGCAACTTCTTAGCGCGTGGGGACCATCTTTTAGAGTATTAGACCTTCACCTTAGCGTATTAAGTCTTAACATTAGCGCTTCATAACATTAGCGCTTCATAGAAATCCAAAATCAGCAGTTTTACATAGCGCATTTTGAAAATAGTTTAGCATGTTGAAGCATCAACTTAGCACGTGGAAGCCAAACTTTAGCACGTAGGGTTTAATAGTTAGTGCATTGGTGACCCATATTTGTGCATGACCTTTTTGAACCAAGGCAAAAGAAAAATAAACCAGTTAGCACCTATCAGGGGGCAGTGTAGCGCATGCAGTCTTTTCTCTAGTGCATTGAGAATTTTTTTTAGCACATCTAGTCTTTGGCTTAGCGCATGGTCAAAACTCAAAAAACCAGAGAGAAAAACAAGCCTTTCTAGAAAAAGTTTTCAAACTTCTTGAGTATCCTTTCAAGTCCAATATCAAAACACCAGAGAAATCATTTCCAAATCAAACAAGTCAGTCTTAGAAAAAAAGTTGTCAAATCCAAAACTAGCTAAAGATAAGACTTTATCCTATCAAAATCAGGTATTATCATCACCTTGATCAAAAGATCCATCATCTAAAGGATTCTATCAAACAAACAACATACCAAGTTTAAAACTTAAGTTGTCAAATCAAGTTTCCATATCGGGAGACTTTATCCATATCATTTGACACACTTTGTTGTGAGGGGGCATCTAAACCTTCATTTGATAAAAGTAGACTTAAGTTTCCAAACAAAGTATCTCAATCCAAACATCGAAGGAAACCATTGATCATTCATGTATGACCAGTCCTCATATTTTGAGAGGAACAAGTCTTCATCACAAAACTAAGTTAAAGAAGAGACAACCTAGTCCTAAGACCCTTATCAATAGGAGTAAATTTCTCCAAGTCAACCTATCAAAAACATCAACTTTGATCATTCATATGACCATTCATTATGAAACCAAAAAAACAAAAAAAAAAGGGAATCTCGGTCAAAGGAAATGAGTCCTGACATAAATCAAGATCACAATATCATGACTTCCCAATCTGATCCCATCTTCGATCAAGATCCCACCTGTCAATAATCTTATGATGATCCCCTAAAATTTTGGTATTCCATCCATGATGACCCTCTTTCATCTCAAGAGCAGAGTCCCCTTCAACATCCATCTCTTAAGCAAAATCATGATATTCCTTCCATATCCTCCACTATTCTAATTCAAAATCAAGAGAAAAGCACAAACTCAAATGATCCTACTCCAAGTCAAGATCAAGATCAAGGAATCTCTTCATCCTCCAAATCTATCTTAGGTCCTTTCATTCCAAAGTCAATCTCTTCATCCTCCAAATCTATCTTAGGTCCTTTCATTCCAAAGTCAAACTCTTCTTCTTCTAAATCTATCTTAGGTTCTTTCATTCCATAATCAAACTCTCCATCCCTTTCATCCATCTTGGGTCCTTACCTCCCTCCATCCACCAATCCATCACCTCAAATGATCCATAAGAAAGATCAACGAGGAGCACATCTTTGAAATTCTTTCAACCCTCTATCTAAACATCTTTCCAAAACTATTCTTCTATCATTTCCTCTATCTATTTTGGGTCCTTCTGTCCCAAAATTCAATTTTCCTCTATCTTTTCATCACTTCTCAAGTACCAATACTCATCCTGAAAACATTTCTATCTATCCTTGCACAAATCTTCAAACATTCTATCTATTATCCAACACCTCTTTTCTATCCTTCCATCCCTTTCATTCAATCCTTTGCATAAATCCTTCATCCATGAAATATGAATTTGTGTCATTTTGTCACATACTTTCCCATGCTCGAATCTCATGTTCAGTCCTTTTCCTAGATATCTATTCATGAAATGCTTTAGAATCCGAGGTTGTTCCTCTTTAACATTTTCTTTTATTGGGATACACACTCAATCCAGAAAAGAACCACTTATCGTATCTTGGTACCGACATCTTTTGATTACTATATCTCATACACTTAATCGATTGCTCTAAATCATTGTGATCTCTTAAATTGAAGACATGGCTAGTGAAAAATCTAAAATCTTGCTTTAGCACCACTGTAATTATTAGACCCATGTAAGTTTCATCACTTACAAGCCAATGCAAGAAAAAAAAAAAAAAAAAAAGAAATATCAAAAGCATGAGCAAGAAAATGAATATCAAGAAAAGGAAAATGCAATGAAATCCAATATCAAAATGATTGGCTATGGGAACATGCAAGTAACTCCATCAGGGCTATGGATGCCTGGCTGGTAATGGAGCAATATTTGTGAGATTATAGCGATAACCTCATCGGGGCTATGGATGCTCGCTGGTAGCGAGGCTCTATCCAAGATGCTTTTGAAGTCAATGTAACTTATGTAGCTAGCCATGCTGGATTCTGAAGATTACAATGATCATATGAGCCAGAATGAACCCACTTGCACACACATGGGTAATCAAAGACTAAGTACCTTGATCTAGTTTGGGATTCTTATTCCCTTTTGTGTCTGCTTCCTAGTTGCTAGAAATGCTTAGTTGAAATTTCCAGAGGTTCTAAGTGTGGGTTGGATCTCTATCTTTTAAAAGTTTGAGAACACTTATTCAGATGATGCTAAATGTTGTGACAATCTTACATATCACCTCTTTGCAAATAGAAACCTCTATGCTTGGGGGTAAAGTTCATCCACTCTATTCTTCTTACCATATCTCCCATTATCCTTCCTCCAATATCCATTACCCTATCTAACTTCATCATTATCTATAGTCTTGCTTCACCTCATCCATATCCTCTAATCCATATCCCTGATCCTATCTATTCATATCTTCTATCATCCAATTATTTTTACAATCTTGCTTCACTCTAATTCATATCTCTTTATCCTATCTATTCATTTCTTCTATCATCCAATTCTTTCTACAATCCTGCTTCACTCTAATTCATATCTATCTATCCTATCTATTCGTTGCTTCCATCATCCAGTGCTATCTATATCCTATCTCTATCCATATCTCCTTTTTCATCCTTGATCTTGATCAAAACTATGGACAACAAATCTATTTCCACCTCAATGGTTCAGTCATCCATTCATCCATTTCTTGTCTTGATATACATTGGGGCAACCAAATACATCTTTCATCTAATCCAAAAACTCAAAAAAATCAAAATATCCAAAAACTAAAAATCAACAAAATCAAAAAAAAAAAATCAAAGCATGAACACATGGACCATCCATCAAATTAGATCAACAATAGGAAAACTCTCAAATTCTACAATCAAACTTATCACATGTCTTTTTAATCAATTCATTACTCGAAATCAACATCAACATCAAACATGTCTTATACAGGGATAGGTACACTCAAAACCAGACAGATTGGTCTTATACGGGGTACTCACTCTTTGAAACCAGACATTCCTATCAATCATCAAGTCTTGATAATCAATCCATCTATCAACATCAACATCAACATGTCTTATACAAGGATAGGTACACTCAAAACAAGATAGATCGGTCTTATATGGGGTACTCACTCTTTGAAACCAGACATTCTTATCAATCATCGACCAAATCATAACAATGACATCAATCAGTATGACTGCTGGATTTTGTTCTAGTTAGCCTTATCTTTATCAATTGACGGAAATACATGTTTCACAAATCATATTGTACATATCATATCCACCCATCTGAGGCATCACCAGAAATTCACAAATGCTTAACAATCTTGGACATACTTAGTGTAGTCACTGTCCTTGGTTTATCTAAAACAATTATCCAAATAATATCCCACCATGGCTTGGTGATCAATGTACATTTCCATATCAAATTAGTATCAACAACAAGGGGAAAAATCCTAACCTCACTAGGAGCATTTTTCCTTCAATATTTTCAATATCATACCAAAAACATAGCAAGACAACAAGGATCAAAACAACTAACAAATGCCAAACAACAATGCGAGAAGGATAAACATCACAGACTTGAACTAATTTCAACTAAACAAAGATCGATTTGCAAGATGTTTTAATTGACAAGATGACATTCCAAATAGCATGCATGCTTACTTATGGTTGTTAATTTTTTCTTATCATATCTCCTAAGTGACTCAAGGATGTCTTACGACTAGAGAAGCAAGGAAGGAATGTGATGTTTTATTTGTCTTCTATCTGTGAGTGAAGTCTTTTACCATGCAAATTTGTCCTATGAAGAAATCAGGTGGCATATCATTGAGGACATTTTGAATTTGTATGGGACAAAGGTTAACTCTTGTATGTTTACGCAATATGCACTCAGGTCGTCCTAGTTCAATTATACCTTGATGCTTGTGCTATCTTGCAAAATCAAATATCATGTAAATTTTTCTCAAGTCATTATGATTCAATTATACCATTGTGCTTGTATAAATTTTCAACATATCTTAAACAAATCAATGCTCAATGATGATACTTATCTCGAAAGCAAATAACAAATGGTTATATCAGGATGACAAATGCCAAATGAGGATGCTACCAAAAACAATTAGTTGCATATCATATCATACATCTCATTTTCAAAATATCATTCATCATTCATCATTGCATCCCTCGCATGCATAGCTACCACATCATCATGGAATCTTTCTTCACCATTCTTCCAAACTATCTTCATCATTCTTCTAAACTATCTTCATCATTCTTCCAAACTATCTTCTATCATTCTTCCAAACTATCTTCTATCATGTCTTATACAGGATATATCATTCCTGAAACTAGATGTTTTGATCAGCTCTTATACAGGATATATCATTCCTGAAACCAGATGTTTTGATTAGCTCTTATACAGGATATATCGTTCCTGAAACAAGATGTTTTGATAAGCTCTTATACAGGATATATCGTTCCTGAAACTAGATGTTTTGATCAGCTCTTATACAGGATATATCATTCCTGAAACCAGGCATTTTGATCGGTCTTATACAAGATATATCATTCCTGAAACTAGACACTCGATCATCCATGTCTTATACAGGTAGTATCATTCTTGAAACCAGATGCTTGATCACCCATGTCTTATACAGGTGATGTCATTCCTGAAACCAAACGCTCGATCATCCATGTCTTATACAGGAGGTGTCATACCTGAAACCAGACTTGCTCTCATTCCAATCAATCTAATCAATCTTATCAAACCCATGCATGCCATCACTATCCACTCTTCTTCTTTCGAGAGATCATTCATGCCTTGTGTGCACGAACGATCTCCCGAGGAGGCATTATCATATCAAATATTGACATCAATTTCATATCAATTTCATATTGACATCAGTCTCATATCAAATTTTCATATCAAAACAATTCTTCATATCTGGGGCATCATAATGACTTTTCATATCAAATCAATTTTTCATATCCACAACATCATATCGATCAAATTTTGACAGCATATCCGACAAATTTTCTTTCAATCAACATGTGCACACACGTCACTTCAAAGAGGGGCAAAATGTAGATGTATAAAAATGACCATATTCCTAAATGAATATTTTATGTTCATTTCTCTATTTTATTAAATCTTATTTAATTGAATCACCCATATCCTTCTATTTAAATTAAGTAAATTACTCAATTTATTTAAATTAAATTCACTATACCATTTAATGAATAAATCATTTTATTCAATTAAATCCCTTCTATCCACTTTTAATTAAATTCAAATTTAATTAAATAGTTATCCTAAATTAAATAAATATAATTTATTTAATTTTCCCAAATTACAACCAAATTGAATTAAATTAAGTTCTCAAAACCTTCAAGTCTTTGATAACCATTAAAGGCTTCAAGTCTTCAACCACTTAATTCCCCAAAGTCTTCATAACCATTAATGGTTAACTCAAACCCTCTTACATGGTTAAAGAATTTCTTTTAACTCAACCTCCATGTAACCCAAGGGTCTCATCAAGCATTCATTGCTTTGACCATGGTTATTCCTTAATCATTTGCACAAGAGTTTATCCTTGGATTAACTCTTAATCCAATGGGTAATCTTAATTTAGGCTTGACCCTTACCCTCTAGATAACCATAAGGTCTTCTCAGGCATTTAATGCCTCCAACCCGTTCTCTCAGCCCAACCCTATGTTGACATTTGTCACCATTTCATTGGTGCAAATTGCAAACATGGATTACCAACTTTCAAACTCAACCCTTGATTAACTCTTTCAATCCTGACCATCCATTGCCCTATTTTTGCTATAAATAGAGCTCTCAATCCTCCATTTTAGAGATCCAAGTTTGTAGTATCATACTTATGCTCAAATACATTCAAGCTTTCATTTCATATATGCTCATCATTTTAGCCTCTCTTTTAATTAGGAATTAGTCTAAATATGCATGTTTAGAATACTTTCTATTATCATTAGCTTAAATCATTGAACTAATATAGTATGCTAGGATAGTTTGTTTGCTAACCTTGTCATCTTATAGTTAGTTTATTGCATTCATAGAATCATGCATATTTTAGGATGCATCTCATGTTAAATCACCAAAAAGCATCCATCATTCTTGCATTTGCCATCGCTAAACCATTTTGCTCAGTGATCTGAGAGAAAAAACATTGGTTTGAGGGACCATGTAAGATAGAGAACCATGGGACCTACCTTGGGAAGCTGAGTGATACTTCGTTACTCCATAGCTTGCACCAAGAAGTCTTGTGAGTGTGTGAGCAAGGCTCCATAGAGCTCCATTTTTCACATATTGAGTTCTATCGACCCGCTTTTCCCGCATACAAGTGCTATCAAAATGGTGAATGAAATCCAAGGTTTTATTGAATGCTATCCATTTTTCCTTCCTGACTTATTGCTCATCTAAATTAAACTCATTCCTTATTAAATCTTCAGGGAAGTGAAACTGGTGGGCCTTACCTACACTTCTGGCCCTCTTCTTAAACATACCATTAAAGAAATCCTCTAGATCAGAAAAGCTCACCACTATAGTAGATAACCTATATGGCTGGAAGAAATGATCAAAATGTGTCCAACCACCCTTGGTGATTACAAACTAATGTGCTAGGGTAACAATTGGGGAAATTGTTCCCTTCCCCTTATTTTTCAATTCTGCTTCCTGCAGGCCTCCAATTTGTCTCAGGACCTCAACAATTCCTATCTTCAAAGGGACTTGATAGGGGAGCAAATATGGAGTTCCTCTAAAACCATAAACTTTGAATAGTGTGGAGACTAGGTACAAATATATATCACCCCAGTTGTGTACAATTTTGATGTCTTCATTAAATTCTTTAGGCCTAAGAAATTCAAGGAGCTTTAGGAATCCTAGGGTTTTGTGGGCATAAGAGGATTCTAATCCTAGATGCAAAACATCTATCAAACTTTAAGTAGCTTGCATCCTCTCTATCCCAAGACAAAATTGTGCTCCATAACTGAACAAACATCTCCTCTCCATCCTTTTCCTTGAGCACGCCCATTTCATTAGCAAAAATATTCAGCACCTTTGAATAAAAACATGTGTATGAGGAGAGAATACCATCCAAAAGGTCTATCCACCTTAGCATTCTTTATCCCTATCAATCCTTCATGAATGGCATCAGTGAGATAAGGTGCAAAATCAAAAGTCACTACCAGAGATGGGTTCAAAATTTGTACTATCATGAGCATATAGTGTGTTGGCATGGTAATTTCCACATCTTCCCCAAGAATCTGACATAAGGACCAATACATTCCCTTAGCCCTCAAAGTAAAGAAGTTTATTGAGAGTTTCCATGGTGCTTAGGCCTATTACTGTCAGTCCTCCTATTTTGGCAAAGAATTATTTGAAGGGGCCATTTCTAAGGTGATCTCTCTGTGCCTCATAGACCTTTGCCAGCATTTCAAAATCAATAGGCTCCAAATAATTTGACACCTCACTGAGTCAAAAAAGTCTCCTGAACTCATCATCATTTATTTCAATTAAAGACCCATCATTTACATTCCTCATAGTCCTAGTATTGGGATCATAATTGTTTGCAATTTGGTTTAATAGGTCCACGCCCATGAAAACCCCAAGGACTATAAGCTTCCCAACATCTAGTTCCCATATGCTATTAATTGGAGCAGGGGAATTTCAATGGCTGAACCCCACTTTGAAGAGTCCCAAGCCCACCATCCCTATCTAGGCATCTCTCAACTAGTTCCCTTTATCATATAGACCATCGCCAATTCTCAGGCGGGTAGATTTAGGCACCAATTCCTTTATTTTAGCTGAACTATTAGTGGATTGAGTTAATTGCTCTAGAAAATCATCACAAATGGCTCTCTCCTGATAATCAACCTTCCCTTTAAATTCTCTTTGTGGTGCCATCTCAGAATTATATTTATTTCAATGGAATTTCAAACAGACTCTTTGGAAATTTCAAACACGCAGTGACACCAAGCAAACTGTAATTGTTAAACAATTGCAAGAAACTTACTTGTTTCCTGAGAAATTTTTCCCTGCTCACTAGTTCCTCTACAAGATTCCTTTAATGCATGCAAAAAGCTTCAACTCAGGTAAGGATTATTACAACAACTGAGCATTGATTAGAGTCAATTAAGCCACATGCTTCAGCAATTAATTCATAAATCGAATTCAAAAAATTGGCTCCAACGGACAACAAAATTTCTCTAAGTGTTTTGCCTTTTGTCGCTAGTTCACGATGCTTAACAGTCGAGCTTCTCCTCATAATGGTTTAGCGACAGCCGTGAGATCATGTAAAATTTGCACATCCTTTACCTTACCTGAGTCATCCTCTTTAGAATGGGTCCCACCACTTTGTTGTTGTTTTGCAAAGGGTAACCTTTGCGCTACTTCTCCACCATAACCATTTGCCTTTACAACTGACTTTAACCACCACCGCAAGTGGTTTGTCATTGTTTCATGAAGGGTAACCTTTGTGCACCTTCGCATTGTGAATCAGCAACAATCATCGATCATCTTCGAACATGCTCGGTCATTAAATACCTTAGCCTTCAAAGTGGGCCCCTTATGTAGATCCACTCGCCTACAAACTTCTACCAAATGTCTCCATGTGTATGTCACTTATTTGCTGAAGAAATCTACCAGGATCCACATTCTAACCACCACGTGTCTCACCGAACCAGGAATTCCATCAACACTGCTAATTTATTGAATGGACAAATTGAAAATACATTTGGAGCCACGCATCCTTTTGACAGATCACCGTTTGCTTCATCTGCACATCCAGCTGTCTTGCCACTAGATAGCCACCTCATCGGTTGTTGTTCCACAAAGTGTAACTTTTGTGCACCTTCGAATAACGAACCAGTGACAATCGTCCGATCATTTTTAAGATTCTCAATCTTTATTTTTCTTTTTCCACACGTGCTTCGTCATTGTTTTGTGAAGGGTAACCTTCATGTACCTTCGCATTGCGAATCAATGATAACCATCAGATCAATAGGAACTTTCACAAGCATTACGAAACCCGACAGACAAATAAAATGGAAATAAAACTTAGGAAAAAGGTGACAAGTCAATAAAATATTATAACCCGCCTAGGCCAAGACTTTAAAAGGGGCCCCCTTTCTAACGATGGACCGACTCTTCCACTTAAGTGGAAAAAGGTAATGAGGAAACATAAGCAAAAGGCTTGCATAATGAAAATTTAAAATTGCAAAACTGTGAACCCTCAGAACTTGAATCCTTAGAAATGAATATAACTCTGAAAACCTAAAAATTTTATGGATTGCAAGGAAAAACTCCCAATACTCAAAATATTGACAACGGTACAAGTTCCTGCGAACTATGGGATGTTGTTGTCCAGACATTGGTCCAAATTGGTGGGTGGGCATGTTCAACTTGACTTGTCATATGCCACTATTCCAATAAAAGGGACAACAGTGAGGATAAACAGAGAACCAAGAGCTCCATACCTCATAGGAGAGGTTGATCTTGATGAAGTGACTTGCTTTCGCCACTTTGATATGGACAACTTTCAGGTAAGTATTTCTAAACCTTTAAAAATTGATAAACTTACAGAAACAGTTAAACAAAATGAAAATTTAATTTGGAAATTATATTTTGATGGTGCCTGCAGTAAGGATGGAAATGGAGCAGGAGTTGTATTTATTTTACCTAATGGAATTTTTTTTAAATACTCTTTCTTGTTAACTTTTGAGTGTACTAATAATATTGCTAAATATAAAGCCCTCTTATTAGGACTTAAATTAGGAAATAAACATGGCATTAAGTTACTAATAGTGTATGGTGATTTAGAATTAGCCGTTTCACAACTTAGAGGCAAATTTGCTGTAAAAATGCAAAATTAAGAAGCTACAGGAACGCAGTTTGGGATTACATTGAACTATTTGATGCTTTCTCCATCAATTGGACTCAAATATCCAATAATATTGGGGTAGAATTCATGGCTAACTTGTCTATCAAGCATAATGATATCCCTTTGGTTGATATTACCCAAGTAGAAATCAAGACCAGACTATCAGTTCCTAACAATGTAAAAGGTTGGCAAGTGTTTGATGATGATAGGTATTTGCTAATGTTTTTATTTTGTAAGGATCGGTATGAGCACCATTGGATTGATTGGAATGGACTTGTGGAGGACAAGGATAGCAAGGAGAATGTACTGAGGCGAGAGGTGTTGCAGTTGAAAACAAATACAATCCCAATAGGATTGGTAGAGCTTGAAAAATATTTGATGATAAAGACATGGCAAGTTTCAGACCTAATCTAGGAGGATGTGAGGATGTTGAAAAAATAAACTTGGGAAGTGAAAGAAACCCATTAGAAGTATACATTGGAAAAAATCTCACACCAAAAATCAAAACAGAATTGATTAATTTGCTAAGGAAGTACATGCACGTCTTCGCTTGATCATATGATGACCTTAAAGCATACAGGGAAGATTTGTTCCAACATGAGATACCCTTGAAGCTTGATGAAAAACCTTTCAGACAAAAACAAAGGCCGATAAACCCTACTTTGGCTCCTAAGATGAAGGAAGAGCTGATGAAAATGAGAAATGCTAGTATTATTGAGCCTATAAGGCACTCAACATGAGTATCTAATTTGGTCCCAATCAGAAAAAAGAATGGTGACATCAGACTATGTGGATTTTAGAAATTTAAATGTCATCTTCGAAAGATAATTATGCTTTACCTAACATGGAGGCTCTTTTGTAGAAAGTCACAAGAAATGAATTGTTATCTATGATGGATGGCTTCTTAGGCTATAATCAAGTCAAAGTTAGGGAAGCAGAAACGTTCAAAACTTCTTTCACTACACCTTTGGGTACCTATGTTTATGCTAGGATTCCTTTTGGACTAACAAATGCAGGATCTACATTCCAGAGGGCTATGGACATGGCCTTTGAAGGTATGATTGATTATATCTTGGCAGCTTACCAGGATGATATGACTGCTTATTCGAAAAAGGCAGAAGATCATTGTAATGATCTAGGAAAGATTTTTATTAGAGCATTAGAATATTGCATATCTTTGAATCCTAAAAAATGTCATTTTTGGGTTACTGAAGGAAAACTGTTAGGTCATATTGTTTCAAAATATGGTGTGACAATCAATCCAGAAAGGATTACTGCTATTGATAAAATTCAAATCCCAAAAATAGTTAAAGCAATTCAATCCTTTTTCGGTCAAATTAACTTTGTAAGAAGATTTGTTTCAAACTTCTCTTAAATCATAAAGCCTATTGCTTAAATGTTGAAAAAGGGTGCTGAAATAAAATGGACTAATGAAGCTCTTGAAGCTTTTGTAAATATCAAAAGAGCCATCAAGGAAGCCCCTGTATTAAAATCACCTGCTTTCTCTAAGCCTTTTCAAGTGTTTTCATTTGCTTCATTCCATACTATTGCTGCTGTCATGTTACAAAAGAATGATGAGGGTCATGAACAGTCCATGGCATTTTTTAGCAAAACATTGCAAGCATCCGAGTTGAATTATGATTTAAATGAAAAACAAGCTTATGCTCTTGTGAAAGATGTGAAATATTTTAGACCCTATCTAGTTGGTTCCACTATCATTGCATATGTGCCAAATGCTATTGTTAAAGACATCTTCAAACAATCATAAACTACTGGAAGGAGATGCAGATGGATAAATCAGATCCAATAATTCAATATTGATCTACAAATCACAAAGTTGGTAAGGGGTCAGGGTTTGACAAAGTTAATGGCTGAATCCAATTTTGAAGCAGCACGGGTAAATCAAGTAGAGTTGGAAGATGTACAAATTAGCATTGAAAGATGTCCTTGGTATACAGATATTATATATTACTTAAAATATATGAAATGTCTGGATAGTTTAAATGATAGTTAGAATAGAACTTTAAAGCTTCAAACATCTAAGTATGTGTTACTTAATGGAGAGCTATGTTGGAAAAATAGAGATGGTATTCTTTTATTGTGTCTAGATGAGTGTCATGCATCTACTATTTTGAGAGACTTATATGAAGGTGTATGTGGAGGCCATTTCTCGGCCCAAAACCACTGCTCATAAAATTCTTAATACCGGTTATTATTGGCCCCAAATTTTCAAGGATTGTCATGCTTATATCAAAAAATGTGAAGCATGCCAAAAGTTTTTAGGGAAGCTTAAGTATAATGGAGCTATTCCTCTTAGACCCATGCATACAGAGGAACCATTTCAGATGTGGGGTATTGACTTCATAGGGGAAATAGCAAACAAATATAGTAGTGGGCATAAATGGATTTTGGTGGCTATTGATTATTTTACTAAGTGGGTTGAAGCCATTCTCACGAGACAGGATACCAGCAAAGTTGTGATAAAGTTTCTTTTGGAAAACATTCTTACTATATTTGGGGTACCTCAGAAAATTGTGGTAAATAATGGGATGTGTTTCAGATTCAATGAGTTCTCTGATTTCTATGAAAATTATGACATCACTTTGTCCTATTCATCACCTTACCATCCCCAAGGAAATGGACAAGAAGAATCTAGCAATAAAAACTTGTTGAAGATTATCAAAAGGATGTTGGGTGATAATAAAAGAGCTTGGGATTCGAAATTGATATTAGCAGTATGGGCTAATAGAGTGATAGTCAAGAAGTCCACAAGATTTACTCCATATGAGCTTGTGTGTGGTAAAGAAGAAAGATTACCTTTGAGTAATTTGCTCCCAGTTTATAAATTTGTTACAAAGGAATTTTCAGAAGAAGTAAACTTTATGGGGGACAACTTGATGGAATTGGCTAAGTTGGATGAATGTAGAAAGGAGGCTCAGGAAAGAAACATTCAGAGGCAACAAATGGTTAAGGATTTACATGATAAAAGGGTTTGTGACATAACTTTTGAGGAGGGAGAATGGGTATTGAAATGGAATACCAAAGATCAAGACAAAGGAAAACATGGAAAATTTGATGCACTCTTGCTAGGACCTTATATCATCTTTACAAAAGGTTGAGAAAAATCATATTACTTGTAGGATACGAATGGAGAAGTGTTGTAATTACAATTCCATACTCAATACCTCAAGCATTTCTTCTCTGGATGATCATCGCGTATTTCTTGTATTATAGTAATATAGTTTTTTCTCTTGTTTTCTGTTATATGTTTTTAATTTTCATTTTGCTCTACTTTCCAGAGATAACTAGGATCTTGCTATGTCCTTAAAGAGAACATACATCCCCAGAAACAACCATTGTTAGCACATATTTTTACAAAATATTTTGTACTATATATGGATGCCTTTTTTCCTATCATATCAACATTTACTACTGGTGTCTTATATGTAGGAGCATAATTGATGAAAATGGAGTTGTCCAAAAGATCAAATGCCTCATGAATGGTGTTTCCAGTCCTTCGAGCTTGCGCAGATGGAGCAATAGACTAGACATTAGAAACTTCCAAGAAAACGCAGTTGCCAGGGGTTACGTGGTTGTAGACTAGGCTTAGAAGTTTTCAAAACAAAGGCTCAGGCATAGAACAAATGCAATAGTAGGGGAGGCATAAAACCATTTATCCCACATTGGTTGTGGAGAGGGAGTTTTATATATTTAAATAAAAGGCCACATGTATACTTAGTGTCAAGAGATGGAAAGCTTTTGGCAAGTGCTAGTTCAACACTGGTGCCCCCCCCCACATGCGTGCGCATCTCAAAGTGCCCAAATTTTATAGTAGAAGGAAAAATTAAAGATCAAGAAATTTGGGCAGATCGGACAATCATCGCTATACCACAAGATAGAGATGCACACTGGTTTATCCCCACAACCTGGCAACTAAGAACATGCGAAAAAGGGGAGGTTAATGAGCATGCAAGTTTGAGATTGATCCAATGACAGTTTCTATACCGCGATAGGAAGTTGCATGACCTATATCCCCTGCAACATAGCGACTGCCAAGGTGGTAGATGAGGTGTCATCCTAGTGGATCTGCAAGTGAATAGAGATGTGCCATGTGGCGTAGCGCAGAAGAAGAACCCAGGTCCAAGTGGTGGGTAGGTGGATCTACGGGTGAACCAAAGGGTGACACACAACATGAATGGACAAAGAGAAGAGAGAGCCACTTAGGCAAGGTTAAAAGCTAAGAAGATAAGGAAGATCAGACGGTTGGCCGAGTGGATCCGACGGTGGTCACTATACCATGATCGAAAGATGTGTGATGTTTATTCACTGCGACATGACGACTGAGTGGTGGGACTCACTAAGGAAGTAGTTTGGAGGAGATAACTTGCGAGTAGGTTGGAAAAGATCTAATGGCTATCACTGATCCGCTATGCAGAGATGCATGATGAATATCCATTGTGGCTAGGTGACAAGGGAGAGCTTCATTCCGATGGTTGGTGAGGCCATGCTAAAGTGGTAGGGTAGAGACCCCAGAGCCAATCCAGAGGTGACACGTGGTGGGCCCGATACATGAGGTGGGTGGCCCAGGTGTGATAACAATTGTGCAAGTTGGAAATGATACAACGGATGTCACTATTCCGCTATGAAAAGTTGCATGATCAATACCTATCACAGATCAGCAACAAAGGGGAACCAAAGTGAAATGGTGGGTCCGGTCAAGATGAGGTAGTAGTTGAAGTTGCAGTCGGGTGACATGTCATAAAAAAATGACTTATCAAACAAACCTAAGCTACGATGGATCTCTAAAAGGACTCATTGAAACAAGCAGTTTCATCGAAATGAAGTTCATCAAAGAAATCAGAAGTGGTCCCATCGAAAATAAAAGTATCGATGAAACTACATAATCGATAAGACATGAGAACATCTCGCCGAAGGAGGAAGTTTGGCCGAAAGAATAATAAAAGGGAAGTATTTCTTATTGTATCACACTGCCTTATCTATTATTTAAATGTATGTTAAAGATGAAATTAATGTATATCTATCCTAAATAAGTGCTTTGAATATATATTTTAGGATAAAACATTATTTTATATAAATGGATGTTATGTTCGCAAAATTATTTTCTTAAAGATGGAAACACTTTGATTTAAATAAATTATTTTAAACAAGTATAAGGAAATAAATATTATTGACTTTTCAAACTAAAAGCTAAGGTGGAATATGTTTTAATTTCTAAATCAAGGAATTTGATTGGCTTATCTCGTGTGCAAGAGATAATGAGAAGATGATGGATATTTGCTGAGGAATTTTATCAAGGTGGAGAATAAAAGACACGTGATTTAAGTATCATCTAGTATTTTTAAGGATTCTCATTTGTAATTAATTATTAAACCAAAGGGTGTGTCCTTTGGAATGTAATTGTCTGTAACTCCCTTTTGTGTATGAAAGGGTGTGTCCTTTCATATTTGCCTTTTGATTTAGATACTTAGAGGGAGTCATAAGAATGAGATACTGCTATAAGGATTGAATATTATTTTGTATTAGAGAAGTCTATAGGAAGAAGAAGTATCATTTTGTGCAAGCAATATGTAATGGAGTATTTGCAAGTGCAACTTATGTATGCAATTATTTCCTGAACATTAATAGATAAGGTTCGTTGTTTCTTTTTTCAAATATTGTGCACACTTTTGTGTTGATGATTATCTTTGTCATCTTGATAAATCTATTTATAGATTTTTTATGATTTGAATCACATGTCGTTGCATTAAGTGAAAGATTGAGTTCTTATTGTTTGTGTAATGCATACTGAACCTTCATAGTTGATGAGAAATTATCTCTTGAGTTGATAAGATATTTTGTTCACAAAGTGTCATATATCCCTAGATAGAGGTCTTGGTCTATTATTGATCTTGTAAGGTTTTTATTTGTATGCATATAAGGTCCTTGACAGAGAAACGTTCTTTAGAAATACTATATGAACTGATCTATACACATTTCATTTAAGTCCTGAAAGAAATCTCATTTTCAATATACATTCACAATCATTCCTTTTCAAAGCATTTTGTTAAAGCACGTAATAAAGAATAGTTGCAGAACAATAATTTGCCAGTTGTGTAAACTTGCTAAAAGGTTTAAATCCACTATAAATAACCTCTTTAGTTCTTGAGAGGATGAGGCATACCCACCTAGGTTCAGTGGAGCCTCAAGTGTAGAGGGATTTGGTCTTTGACCATCCCTATTTGTTGGCCAAGGGTGATTGGACTACTTGAGGATTTGGCAAGTCTTTTGGTTTTCCAATCTGTGGTTTTGGGAACCAACATTGTCATTGATGTCAATAAGTGAACAGGTATGTGGTACCCAAGAAGTTGAACCGGTATGGACCAATATGAAGACTAGAAGAGGCTATAGTCAACCGAGATGGAGTGAACTAGTGTCGAGGTTCACAGTTTGACTATCGGTTGGTAGTCTCTGTTCAGTTCTAGGGTTTTCGGTTTGGCTTGTGCGGTGCAATCGATGATATTTTGTAGGATGAGTTAGTTAAGAAAAAGGATAAGGATCAGGATGCCATGTCAACTATGTGCACGTGAAGGATTTCTTCAAGGATCTTGTGCATGAAGATCGAATGCATTGAATGTCTACCTCAGGAATGTGTGTTTTTCTTAGAGGTATGAGAAAAGAGCATGATGAGTTACTATTTTCTAGTCAGGGTGAAGATTGGACAATGCAAAATGACTTGAGATCTTTCTCAGATTATTCTATTCTATGCAAAGCATTTTAACGATTAGGATTGGACCACTTGAAATTGTAAACCTAAAATGCTTGGGGTTTAGGGTTTATGCTAACCGACCTAATTGTTGTTGTCTATAAGGTTGCTGATGTTTGTTATTGTTTATGTTGGAAAAAGTTGTGTTTGTGTCCGTATGTAGAGATACTAGCCAAACCAAGGTGTGGAATTTGCAGAGTGTGATTGCAGAGGAGAGGAATTGAAGAGGATCTACCTTAGCAAGTAGTGTTGTTATCAGATCAAAGCTTTACCTGTTGACTTCTAACCATCTCAATAGAAGGAAAATCCCTTGATCGGGTAGCATTAACAGGCTTGTTGCAAATCCTCTAACTAGGTGACTCAAGCTCATTGAGCTCTTTAAATCCTCTAGCAAGGTAACCTTTAATAGGATTTGAAACTTTAACAGGGTTTATAGCCATCCCTTAACCAAGTGATCCCTAGAAAGATCAGTTCCTAAAAGAACCTTATTGTAAAGTCTTTAACTGGACTAGGCTCCTAACAGAGCGGACTTCAAAAGAGTTCAAAAACAAGCTTGTAGGTATTCATCCTCACCATGGTTTTTCCCATTTGGGTTTCCATGTGAAAAATCTATGTGTCATGGGCCATGTATTTTTCATGTGATGACTGACTAGTTTTTGTTTAGTTGTATATGCATGTAGAGCTAATGGTTGTGATATTACTAATGCAACTCATGCATGTTCAAACTAGTAAAATAGCTATCTAGATTTGAAAAGTGTTGTATGCTATTTGATGTACTTTTGTTTTATCAGTCTAGTTGCCTGAAGAATTTTTGTTTAACCAGTATTGCTATGGTTAAGTATAGTGGTATAGACAACCAATTATCTGTGTTTAGAGAGTGTCAAAATATTAAAGCAAGTTTTTTTCTATACTGATTCACACCCCCCCGCCCCCTCTTAGTATCGGATTTGTTCATCATTATTCATCACCCATGTCATATCTGAACCACATAAGCTATTGGAATTAAAGACACACTCAAACTTGTGAAGCCAGGTGGAGTTGATATCTAGTACCTGCAAAATCTTGCAACCACAAAACAATGATACAATATATGCATATATCTCATAACAGATAAGTGATAGGGAATCACGATGGTACATCTCGCTTGCAATGAGTGATGTGACATTGTCCCTCTCATGAAGATAGTCATACAATAGTCAAACACATGTCATCATATGTAATCATGAAATAGAGTTAGTGAAATCATAATCATCATCAAAACCATGATAAATCTAATCTATCAATAATCTATCAAACACATATATCCATCAAATCACATGATCAATAATGATAGTATCAACATCCATATAGATCATCAAAATAGCATATGTCCAATAATGTTTAACATCAATAAGTAACTGAAACACATGAGTAATAATCATCCAAATCATAAAATATAGTCTAGATAATTCTATCAAGCATGAAATAAAAGTCAAATCTAGTCAAAACAAGTCAATTCAAGGGTGGACACTACATTATGCATATAACACAATGTGTTATAGGATGATACAACAACACTTTTTCCAACCTTTCAATCTAATCTCTACATGTCCCTCCACTGCATCTTCTCAACTGTTGACATCAATGACAATCTAATGCTAACAATCTCCCCCTCAGCACCGACTAAGGGTTCGACACCAACAGAATGAAAGAGGCCTCCTAGGATTCGAACCTGTAACCTAGTGATATGATACTAGTTTAGGACCAGATATGATTGTTGTTGTTGGTATTTTGGTATGGTTTTGTCATTGATGTCAACACCTACTAAAACTCTAGCACTTTGGAGATCCAACAACATTCACCGGCAAGCACATGACTTTTGCACAGTCAGTGATATATGGTACACTGGCAGGATATAATGATCATCGACACCTGGAATGCATGGAAAACACTTGGTAATGTCAAAGGAATTGTTTGGAAATCTTATCTTGGAGAATTGTTTATTGGTATATTCGTATTTGCATATTTACTGTTACTGGCAAATAGGTATAGGTTATGCACCGACAGGTTTATCTTTTCTAGATCAGCACGACATGCTATGGAGATGATTAATTATTGTTGTAAATGCATCAAGTTGACATGTTGAATCAGTGATTGCATCGGATATTGTATTGTTTGTAAAATGATTTTATTGTAATATCTTGTAGAGCCAACGTACTAAAATTGGTCTTAGGTTATGGTATAAATGTAAGATCTTATTTGTAAGATCAGATGTGGAATGCGAAAAAGGAATTGTAAGAAGGCATATGTGAGACTAAGCAGAGCTATACACACATACATTATTTTAAGGTGAAGCTAAGTTTTTGTGAAAGCATATCAGAACTACACCGGTACTGAATCCAACATATGAAGATGCTATTTTAAGTAGTACATTCTTATTAGATTTAACCATCTAATTGTAGTCAGTGTGACTCCCATTTGTGTTTGAGAAATGAACTCTAGGCACTTGGCCTTTCTGCATGTGCAAACCCCATTTATGTACACTTACTATCTGCAGTAGTATCATCTAATTGTGGGTAAGGTTTCCCTCTGTGGTTTTTCCCCTTACAGGGTTTCCACATACAATTATTGGTGTTATGTATTGTTGATGACTTTGTCCTTTTGTTTCATGCATTAATCTTTACCGGTATTGCAATTATCTGTTAAATTTGTCCACCGGTATAACAGACTGGTTCACCAGTATTAAGCAATAAATTGGTTAAGTTGTTTTTGGTTTAAATTTATTAGACAACTAATTTACCCCCCCCCCCCCCCCCCACCTCTTAGTTGTCTCCATAACCTAACAATTGTTATAAGAGCTTAGTCCTCTTTTGCAGAAGTCTAACAGCTTGAGGAGATCCATTGTCTACTAACTATTTCAGGAAGGACAGTCCTAAACTTGATGGAACCAACTATGGCATATGGAAGATTAGAATGGAGACACATCTAAATTGCATTGGAAAGGGAATCTGGGAAGTTACAGAGAATGGTTATACTACTCCTACTTCCAGTCAGCCTAATCCACCTAACTTGACTAAAGATGAAGAAAATGATTGCAAAGCAAGAGAAGCACTTTTGAGTGCATTAACAGATCAACAAATCATGGGATTATCAGATAGATCAACTGCTAAAGATATTTGGGATCATTTGGAAACACTAAATGAAAGAGATTCCATAGTCAAAATTGCAAAACTTGAAAGCTTTCGGGTCAGGTATGAAAATCTAAAAATGGAAGAAGATGAAAGGATTTCTGCTTGTATGGAAAGAGTTAATGAAATTGTTTTGGGTATTAAATGTTGTGGAGGAACCTTAAGTGAAGATGAAATTGTTTCAAAACTTTTAAGAGGATTGCCACCAACATATAAAATGAAGGTTATTGCTATAAATGAGTTAAGAACAATGCCTAATAGATCAGTAACTAGGGATACATTGATTGAAAAACTTTCAGCCTTTGAAATTGAGGAATTTGGTCATGTTGCTACTATAAAGACAGATTTAGCCTTTAAAGCATCAACATCATCTGCATCATCATTTGACAAATCTGATTGGAAAGCCTTTTATGCAAGAGAACTTGAGGAAAGCAGAAGAGAAAATGAATAACTTGAACAGATTGAAGCACTATTTGCAAGGAAAATGCCTAAAGGTCCAGTTGGAAGTAAGTATGAAGGTAAAGAACCCTTTAAATGTTTTAATTGCAATAAGATTGGTCATATGGCTTCAAGATACCCTGATAGACATGCTAGACTAAGAGAAGAAGCTAGAAGGACATACAAGCCTAACCTTGAATATCAGAGATACAAATTTAAGAAGAATAAAGACAAATCTTGTTATCTTGTTGATGAAGGAGTGACTGATGATTCTAATGAGGATCCGGCAGACAATGGATGGGTTTTTATTTCTATAACAGAAGATCAACCAACACCTATAGTCCAACCAGTAGAGCAGGCCTTGGTAGCTAAAATTGAAGTAAAGGATGAATGGATCATTGATTCAGGATGCTCACATCATATGACAGGAGATAAAGGTAAATTCTTGAACTTTCAAGAATATAATGGAGGCTTAGTGAGATTTGGAGATGATAAAGCTTGCCTAATCAAAGGTAAGGGTTCAATATCTCTTGATGGTAAGCATAATACTGATAATGTTTACTATGTTGAAGGTTTAAAGCATAATCTTTTGAGTGTTGGTCAGTTAGTTGAGAAAGGATTTCAGTTACAATTCAAAAATGGAAAATGCAAAATCATGAATAGAACTGGTCTAGAAATTGCAACCATAATATATTTCATTTGAATAACAGTGAAAAGACATGTTTGATTGCACACATTGATGAAAGTTGGCTATGGCATAAGAGACTCTGTCATGTAAACTTTGATTGCATGGTAAAAATTAGTACTACTAAGGCAGTTAGAGATTTACCTAAAATTGTCAAACCTCACAATACAGTATGTAAGGAATGTCAATTTGGAAAACAAGTTAGAGCTAGTTTCAAAAGTATTCCAAAAAAATCCAATAATGCTCTTGATTTAATTCATATTGATCTGTGTGGTCTAGCTAGAACTAAAAGCTTACAAGGTGATAGGTATTTCATGCTAATCATTGATGACTATTCTAGAATGTGTTGGGTTACTTTTCTCAGAGAAAAATCTAAAGCACTTGGTAAGTTTAAATTGTTCAAAGCAAAGGTTGAAAATGATACTGGTAAGAAAATCAAATGTCTAAGATTAGATCAAGGAGGTGAATTTACATCTAAGGAATTTAATGCATTCTATGAAGGGAATGGAATTAGAAGACAACTATTAGCACCTTAGACACCACAACAGAATGGAGTTGTTGAAAGGAAAAACATAACTATCTTGGATGCAGCTAGAAGTATGTAATCAGAAGCAAATCTACCATATATATATTGGAGAGAGGCAGTAAGTACAACGGTCTATACATTCAACAAAGTTCACATCAAAGGTGAAACTGGTAAGACCCCTCATGAACTATGGTTTGGTATTAGTCCTACTCTTAAATATTTCAGAATATTTGGAAGCAAATGTTATATTAGAACAGATGAGTATATTGGGAAATTTGATCCTAGAAGTGATGAAGGAATATTTCTTGGTTATTCATCTAAGAGTAAATCATATAGATGTTTTAACAAGAGATTGCAAAAAATTGTTGAGAGTACAAATGTAAAGATTGATGAACAATTCAAAGGAACTTCAAAGTATATAGATTCTAAACTGGCAACAAAAATTCTAACAAATGAACCTACACTGAACCCACTGGTATAGAATGAAGATCCAGTTACACTGGTATCATCTGAAAATTCCACTTTGACTGAGGATCTACAACAAACAAAGACACCCCGGTATGTAAGATTGAATCATTTTGAAGATCAGAAAATTGGAAACAAGTATAAAGGAGTTATGACAAGAGGAAGATTGGAAAATGAAGAGGTATGTCTTATTTCTCAAATTGAACCATCAATAGTTAATGAGGCATGTGAAGATAAATATTGGACTAAAGCTATGGAAGAAGAATTAGAACAAATTGAGAAGAATAACACTTGGACATTTGTTCCCTGGCCTAAAGATGAAAATGTAATTGGAACAAAATGGGTATTCATAAACAAACTTAATGAAGATGGTAAGGTTATTAGAAATAAAGAAAGGTTAGTGTGTAAGGGATATTCTCAGAAAGAAGGAATTGATTATAATGAAACCTTTGCACCGGTAGCTAGAATTGAGGCAGTCAGATTATTTTTGGCTTTTGCAGCACATAAGAACTACAAAGTATACCAAATGGATATTAAATGTGCATTTCTGAATGGAGATCTTGAAGAGGAAGTTTACATTGAACAACTTGATGGATTTTCTTTGAAAAATGACAAAGATATGGTTTGTAGGTTAAGGAAAGCTTTGTATGGATTAAAGCAAGCTCCAAGAGCTTGGTATGCAAGATTGGATAAGTATCTTTTGAAGATTGGTTTTTCTAAAGGTAATGTTGATAGTAACTTATACTATAAAGTGACTAATGATGACATCTTGGCTATAGAAGTTTTTGTTGATGATATAATCTTTGGAGGAGAAAATGGATTATGTAAAGACTTTTCTAATAAAATGCAGCAAGAATTTGAAATATCTATGATTGGTGAAATAAGATTCTTTTTAGGATTGCAGATTTCACAGACTGACAAAGGTATATTCTTAAGTCAATCCAAATACTTAAAAGAGTTACTAAAGAAATTTGGGATGGAGAACTCTAAACTGGTAAGCACACCTATGACTACAAATGACAAACTATCATTAAGGGATGAATCTACACCTATTAATCCAACAAGGTACAAATCTATGATAGGAGGTTTACTGTATTTGACACAAACCAGACCTGATATTATGAATGTAGTATGTATTGTTTCAAGATTTTAGAGTAATCCTAGAGAAAATCATGAATCGGTAGTAAAAAGGATTTTTTGGTACTTACAAGGCACTACAAATCTTGGATTATGGTATCCTAGAGATTAAAACTTTGAACTATGTGCATATACATATGAAAATTGGGCAAGAGATGTGGATGATAGAAAAAGCACCACCGACAGAGCATTCTTTCTTGGAAGCAGATTAGTTTCTTGGTTGAGTAAGAAACAAAGTTGTACATCTTTATCAACAACAGAATCAGAATATGTTGCAGCAACAACTAACTATACACAGGTACCATGACTTAAACAAATGTTGAAAGATTTAAAGGTAAAGTGAAAGGAACCTATAACTGTCTATTATGATAACACAACAATTGATATATCTAAGAATCAGGTACTACATTCTAAAACAAAACATTTTTCCATCAAACTAAATTTTCTAAGGCAAAATGTTGAAGCAAAAGAAATAAAACTAGTTTATGTGAATAATAAAGAACAACTTGCAGATATTTTCACTAAACCTCTGCCTAAGGAGACCTTTGAATATCTTAGAGAATAGCTTGCGGTCATACCCCCACCAGTAGATACTTAGAAAGCTGATGTTTGTCATCAACCGACAGAATTAACAGAGAAATTTTTTTACTTCGGCTTTCATGAGGAAGCTACTTCTCAGGGGGAGTAGTTAGTATATTTAATTGGTTGGTATTTTGTATATGAACTTGGTTTTTTTGTAACTTTGGCATTTGATGTCAAAGGGGGAGTGATATCTATGGAAAAACACATTATCTTTTGGGAAGAGATTGGTACAGAAAAACATAAGAAAACTCATGTTACTCTCAGGGGGAGAAATTGTTACTTTGGTAATTGTTGGTACTTTGGTATTTGGCATTTCTGTTTTGGCACTATGATGGTTTTTCCATCTTGTGTTGCCATCAATGCCAAAGGGGGAGATTGTTGGTATTTTGGTATGGTTTTTTCATTGATGTCAATGCCTACTAAAACTCTAGCACTTTGGAGATCCAGCAACATTCACCGACAAGCAAGTGACTTTTGCACAGTCACTGATATATGGTACACCGACAGGATATAATGATCACTGACACTTGGAATGGCATGAAAAACACTTGGTAATGTCGAAGACATTGTTTGGAAATCTTATCTTGGAGAATTGTTTATTGGTATATTCGTATTTGCATATTTGTTGTTACCGGCAAATAGGTCTAGGTTATGCACTGATAGGTTTATCTTTTCCAGATCAGCACGACACACTATGGAGATGATTAATTATTGTTGTAAATGCATCAAGCCAACATGTTGAATTAGATATTGCATTGGATATTGTATTGTTTGTAAAATGACTTTATTGTAATATCTTGTAGAGCCGACCTACTAAAATTGGTCTTAGGTTATGGTATAAATGTAAGATCTTATTTGTAAGATCGGATGTAGAATGCGACAAAAGGATTGTAAGAAGGTATATGCGAGATTAAGAAGAGCTATACATGCAGACATCATTTGAAGGTGAAGCTAGGTTTTTGTGAAAGCATATCAGAACTACACTGGTACTGAATCCAGCATATGAAGATGCTATTTTGAGCATTACATTCTTATTGGATTTAACCATCCAATTGTAGTCAGTGTGACTCCCATTTGTGTTTGAGTAGTGAGCTCTAGGCTCTTGGCCTTTCTGCATGTGCAGACCCCATTTATGTACACTTACTATCTACTGTAGTATCATCTAATTGTGGGTAAGGTTTCCCACCGTGGTTTTTCCCCTTACAAGGTTTCCACGTACAATTATTGGTGTTATGTGTTGTTGATGACTTTATCCTTTTGTTTCATGCATTAATCTTTACCGGTATTGCAATTATCTGTTAAATCTATCCACCAGTATAACAGACTTGTTCACCGATATTAAGCAGTAAATTGGTTAAGTTGTTTTTGGTTTAAATTTATTAGACAACTGATTCACCCTCCCCCCTCTCAGTTGTCTCCGAGACCTAACAGTTGTTACACCAAAATCTCGAGCTGTCAGTGAATGGGAGAGTGGCCAGAGACAAGGATCCATGAGCGGCGAGAGGAAGCACATGTCACGAACCCACAGGAGGTGCTAACCTGGTCAACACTTTCACCTCCTCCACCTCTTGCATCTTCAAAGATTAGTTCATTTCAATAGGATGTTAGTTGTCTTTAAGTTTTAGCTTTGTAAGATGACTTCTTACTGTAGAGACCAAAAATTGTCCTGTCTAATTAAATAAATTATTTTTTATTTAATTATTTTATCCTAAGTCTTCTATTAATTAAATAAATTTTTATTTAATTAAATAATTAATTAATCCTCTTCTTAGCCTTTCCTCATTTAAATAAATACTTTTATTTATTTAAATTGTACTTTTCCTAAATTAAATAAATATTTTATTTATTTAATTGATCCCACTTCCTCTATTAATTAAACAAATCTTTATTTATTTAATTAGTTCATTAGCCTTTTCTAATCCATGACACTTGTCATCCATCTCTTAATTCTTCTCTTACCTATCTTGTTTATCATTTAATTATTTCCTCTACCCACCCTTTAATCCTAGCCGACCATTTATCTTTACAACTCTTAATCTTATCCCTCTATTTCTTATAGTGTTCTCTATATAAGAGGATGCCCTCTTCTTTTTCAACCCTAATGACTTTGTCAATCAAGCCTTCCTACGATCAAGCTATCAACCACAATCTGTTCTTTGTTGAGCTCTTGTGCACACATAAAATCTAAGAGAAAATATATCAAACAAGATGGATGGAGATAGGAGAGAATGGAGATTGAAACCCTACTAGACATGTGAATGGTATATCTTGTTTTATTATTGTTTATTTGCATGATCTTAGGTATCTTCATTTGTGTATGGTGGATGCTTTTCATTGTTAGGCTAGGGTTTTTGTGGTTGGATCTTTGTTAGCCTTTCAATATTATTATTTTCATCATCACTTTTCACCATATACATTTTTCCACGCCTGGTGTGACTCTTGTCCCTGTTTATTTTGACATCTTGTTTGCAAATTTGTGTTTTTGAAAAGTTGCAGGTTGCATTTTGTGACGATTCTCTTTTTTTCTACATTTGCAATTGATCTTACTGCATTTTGACTGATTTCTACAACTACAATGATTTCGACTACATTTTTTATTTGTCTTTTTATTTTGCAGATCTCATATCCAAAAATCACGTCTAGGTTGTTTATTGTCACGTTTTTTATGCATTTTCATGTCTAGGTTTCATATTTTTGTGTTTCTATTTTGGAGGCTTTTTGTTTCATTTTGTAGGTTAGGTTTTTTGAAAATCACATCTACGGTGTTTATTTTCATGTCCTTGTTTAGAAATCGCGTCTACATAAGCTATTTTTGCGTCTTTGTTTTTATGTTTGTTTTGCAGGTTTGGGTTCCTAAAATCGCGTCTTGGTGCTTTTTTTATGCATCTGCATCTTTGTTTTCAATTTTTCATTTCTCTTTTTCTTAGGGTTTTCAGATTTTGGTTTTTACCCTAACCTCTTTTGTATAGATTAAATAAGTGGTGTAGATGTGTGAAAAGGAGAAATGTATTGTCGAAGGCCATTATTTTACAAAGTCATTTGGGATTTCTAAAAATTTACCTAACTTGTGTGCTTGCAGGAGGGGTATCATTTAACAACTACTAACAAGTTTGGTGCAAGACCTTTGGCAAAGATTTGATTTTGAAATTTATTGCTTTATCTTCTTTAGTCTAACAAAACACTTCAATTGGTGCTCTAAAATCAACAAGTGTCTTTTGTGTCTTGAGCAATAGGCTCCTTTTGTTTTACCTTTTAGAGGGACTGCCTCTCGAGTAGCCCATAGGACCAAGTGAGAAGGAACGACTCAAGTGGTAACGGGCTAAAGCCAAGCTTATCCAAACCACTATAAATAATAGTGTTTGTGATGAAAGTTGCAAGCAATGGGTGTTATATGCTTCTATAACGATGTTATGACTCCCCATAAACCCTATAGAGAACAACTTCTATAGGCTAGGAGGCCTTCCATTTAATGGAGCATAACACGGTGCTGATTATATCCACCTGAATGGATGCCCTTACTAGACACCTTTTTGTGTTAGAAACCAAAAACCTTCTACTTGTTGGTACAAGAGGTTGGACCTTTGATTCCATCTCACATTCTTATGGTTCTTAGTAGAGATACAAAGCTCACCACAGGGAGTTTTCATGGGGACTAGTGCTTGGCTGCCCCGAAGAAGTGAGCATCGTGGAGGGGAGCCAGTGGGGTCAAGCATCTAAGTATCCACTTTGAATAAGCGTAGTTGGGAAACCAAGTGAGATCCAACAAATATTGTCCTAGCTAGCCTTAGGATTTGTATTTGTCTTCATTATCAAAGAATCAATCAAACATTTTTAGACAAACATTGTGTGTGTCATGTTTTCCAAGTGTATGCAAAATAAACAAGGATTTTCACAATCAATATCACACTTGAAATTGAAACACTTTATCATTTTTGGACAAAAACACATTCAAACATTGGGTCTTCATTGTTCTATTGTATTTTTTTGTCACTAAAAGTTGAAACATTGAGATTTGGTCACATTCAACAACTTCACAATTGGATAGAACTGCAAAACATTTTTAAAACCACGTCTATGTTGGGAAATTGTGCTTGCACAGAGAAAAATTACGTCTAGGTATTAGAAAAATATACTATCACATTTTACGAGTAAAACTGTAAAATCATGCTTGTGTTGTCAAAAATTATGTATTTACTGGATATTCGCATCTATGCTGAGCAGAATCATGTCTATGAATCTCAAGCTAAAAAATTATCATTATCACCAAAAATCGTGTATGTGTTTACTATAACTACGTTTGGGACCAAGAATCATGTCTAGGTTTATCAAAACTATGTCTGTGTTCACAACTGAAAAATTACAAAAAAATGTCAAGAGAAAGGGACTTAAGTTTTCAGATTCAAAGAGCTTCTAAGGTTGCTTCCTATAAGGCTTCATTATTCAATCAGTATGGTTAAAGGCTCTTACATAACCATTTATGGTTAGCTCAACCTTCTTGCGATTAAATTATATGTGTGCTTGTAAACACACCTACTAAATTATTTTCATCATATAATTTTTTATAAATTTTCATAGAAAAAAATTCATAATGTAAGATAAAAGAAATAATTTGATCACATTTTAAGTTTTAATAATCTTAATTATTTATATTTTTGACATTATTGTTGGAAATTTGGAGGAATTGATTATTTGTTGCATTGATGTTTTGTCATTGATGGCAACACCGACTGATTTGGTTGTTTACCAATTTCCGGTTGGTTCGGGTAAAGTGGTTGGATTATGATATTGATCCGGTATGATTCAGAATGCTTTGGTTTGTGGAATTGATTTGGATCTATCATTCATGCTATTTAGATGTGTATCACGATCAGTTGGTTTGGGATTTGATGACTCAAATACTATCATTTGTTTTAGTAAGCCTTTTGGTCACCGGTAAGGGTTTTACTGGCAAAGCTTTGCTAAAGATATTTTGATGCACATGATAAGTGGTCTTGGTGCGGCTTCTAGATGGCTTTCAGGATGTTGTTGGTTATCTTCTTTGTATTCATGTTGATCAGTGGTGCTGGATTTGGGTCTGAATATAATGCTATCTTATTCTGGTAGGTTATGGAGTGGTTTATGTAATGTGTTGGTGGGTGATCCCAATGTGTTACCGGCAGGATTTAATGATTGGTTTACATTTTTTTTGGCCTAAGCAGACTTGGTTGATCATTGGATTGTGGGTTTATGTTATGAATTTATTGTATTATTGTTTAGGTGGCTGCCCTAATTGTTTAAGTCTTGAGTTGGTATAAATATGATGTAAGATCTCTTTGTAGATCATGGGCATATGGGATTATGCTTATGGGATGGTTATGTGATTATCTATGTGCGAATAATGTCGTAATCATATGCACGAGTTTTGGTTGATCATAGGTGATCGAATTAGGATGGTAAGAGAGGTTTAAGACCTCTAGTACTGAGCTTAACCAGAACTATACTCAGGCATAGGAGATGCTATCTTTGCAGTTCACTCTTCTTTTTCGGATTGTAGTCTGGATTTATTTTGTAGTCATCGAGGCTCCTTTTGTGATGAGAAGTATGCTCTAGGTTTTTGACCTTCCTGCATGTGCAACCCCTTATTTTTGTAATCACATACTTACTACAGAAGTATTATCTGCCTATGGGTAGGTTTCCCATTGTGGTTTTTCCATTTACTGGGTTTTCCACATACAAATCTTGGTGTCATGTGTTATGGATAGATGGTAACCGTTCTATGATTTATATTTATTCTTAATTGCTATATCAGTTATTTTGGTATTTGGTTTATGCATTCCAATCTTGGGTTTATGCTTTCCGATAATAAGGATTTGAATGCTTAAAGTTATGTAATCTATTGACAATTGATTCACCCCCCCCTTCTCAATTGTCCTTTGGTTATCTAAGTTGTCTCACAATTGGTATTAGAGCTTGGTCTTCTCTATAGAAGCTTAACCACTTGAGGAAGATCCTATGGCATCTAACAGTTTAAGTTCATCAAATACATCTGTAGCTATTTTTCGGAGAGAAATTCCTAGGCTTGATGAAACAAATTGTTAGGATAACCGGTGAACAACTAAGAGAGGGGGAGTGAATCAATTGTTAACATATTATATCATTTAATCCACTTAATAACTTTTAACCAGAATAAGTACTAGTAAAGAAAAAACATATACTAATAAACAATACAATTTAACAACATCACCACATAACACCATGATTTGTATGTGGAAAACCTAGAAAAGGAAAAAACATGGTGGGAAGCCTACCCACAATCAAATGATACTTTTGTAGAAAGTATGTGATATAATGAGGGGCCTGCACATGCAGGAAGGCACACTGCCTAGAGCGTATTGCTCATTACAAAAGAGTCTCACTGACTACAGAGAGGTTATAACCACCTCAAGATAAATGGACAACAATCCAAAATAATGAACTGCCAGAGATAGCATATACCATGCCCGATTACAATTTCGGTTAAGCTCAATACTAGAGGCCTTTGACCTCTTCCTTAATCCCAATTCGATCACCTATGATCGACCAAATATCCTTCGCATATGATATTGCATTTCAAGACCACAAACATCTTTTCATTCCCATCCTCTCATCTACAATGAGATCTAACATAATTTTATACCAAACCTAAGGCCTAAACCAATTAGGTCGGCCACCTAAAAAATATTACAATAAGATCATTACATAAATCCATATAACAATGATATGCCATGTCATCTTAAGACCAAAACAACAATAACCAATCCATAGAAAATCTTGAAATATCTTGGTAGCGTGTAGACTACACATTAACATGATACTAGTCCATAACCTAGATAGACACCAAACATGTTCAACATCAAGGAACATCTTCAACATCCTAAAATCCATGTAGAAGCCGCACCAACACCACTTATTCATCCTATCAAGATTCCTCGGTAAAAGCTCTGTCGGTAAGGGTTTACAAGAGTCTATGATAGCATTCGATTACTAAGTCAATACCAAATGACCAAAATATGCTCAAGGAACATGTAACACATGAAATCAATCATAATCCATTGATCCAAACATGTCAAAAGTGTCCAACAGATAGTCTCTTCTATCGGTAACACTAGATCTTCTACTGGTAGCCAAAACTCATCTGTCGGTAACCAATCATAACAACTAGTATTTACATCAATGACAAAACATCAATGTAACACATAATAAATTCATCCATAATGCCAACAATCTCCCCCTTTGGCATTGATGGAAACACTAGATGTGAAAAACATCTAAGTACCAAGAAATGCCAAACAAGTCTCCCCCTGTGGAAGACAACCAACAATCTCTTGAATATCAAGAACTCTCCCTTGTGAATGATATCTCTATAAGGTTCTGAATTTATTTTTCACATCACTATCACTCCCCCTTTGACATCAATGCCAGAAATCTAACACAAATATCAAAGCAAGAATATAAACCTCTGAATCTCAAAGTTGACTACTCCCCCTGAGTAGTAGCACCACTCATCAATGTCGGAATGAATAATATTTCTGATAATGCATGTTGGGCTGATGACAAACAACATCAATCAAGTCTCTTCCAGAGGGGTAGAAACCCCTAACCTATCTCTCAAATACTCAAATGATTTCTTAGACAATGATTTAGTGAATATATCTACAATCTATTCTTTAGTGTTCACATAAACCAATTTGACTTCCTTTGCTTCTACCTTGTCCTTCAGAAAGTTATACTTTATTGATATATGCTTAGTCTTAAAGTGTAATACCAGATTTTTAGATATGTCAATAGCTGCAAAGTTATCATAGTAGATAACTACCAGTTCACTACACTTTACCTTGACATCCTTCAACATTTGCTTCATCCACAAGACTTGAGTGCAATTAGTTGTTGCTGCAACATACTCAGCTTCTACAGTAGATAAAGAAATGCATGACTATTTTTTGTCGATCCATGAAACCATTTTCTTTCCAAGAAAGAAAGCTCCACCAGAAGTGCTCTTCATGTCATAAGTATCTCTTGCCCAATCTGAGTCAATATATGCACATAAAGTAAAATCATCATTTTTAGAATACAATAAGCCATATTTTGTTGTTCCTTACAAATACTAGAATATCCTTTTTACTGCACATTCATTATTTTCTTTAGGATTACTTTGATATCTAGAAACAATACTTATTGCATTCAAAATATTCGGTCTAGTCTGAGTCAACTATAACAGACCACCAATCATAGACGTATACCTTGTTAGATTTACCAGTGTAGAAGTATCCTTGATAGATAATCTCTCACTTGTCATCATAGGAGTACTTACTGGTTTGGATTTATCCATACCAAAATTCTTCAACAATTCCCTTAGATACTTATTTTGATAGATAAAAATGTCTTTGTTAGTTTGAGTAATCTACAAACCTAAGAAAAATCCCATTTCACCAATCATGGACATTTCAAATTCATTCTTCATATTGTTAGCAAATTCCATGCACAATTTATCTTCTCCTCCAAAAATGATATCATCAACAAATACTTCAATAATCAGAATATCATCATCAATGATCTTATAATATAAATTACTATCAACACTGCCTTTAGTAAAACCAAGCTTCAAAAGATATTTATCCAACCTTGCATACCAAGGTCTAGGAGCTTGTTTCATCCATATAAAGCTTTCTTCACTATGCAAACCATATCTTTATCATTTGTTAGTAAAAATCCATTAGGTTGCTTAATGTATACTTCTTCCTCAAGTTCACTATTCAAAAATGTACATCTAACATCCATTTGATAAACCTTATAGTTCTTATAAGCTGCATAGGCAAGAAATAGTCTAACAACTTCAATTCTAGCTACAGGTTCAAATGTCTCACCATAATGAATTCCTTCCATTTGAGAATATCCTTTAGAAACCATCTAGCTTTATTTCTTACAACTTGACCATCCTCATTCAGTTTATTCCTAAAAACCCATTTAGTTCCAATAACATTCTTATTTTTAGGTTGGGGAACTAAAGACCAAGTCTCATTTTTCTCTATCTGATCTAATTCATCTTCCATAGCTTTTAACGAATGTTTATCTTTACAATCTTCAATAACAAATGCTGGTTCAATTTGATAAATAAGACATACCTCTTTATTTGCCAATCTTCTTCTTTTCATAACTCCCTTGGTCCTATCTCTGATGATTTGATCTTCAAAATGATTTAATCTTACATACCTTGGTGTCTTCTGAACTCCAGGTTCACTGCTCTGATCATCAGTCATAGGTGAATTTTCTGATTGTGCTAGTGTAACTATCTCAGTTTCATGTACCGGTTGAGGCATTGTCATTTAGTTATGATCATTTCCACTATCGGTTCCCTATCATATGATATAGATTGATTTATGTACTTCTCATCCATTTTTACATTAGCACTCTCCACAATTTTCTGCAATCTTTTGTTATAACATCTATATGTGTAAAGCGAAAAATTGATCGAACCCTAGTTGCTCTCCCCTCTTCCAACTCCAAGGAGAGAGAAGGGAGGTTGCTAGGGTTGATGGTTTTCACTTAAGGAGACTTTACATTCAAAAGAGGGGTTGAAACCCACAAGATCCAATCCCACACAAGGCAAGATTGGATGCTAAATGAGTTTCAAGGGTTAAGACAGCAAGGCTACCCTCTTTTGTAAAGAATGTAGATAGAAAGATCAAGCTAGGAATGCATAGAAAGTGAGAAAGATTCACTTATAAACTGAGATAGGGATATAGGATGAAGCTGTGGACCTGGAATTAGCAGTAAAATGTTGATACGGTGCTGTCCTGCAAATTTGAGCAAAAGTTGACGGGATGATGGCGCGCGGTGTGCACACGGTCCTCCGAAAAATCCGCGAAACGAAGGGGGATCTGTTCGTCTCTACATAAGGATTCTAGATCTTCAATTTCAGTCGCGTACCTACAACCTACACACAGAAAAGCGAAGACGATTGGGGGGTTAGGGATTAGGGGTTTGCCTTTAGGTCAAACCCTCATTTTGGAATTAACCAAGAAATGAGAAATTGTTGTAAATGTCAATGATTGTAATGTAAAACAAGTACTAATACCTTGTTGTAAGGATGTTTGTATCCTTATGTGCGAAGGTATAGATGTTGTTGTTTGTTGTATGTTGTAGTATGTAGTAAGTGATCTCCTCTTCAATGGTTGAATCCTTGTCTTGAATGCAACACTTAGCCTTGAATGGAGACTTGGAATGATCAATTGCTTGAAGGAATGCTTGAATGCTTGAATGCTTGAGTATCGTTTCCACCTTTTTTCCATCTATCCCAATGAGAGAGGAAAATGTCATTTATATACTTGTCAATTAGGGCTGATAGACTGATTTTCCCGACCTTAGGCCGACCAGGAAAGATAATTTCCAATTTGCAAACAAAAAGACCCGAAGTCCCATAGGAGACCGGGCCCAAAATAGGGCCAGGGACCAGGGCGCTAGGCGCCATGGTCCTGGGGGACTAGGGCACCCTGGTCCTGAAGGACCAGGGCGCTGGGCACTCTGGTCCCACCTCCCGAGACAGCAGGGTGCAAGGAGGATCAGGCCAGGGTGCTTGAAAAATGCAGTTTTTGGTGTCGTGGACAAGTTTCGGGGTCTCCATTCAGGTTTCGTGTTGTGTCACCATCGTGAAGACCGAAATGCAGTCGAAATTGCAAGTGTCACAATTTTAGGACGCTATAATATGCTTTGCTTCGAATTGAATAACCAAGAAATATCCCTTCATCACATCTAGGATCAAACTTTCCAATTGAATCATCTCTTTTGATATAGCATTTACTTCCAAAAATTATAAAAAATTTAACAGTACGTGTATGTCCAAACCATAATTCATAAGGGGTCTTATCGGTTTCACCTTTGTTGTGAACTCTGTTGAAAGTGTAGACTATTAAATTCATGAGAAGTGAACTCACCGCATTGATCTGATCTTAGACATTTGATTTTAAATCTTGTTTCAGTTTCAACTTTTGCTTTAAATATCTTGAATTTCTCAAAGGCTTTAGACTTCTCCCAAAGAAAAGTCACCCACATCATCCTAGAATAGTCATCAATAATCAACAAGAAATACCTATCACCTTGAAAGCTTCTAGTCCTTGCTGGACCACATAAGTAAGTGTGAATCAAATCAAGTACATCATTAGATTTATCATTAATGCTCTTAAAAGTAGTTCTAACTTGCTTTCCCAATTGACATTCCTTACATACCAGATTATGAGGCTTCATAATCTTAGGTATATCTCTAACTGCCTTAGTTGAATCAATCTTAACAATACAAACAAAATTAACATGACCCAACCTCTTATTCCATAACCAACACTCATCAATATGAGCAATCAAACATGTCTTATTACCAGTGTTCAAGTGAAAGATATTACCTCCAGTCTTAGTACCAGTTGCAATGTCCAAACCAGTCTTGTTAATGATTCTAAATTTTCTATCTTTAAACTGAAGTTGGAAACCCTTGTCCATGAATTGACCAACACTCAAAAGATTATGCTTTAAACCTTCTACATAATAGATATTATCAGTATTATGCTTTCCATCTAGAGAAATAATACCTCTACCTTTGATCATACATTCTTTGTCATCTCCAAATCTAACTTGATTGCCATTGTATTCTTGTAGGGACATAAATTTTCTCTTATCACCAGTCATATGATGTGAGCATCCACTATCAATTACCCATTCATCCTTATCTTCAACTTTTGCTGCCAGGGATTTTTCTTCATTTATGATAGCTGGTTCTAGTTCATCTTCCTTTAAAGAATAGAACACCCATTCCTTTCCATTGTCGGATCCACTAGCAGAGTCTTCTTTTGGTTCATATCTAGAGTCATCACTTACTCCTTCCTCATCTGCTATGTAGCATTGTTTACTTTTCTTGAATCTATATCTGTTCTAGTTAGGCCTAAATGATTTCTTAACTCTTTCCTCAAACCTTGCATTCCTTTCAGGACATCTAGATGCAAAATGACCAATCTTATTACATGCAAAACATTTAATAGGCGCTTTTACTTCATAGTTACTTCCTATCGGTCCTTTAGGTACTCTTCTAGCAAATAAGGCTTCAAGTTTCTCAAATTATTCATCTTATTTCCTCATGTCTTCCAATTCTTTTGCATATAGAACTTTCTAATCACTTTTTCCGGTGGATGATGATGATGATGATGCATGAAAAGTAGGTTTAGACTTTACAGCTCCAAAAGATCCAAATTCTTCAACCTCAAAAGAAGATAATTTCCCAATTAGAATGTCTCTGTTAACTGAAGAGTTAGCCATTGTTCTCAACTCATTAATTGCAGTTGCCTTCATATTTTAAGCTAGTGGAAGGGCTCTAAAGACTTTGGAAACTATTTCATATTCACTCATAAATGATCCATAACATTTAATTCCCATAACAATCTCATTTACTCTTTCCATAAACACAACAATTATTTCATTATCTTCCATCTTCAAGTTTTCATATCTTACCTGGTAACCATCAAGTTTAGAAATTTTGATAGTTGGATCACCTTCATTCAGAGTTTGAAATTTATCCCACATAAACTTAGTTGATGATTTATCAGTCAATCTCATGATCTATTGATCAATAAGTGCACACAAGAGGGCTTCTCTAGCTCTGTAATCATTTTCAATATTCTTGTCCAAGTCTGCAGGAGTAGGATTGCCAGATGCTGGATCATAAGGTGTGTATAATTTCTTAGTGATCTCTCAAATATCCTTGCCAAGACATCTAAGATGAGTCTCCATTCAAATTTTCCATATCCCATAATTTGTTCCATCAAGCTTAGGGATTTCTCTTATGAAAAATAGTTGTCGATGGATTTGAAGTGTTAGCTGCCATAGGATCTACCTCAAGCGGTTAAGCTTACGTAAAAGAGGACTAGAGCTCTGATACCAATTGTTAGGATAACTGGTGAACAAATGAGAGGGGGGAGGTGAATCAGTTGTTGACAGATTATATCATTTAATCCGCTTAATAACTTTTAACCAGATTAAGTACCAGTAAAGCAGAGACAAATACCAATAAACAATATAATTTAACAATTAAACAAATAATCAATGCAAAGAAACCATACCACATAAAACCATGATTTGTACATCAAAAAACCGAAGGGAAAAACCACTGTGGGAAGCCTACCCACAGTTAGATGATACTTCCACAGAAAGTATGTGATACAATGAGGGGCCTGCACATGCAGGAAGGCACACTACCTAGAGCGTACTGTTCATTACAAAAGAGTCTCGTTGACTATAGAGAGGTTATAACCACCTCAAGATAAATGGACAACAATCCAAAATAATGAACTGCCAAAGATAGCATCTACCATGCCTGATTATAGTCTCAGTTAAGCTCAATACCAGAGGCCTTTGACCTCTTCCTTAATCCCAAATAGATCACCTATGATCGACCATCTCCTTTGCATATGATATTGTATTTCAAGACCACGAACATCTTTTCATTCCCATCGTCTCATCTACAATGATATCTTACATCATTTTATACCAACCCTAAGGCCTAAACCAATTAGGTCAGCCACCTAAAAGATATTACAATAACATCATTACATAAATCCATATTACAATGATATGCCATATTGTCTTAAGACCAAAACAACAATAACCAATCCATAGAACATCTCAAAACATCCCAGTGACATGTAGAGTACACATTAACATGATACCGGTCCATAACCTAGATAGGCACAAGACCTATCCTGGGTCCACCATGCCAAAGCAACATCTTCAAGAATTTGAAGCATGATCAAGGAACATCTTCAGCATCTTGAAATCCATGTAGAAGCCACACCAACACCACTTATGCATCCTGTCAAGATTCCTCAATAAAAGATCTGCTGATAAAACCTTAAACCAATGTTGGTAAGGGTTTACAAGAGCATATGATAGCATCCGATTACCAAGTCAATACCAACTGACCAAAACTTGCTCAAGGAACATGTAACACATGAAATCAAAGATACTCCATTGATCCAAACATGTCAAAAGTGTCCAACATATAGTCTCTTATGCCGGTACCACACTAGATCTTCTACCGGTAACCAAACCTTGTCTGCTGGTAACCAACCATAACAACTAGTGTTGACATCAATGACAAAACATCAATGTAACACATAATCAATTCATCCATAATTCCAACATTGTTAGGATTCCCTCAGATACTGAGAGGGGGGGGGGTGAATCAGTATCTGACCGGTATAAGAATTTTCTTAACTTATAACATGAAAAGCATTTCAAGACTATGTACCGGTAAACCAAAAATAATGTAGTAAATAAGAACAATAACCATAACACAATATTTTAATGAGGAAACCTAGTGTGGGAAAAACCTCGGTGGGATTTGTGACCCAAAATTTGCTTACTGGCCAATAAGGGAATATTGCTATTTACAATAAGGGCCTACACATGCAGGAAGGCCAATTGCCTAGAGCTCACTGCTCAGTTACAAAAGAAGACACACTGACTTACAAAATTAGATTATACAAATCCAATGTCTTGTACTTCTTCAGATCAGCATCTACAATGCCAAATTTAGTACCAGTTTAAGTTCTACAACATACATAAACCCTTATCCAATATATGCCTTACAATTCACATATTAGGTCTACATTAATCCTTCCATCTTCTATATCCTAAATGATCTACAATGATCTCATACTTATATGAGTCATATTACAATCTGCCAAGTTGTCTTACAAAAGATTTTACAATTAAATAAAAAATACATTTAAACAAAATTCCTGTCGGTCATGGTGTCGGTGATCAATCTTTTTGGTGTCAGTGAACTATGTGTGTCAGTGTTGAGTCTGTCAGTGTTGGTGTCTGTTAGTATCACATGATTGTAAGGTTTCCATCAATGACAATACCTTCAATCACCTACAATTTCTCATTGGAGTATGCATTTGCTAGCAATCTCCCCCTTTGGCATTGATGGCAACACTTATGAGAAAAATAAAAACTGTATATCCAAAAATGTTATCCAAAACTGATTTGCCAAAATTGTCTGACCAAGATAGTTATCAAAACTATGTGCTCCCCCTAAGTTGATGATGTCTTTCTTCTAGTCATTTTTCTCATCTCCACTACTCTCCCTTTTACATCAATGATAAAGGTTGTCATTCACTGTCAATGGAGTGTGGTTCCTGCCTAGATCCTTGTAACAAACCGATGGGTTACAATCTGATAGATATCCGCCAATGCAAAATTCTGACTCTTGTTGAATCTTTTTCTATCCTATAATGTTGCTTCTATTCTCTGAACTGCACTGGTTAGTATGTGAATTTTCTCTTCCAGTGTCTTAAGTCCAGGAACCATAGCCATAGAAATTTCTTTTCTTGAGGAAATGAGGTAATCTAGTTTAGGACCTAGTTTGCATTTTAAATTCTTTGCCTTAACCTTTATCTTTTCTTTGTCTTTTTCTAACTTCTCTATTTTCTCTTCAAGATCTGCAATGTTCTTTTCAATTTCCAAAAATAGATCTGATGTTCCTATTAAATTGTCAGAAATATTGTTAATTTCTTCTTGTGCTTTGCTGATCTTCGAATCTATGTCTTCTGTCAAAATGTTAGTTTTGTAGGATCTATGTATAGTTTCTTGAATTCAAAAATTGTTTCTCCTAATGCTGGTAATAAGGTTTCTATTTGTTCCTTATTCTTCTTGACTATTTCCTCAAACAATTTTTCTTTCTCCTTATTCATCCTCTGTTTGAATGTGTCCTCATTTATCTAATCAACTGTCAAAATGTTACTGGTGATGTATTTAGACAATGTTTCTAATTGACCTAAGGAATCTTTACTTTCCACAATGTACTTGGGTGCTATCAATTTAAGAATAGGAATTGTGTCATCAATAGCCTTGTAGGCTTGTGCATTACACTCGGTGATTTTCTTAATAGAATCTAATAATACCTCTGTCACGTTCATTGGTCTGAACTCTGTCATTGAAGTACCAAATGTCTGCCCAACTATTTTCACAATTTCCATGCTACTGGTTGTAGTAATAACTTTGCTTGTTTCAACCTCTGGTAGGTCAGTTTGTGTTTGTATTTCTACTAGCAAAGGTTTAGGCTTTTCAGCTATTGCTGGTGGCACTGTCTCGGTTTGAACCTGTGACTCTAATTGTTTTTGTTCTAGTTTTTCAACCCGTGCCTCAGAGAGTTTCTCTGTATTTACCTTTGCACTATCTACTACGGGTTTTTCTGATTATTTCTTAGTTTTATCTACTGGTGCTTCTGATGGTTTCCCAGTGGTGTCCTCTATCAGTTTCTCTATCTGAGTGGGTTTTTATGTGCTTATATTTACAGTATCACTAACCCTAATCTCAACATCTATAGTCAATGGCTTAGTAGCCACATCTATCTTTTCAGTTGATTCCTTATCTACCACAATATTTACCTCTTGGGTGTCTATGTTCATAGTGTACAAAATTTCTGACTCAGGATTTGTATCCTCTTGAGTAGTCTCCATACTCTCTGTTGCCAGTTGTGTGTCAATGGTTTCTACCGATGGAGTATCAGAAAGAGATGGGGGTAAGTTATTATTTATTTTTAGGTTTGGAGGTCGACCTACCTTACATTTCCCCTTATCCCTATCCTTTTGGTAGACTTTGATAGTCTTAGGTCTTTTAAGTTCTTCTTGTTCCTCTTTTGCAACAAAGAATATATCCCATTGATCCATAGTCTCTTCTGAAATTTCATTCACTCTTCCTGCCATAAGTGCAACATGTCAGTGACCAATTGAAAATATTGTCCGGTTGGCCTCACTGATTAATTGATCTATTTCTTCAAGTGAGTTTACTGGGTGCACTGCAAGTAATTTTTCAATTTTTATCTTTTTATCTAACTCAACAATAGCTACCCTTCTGTCTTCTAGTCTTCTATATAAATCAGTGGGTATATCATCAACAATCTCCATAAAAAATTTCTTGTAAATGTCCAAGTGTAAGATTACACTATTCCCTAAGCTTTCTTTATCATTAGTAGAAAGTGTGTTATACAACTTGCTGATATTTTTCAACTTTCCATCTTTTGTTATTTCACTTAAAAGTTTGTGTAGTGGAGCAATATCTTGTTTTACTTTATTCTTCTTTGGAGTTAACTTCTTAACTGGAGGCCTAACTACCTGTTGTTTTCGTCTTGTCTTTCTAGTTGTAGGTGAGGGTACCGGTGAGGGTTTCCTTTTCCTTATACCCTTTTGAATTCGGCTAGTATATCACTTTCAGAAGAAGTTGCAACCGGTGAAAGATGAGCTTCCGATTGAAGTCCTTCCAACTCACTTTCCTTGATACCAGTTTGCTTCAATACATCCTCCTTAATTTCTTTAGCTTACCTTGAACCTCTCCTTACTATCTGGTCAGTTTTCTTGACTCTCTTCTGTGACTAAATACCACTTTCAATTGTCTCAGCATTGCCACTAGTACATTTGGGCCTAATTTCTGATGGCTAATTGTCAGATTTGCGACAACACAACGTCGGACTTTCGACCAACTTTACCATCGAAAACTCATCATCGGGCTTCCCGATGATGCTATTTGCATCGGTCGTTTGACAATGTTATGAACTCCTTCTATGGTGGCTATATTTGTACCCCTGGCCACAAATTTTGGTGGATTTCCATCGGAATTCCGATGGATGCTATGTTTTCTCTTCAACGACTGTCCGACATGGAAGTGACGTAGGATATACAACATCCTTTTCGGATGTTTCATTAGTTGTCATCGGAATTCTGATGGCGAGAGATGATGTGGGTCAAATGGCTTTGTCGTCGGTGCATGAAAGCATTGAATGAGTTCTACTTTTAAAAATTGCATAAAACATTTATTAGTTATTTGATTCAGTGTTATTTGCAAAAAATGATTATCAATGATGTTTCCTTTCTCCAAGAATTATCTAGGATCTTTCCATTAGATAATATGTAACATCAAATGACTAAATATTTTCTTTACAAATGCTTATTTTATTTAATTATTATCTAAGTGTGAATTAAAATTTCTATTTGTACGGAAGCAGAACATACAAGCTGAAGAGTCATGTGCAAGCAAATTTCATAAAAGAAAGCAAGCAGACATTATCTTGAATGACATGGAAACAAGCTCATCAGCTGCCTAGAAGAGAGCAATTGGAGAAAAGTAGAGGAAAGTGTTAAAGGGTGATAAATATATAGAGAGTATGCAATACAAACAAACAATGTCTAGAGTGTGTGATATGACATCTCTAATTTATGTCCAGAGGGACTAACTGGTTTTGGAGTTCCTGCGAAACCTATTGGGCCACGCTTGGAGGAAATCAATGTGTTCATGCAAGGAGAACCTTTTTTCTATGATGAGAATGATGCTTTTGCACCGAAGGATATTTGGAAGTCAATATCCAAAAATTTCTATAGTGTGGAACCAGAGTTGGCGGACTCGAAGTAATTTTCAGCTTTCCAAAGACCAAGAGTTTATGTACACAATCTCCCAATAGAAGGGTGATTTCAAGAATTACCTCTCCCCCCCATGACTATTCAGGAAGCACTTCCTCAGACAAAGGACTATTGGCCTCCATGGGATCAAAGAAAAAAATTTAAGCATAGACTCTAGACGATGTGGTGGTGTTCTTCGTGAAGAACAATGCACTATAATTGAAAATTCACGAGGGAAACTACAAGATAGTGAAGAGAAATACATTCTTGAAAAGCAGGAAGAATGGATCTTGGTTTGGGTGGGGCCAAGTCAGGTGGCTCCTCTAGAGGTTGACGAGATAGAAATCATATTAGGATTTTTAAAAGATCACACTCATGGAAATTCGTGTGCGATTGGTCGATTGCGCTATTTGGGTAATGCCTTCCAAATAGATACAGTTGCATACCATTTATCTATCTTGATTAAAGACTTTTATCTTGATGGCATTAAATTAAAGTACTTTCTCTTCTTTCTCTTCTATTTTAATTTAATGCCATCAAGATAAAAGTCTTTAATCAAGACAGATAAATGGTATGCAATTGTATCTATTTGGAGTGCATTACCCAAACAACGCAATTGACCAGTCACACATGAAGTTCCACGAGCGTGATCTTTTTCAAATCCTAATATGATTTCTATCTTGTCAACCTCTAGAGGAGCCACCTGACTTGGCCCCACCCAAACCAAGATCCATTCTTCCCACTTTTCAAGAATGTATTTCTCTTCACTATCTTGCAGTTTCCCTCATGAATTTTCAATTATAGTGTAGAGTTCTTCACGAAGGACACCACCACATCGTCTAGATTCTATGCTTCCATTTTTTTATTTGATCCCATGGAGGCCAATAGTCCTTTGTCTAAGGAAGTGCTTCTTGAATAGTCATGGGGGGGAGAGGTAATGCTTGAAATCACCCTTATATTGGGAGATTGTGTACATAACCTCTTGGTCTTCTTAAAACTGAAAATTACTTCGAGTCCACCAACTATGGTTCCACACTATAGAAATTTTTGGATATTAACTTCCAAATATCCTTCGGTGCAAAAACATCATTCTCATAATAGAAAAAAGGTGCTCCTTGCATGAACACATTGATTTCCTCCAAGCGTGGCCCAATAGGTTTCGTAGGAACTCCAAAACTAGTTAGTCCCTCCAGACATAAATTAGAGACGTCACATCACACACTCTAGACAATTTTTGTTTGTATTGCATACTCTCTATCTATTTATCGCCCTTTAACACTTTCCTTTTCTTTTCTCCAATTGCTCTCTTCTAGGAAGCTAATGAGCTTATTTCCATGTCATTCAAGATAATGCCTGCTTGCTTTCTTTTACAAAATTTGCTTGCACATGGATCTTCAGCTTGTATGTTCTGCTTATGTACAGATATAAATTTTAATTCACGCTTAGATAATAATTAAATAAAATAAGCATTTGTAGAGAAAAGATTAGTCATTCAATTTTACATATTATCTGACGGAAAGATTCTAAACAATTCTTAGAGAAAGGAAACATCATTGATAAACCTTTTTGCAAATAACACTGAATCAAATAAATTAAAAATGTTTCATGTAATTTTTAAAAGTAGAACTCATTCAATGCTTTCATGCACCGATGGCAAATCTGTCTGACCCACACCATTATCCATAATAGAACAAATCAATATAATAGGCTATTATAAAGAATATATACAAAAATATGAAAGAACATTAAATTACCATTACAAACCCATAAACCATTAAATAGTGAAAATAAATATACATTTGTAAATGTCTCCCTACAAACACCACAACCATAACCAAAACAAAAAAATTCTTACCTACAAAAACTAAGTAGCTGGTGAGTTGCAAGTCTACAATATCTCTCAAATGATCAAACCGTTTCTTAATTTTGCTCTTCAGATTAGTCAATGGATTTAGTTGCATGTACAAGTTTTCTATTTGAAGCCTTTCGTTTCCCTATATTTGAGACTTAATAAAATTCTTGTGAGTAGGAAATTGATTCAAGAGTTACGTGTGAAGAATTTGGCAAAGTAAATGATGACAATCAAACTCAAATTTTATTTGTCTTGAAAGCCTTTTATCCGGATGGCATTAATTAAAGATCTTTCTCTATTTTCTAGTGATCTTTGGAGCAGAGGTTGCTTTGCATCGACCTGGGATACATTTAACTTGTGTTGTATCTGCGGAAATATGTATCATAGGTCAATGCAATGCAACCTCTACTCCACCAATACCAGATAGAAGAAAAAGTACTTTAATTTTATGCCATCAGGATAAAATTCTTTCAAGACATATATTAGGTATAAAAGGAAGCCTACCCTGTCATTTGAAGAGGTCTACCTACAATTAAAGTGATCTCTTAATTGGTACAGGTACATTTGGAAGACCAAAGGACTCAATGAAGCCAATCAATTATGATGTCTTAAGGTCCATTATGGCCTTTAATGATGAAAATTGTAATAAGTTTGTAATTTGTCCTAAAGGGCTTGGTAAGGACCTTAGGACCAACAAAAATATGTAATAGGAATTTATGGCTTAGGGAGTCTACAAGAGTTTGGGAAAGTTAAATAAATCATTTCATGACCTTGTGTGTCAACAATTAAGAGTTTTTGATCAAATGGTTGATGTAATGCTTTGTACGGCAAAGAATGCTGGTGTATGGACTAGGACAAGCAATAACAATAAATTTTTGTTTTCTTGAAATTTTTGGGTGTTTTGGCTTATGGTAACTTTGTCTTGAGTGTTTATTTGGATTCCTAATGCATTGAAGAGACCTTGAACATCTTATTTACAGGGAAGATGCACTGATAATCCATTTGTCTCAGACTTTAGACTAACTGCATTGACTATTCTAATAGATTTGTGCAATTTGGCATTTGATTTGGTTGATTTACAATGAGAATGGTCATTCCATGAATGTAAAATGCCTAATATTCATGGGATGGCACTCCTCTAACATGTATAATAAATTACTAACAGGTTGATGTGCAGATTGGGTGGATAACCGAGGTGCTCACCAAAACAATGAATGTAAGAGTGGAAAAATTGCTTGCTAAGGAGCAGCAGTAGAAAATCCGCCTTAAGGAGGGGCACATTTTATGATTGACAATGTTTAGACATTTCAAATGAAAGGTGAATCCATCATCATTTGGATGGTATAGTGTTTAGAAGAGGGGTATATGAGAAACCCTACTTTTAAGGGTTTCTAAGAGGCTCAATAAGGGATTTTGCATCTAAGAAGGTTAAAACTTGTAAATAATTGCATTTCCTTAGTTTTGAATCATATACTTTCCAAAGCAAAATTTTGATAGTATATTCTGTGTACCATCCTAATCCAAAAAACATTCATTTTGTCTACATCCGATAGTCATTGCTAAAATCAATTTAAAGTGTATTCATTTAGGGTCCTTTCATAAAATATTCTCAACTTACACATCGTAAAAGGATTTTAAAATATTCATTGTTTATAATGATAAGAATTTGGTTGTTCCATACACCTTCCTTTACTATTTTAAAAATATCATGAACCAAAATATTGTGCAGTAGTAGTATGGAGTGCATTTCATCTATTTTATACCTAAATGTTTCATCATACCACTTTCTTTTCAAAGGTGACTGATCGATTGTGTTGTTTGGGTAATGCATTCCAAGTAGATACAGTTACATACCATTTATCTATCTTGAAAGCCTTTTATCATGATGGCATTAAATTAAAGTTCTTTCTCTATTTTCTAGTGATCTCTGGAGTAGAGGTTGCTTTGCATCGATATGGGATACATTTAACTTGTGTTGTATCTGCGGAAATATGTATCTAAGGATGATGCAATGCAACCTCTGCTCCACCAATACCAGATAGAAGAGAAAATACTTTAATTTAAAGCCATCAGGATAAAATACTTTCAAAACATATATTAGGTATAAATTGAAGCCTACCCTGTCATTTGAAGGGGTTTACCTACAATTCAAGTGATCTCTTAATTATAAAATCAATTCAATTCCAAGTGAACAGGCAATCAAGCATTCATCAAGAATTGAAGGAGAAATCAAGTTAATAAAGATATTTAATAGAGGAGATATTTAATAAAGATATCATCTTTTAAATTAAGAAATGGGTAGGAGATTAAGAATACAAACCTTCCATACTGCACACTTCAAGGTATATTCAAATTACAAGTTACATTTATAGGGATTGTCCTATTTGAGCTAGCTATTATTTCAACACATTCTAACACATGTATTTATTTCTATGCAATAATTAGTAGTAGCTACATAGACTAGCATGGTATATAAGTTCTTTTCTAATAGTGCCCTTCATATGCAATTCTTTCAAGATTATTTAGTTGTATCTACCTTCTTAGGTTATGCAAATGGAGATTAGATTAGGTTATGTATCTACTTTCTTTCTCTGTAATTCTCGTTGTGTTTAATAAATTTTTATCCCTTAGGTGAAAAAAAGGAGGTTGATGATAAAATATATCTATGTTGTCTATTACTTGATTCCCATGACAATAAGTGGTTAATGCTGATACAAAGTAACACTAATAGGAAACTTTGATGACAATCTAATACACATCAGTTTTGAACTTACCCTTGTCTCATATAACCCTATGTTGGCTAGGCCCCATGATAATTAGAAGATCCTAATTACTACTGTCCTAAACCTTGCATTTGATGAATAAATGATGAACAATTAATACCAAATAGGTACTGAGAGGGGGGGGGGGGGTGAATCAGCATAGACAAAAACACTTACCTTGAACCGGTTTGATTGCAAACACTACACTTAGCTGGCAAGCAATAACACCAGTCTAAATCAGATTACTACCGGTAAAACACAGTGAGAATGTGAAAGACATAAACCGGTAACTCTTAGCTTTCCACACAATATAATCCCTCATTTCCACTTCACCCTTATGCATAAACAAGTAATCTAACATCAAAAATATAATGACTGCTTGTTCAACATGTTTTACCACTTTGACATAAAACACTAAAACATCACATGAAAGACATCACATATGACACACTGATTTTTCATGTGGAAACCCAACTGGGAAAAACCACGGTGGGGATGAATACCCACAAGTTGTTCTTTGAACTCTTTTGAAGTCCACTCTGTTAGGAGCCTAGTCTGGTTAAAGAATTTTTACAATAGGTTCTACTAGGAACCGATCCTGCTAGGGATCACCCAGTTAAGGGATGGCTAAATACCCAGTTAAAGGTTAAAACCCTGTTAAAGGTTACCTCACAAGAGGATTTAAAGAACTCATTGAATTGAGTCACCCTGTTAAAGGATTTACACAAAAGCCTATTAAAGCTATCTGGTTAAGGGATTTTCCAACTACTGAAATGGTTAAAAGTCAATAGGTAATACACTGATCTGATAATAGCACACAATGCCAAGGCAGATCCTCTTTAGCTCCTTTGCTTCTACAATCACACTTTACAGGTATCAACACACTTCTCTGGTCTAGCAAGAATCAAGTATCTCTTCACTTAGATACACACATAACATTTGCCAACAACTTCAAAATGAAAAATATCATTGACCTTATAGGAAACAGATAGGTTGGTAGCATAAAACCTAAACCCTAAACATTTAGGTTTAACACTTCAGTCGGTTCAATCCTGATCGTTAATCACACTGCATTCAATACAACAGTCTTGAACAGATCTCAAGACGTTCTCCAACATTCATTCTTTGCCACTTCGGGAAGATGATAACCCATCACACGCTCTCCACTGTTTATAGGGACTTCGTACATTCCCAAGGTAGATAGGATCAGTCTCCATGCAAGATCCTCAAGGAAATCCTTCATGCGCACAAGGCTGACATGGCAACACTATCAGGTCTTCATTACAATGCTAACTCATCACAATATGTCATCGGTTGAATCACACAAGCTTGGAATGCATCAACCGGAAACCTTGAAGCTGAGACTACCAATCAGTAGTCATGCAAAATGAAACCCTAATACAAAACTTCCATTTACCGGTTCTCATTCCAACATACTCGTTCACCTTGAACAAACATACTACTTCACTTTTTCTGTAATGCCCCACCAGGAAACCCCTAAGGGTTTAAGTTAAAAACACTCAAATGGGGTGAAAATATATATTTTTTTATAATAATAATAATTACGAACATTAATAATGAGAGTTATTACTGACTAGTTACAACATTAAGATAATTAGGAGTTATCTAAAACTTAGATACCACAGTAGAAGGCTAAACGAACCTAAGGAGTTTCCCAACGCGATTACGTAACCTTACCCCCCACTCAACATGCGTCATTTGGTCCAATAAGCTAGATAACTTAATTATGAGATAATACATAAGACTTGATTATACATATGTTCAATGATTTGACATCTTATAATTTTAGGAAGTGTTCATTTACTTTGGGTGGTTAGGAGACCACCGTGAGGATTATTTACTCAATGCACCTTAACACCTATTTAATTTAAGAGGCCTCCCTTAAGGTTCAATGTGATAAATATGACGAAGTTCATTCATTGAAGTTTTAATAGTGCTAATAGATGGACTAAAATTCATTAAGACGAAAATGTATTAGGACATAGGAGAGCATCCTTTAAATTAAAAATACAGTTAGCAAGATGAAATTCGTCATTTTAGGATTTAAAGTATAAGTTCATAGTGATGATCTCCCATTAGGATTAAAATACAATTATCTTATTGCATATCACTCTTTTTAGTTAAATGAAGTTATTATGAGAGAGGTGCTTTTACTAAGATTTAATGTATAAACAACTAATTGAATCCTTCCCTTTTCAGTTCATTTTTTTAGCAATCATAAAGAAATTCATTTATTTGGGTTATAATTATGGAAGGCTAATTGAGTTATCGTCTGTATAATATTAATCTGATAGAGATTATTTGTTAAGATTAAAACATAAACAACTAAGTAAATTCATCTGATAAAGCGAAATATAATTAACATGGCGATACTCATTTACTAAGGTAAGAAGGTAAATACCCATATGAGGTTCATCCTTTAAACTTCATCTTATAATTTATAACATTAATTCTAACTTTGTTTTCCATTCACATTCATTCCATTTATATGCTTAATAGCAAGTTAATCCATTAATGTAACCCAACAAGATTCTCTTCACTAATACTACTTTTAATTCACATTTTCAAAATACTTTTCCATAATCTCATTTACAATCTTTCATGAACCTGATTACTACATTTGTCAAGATGAATAATTTTATGCACTTAGATTTAAATTCGTTAAATTTTCCCATCGTACACTTATACATGATAACAACCATACATGATAACTTATAATATGAAATAAAGAAACAAGACGTCGCATAACACGGATATGATCTCGGAGTTCACCCCTAAAGGGCTACATCTTCGGGTCTGCTCAACTGCAAGACCCCTCTGGCATTAAAATTTGTTTAGGGATTACATAAGTTACATGACATATACATTCCAGCCTGTTAGGCAAACACAACCATAATACAAACGACCACTTCGATCAGTAAATACATCTCTACAAGTTTTCCAACCAAGTTCACATAAATGAGCATCACTCATCCAGATATGTTACTTAATCCTTAGATATACATCCTCGACATATTGGTCTCGAACTATACACTAGTACACCTCTCTAGCAACTCAACTTTACCCTATTCAAAAGAGAATACGTGAATCTCAATTTATATCTAACCGATTAAAATTATCATCTGGGCACTAAAGGTTAATTCACTGAAAGTATTCGTTACGAAGGGACCAAGAAGCCACATATAATTAATATTATAAATTGATATAAGAATTCCCTAAAATATCATTTATTAAATGCCCACATTTAACCATAGTTTATAATTAATAATTATTAATGTCATTTATATAAATCAGAGTGCAGCAAAAACATATATTACTATATGGGTTATCGAATTTTCAATACTCTAAATTCCAAATATTATTTATTACTCAACTTAAATAATATTAAATAAATAAGGAAGGAAAAATCTAAATTTAAATAATTAAAAACTCCATATAAAATCATAAAAATTTCTTTTTCTTTTATTTACTATCATACCCTTAATTTATTGTTCTTTTTTTTTTTTCTTTCTTTTAAAACAATAAATAAATAATAAAAAAAACTAATAAATAAAAATTTTAAAAAAACATATTGTAATTGGGGTTACCCATGTGGAACCCCACGTGGGCCCCCTTAGTAGCCACACTACCATTGGTAGCGCTGCTACCAAATGGTAGTAGGCTGCTACCTCTGGTAGCGCTGCTACCATTTGGTAGCAGTTCACTACCAATGGTAGTACTGCTACCAATTGGTAGCAGGGCTACCCGTGGTAACCCATTTCCTCCCAGCCGTATGGGGGAATATAATAAATTTTATTTTTCTTATTTTTTTTTTTTAATTTTTCTGTTAAAATTACAATAAGAGACACAGTCCAAACTGCTAAAATGTGCAGTCAAGTTTTAATTTATTGAATATATATATATATTCTAACCAATTAGAATATGTAAGTAATACAAAAAAAATATATGAATATCTCACCAAAACACATAGTCTGAAAACACAAACTTAAAGCATTTTCCAGCAAACCCCATTTTTTGAAAAACAATCACAGTCACAGCCACTTCTCCCTTTTTCTTTTCTTTTTTTCCCAGAATGTTATGGATTTCAAAAAAAAATAGAAGAGTCTTGAAGAATAACCACCAAATCCAAAACAATGTTTGCAATCCATTTTCCACACAAAGATTCAACAAAAGTTAAGCTCTACCAATTTTTCTACAATGGAACTTACTCACAAACATCAATGGAAAATCTAAAAACCAATGTTGCAAGAAAGAAAAATACAAAACCCTTTTTTTTGTAACCATTTTAATCAAGCTGATGATTAGATTCCTACCTTAAAACACATTCTGGGAAGAATATTTTTGAAGAAGAGCTCCCAAATCTGCTGCTCTAAAACTCCATCTTTTTCCAAAACCTCCAATCTCTCTTCCAAAAACCATTTTTTTCCCAAAAAAATAACCCAAAAGAAAGAACCCCCAAAAACATTTCAAAACTAGGTTAAAATGAGAAACCCTATTTTTGCCCTAATTCTCAATTTCGAATTTAGGCATTTATTATTATTTTTTTAAATAAAAGAAAATCCAAAATGGAAATCATTCTTTCCACTATTCAATACATCTTATTTGCTTTTCTAATTTAAATTAAAATGTTTCTATTTCTTGTTTAATTTTAATTTTAATTTCTCGATTCTAATTTAGGCGTACATTTTATTTTGAAACTATTGACCAGGGTAACGCGTTTTTTTTTTTATTAATTTAAATTTCCAAAAAAAAAATCAATCCTTTATACTAAATCAACTTTACAAGTAAAAGGAATAATTTTCTTTAAATAATAAAATTTACCCTTTTCTCTTCCAAAATGCGAATGTGAATTAATTTATTTCTATTTCCCACATGACTTTAAATCTTTCCTTTCTAAAACGCATAACTCATTAAATTCGTTATTATTAAAATTAACTATTAAATTAACTCGCTACAACATAATAAAGTGCCCTTTTAAATAAATGACTAATCTAATGAAAGAAATCTATTTACTCTAATTTTCTCAACTAATAATGTGTAAATGAACACATTAATTCAAGTTAACTATTTTAAGCTTGCTACAATTATAATTAAAGTGATCTCTTTAAATTAACGATTAATCATATAAAAGAAAACTACCTATTTTAAATTTTCTACATTACTAATGCGTACATCCACACATTAAATTGAATTGAATATTTAGGATAACAAACTCCACTTACCCCACGCAAGGCATGCAAATCGAGGAAGTCCACCAAATCACACGACATGCAATCCAATGAAAAGAAAGCCCCATGAATCCACACACGATGCTCACCTGACCATGGCTAAGGCAAGACGAGAGTTTAATGACCACCAAATCTGAATTCTAAAGATGAAGGAAGCATACTCAACCTTGCAAATCCCAAAGGAGATGAACCTCGCCCTAAGCGGTGTTGTACCTACAATCTCCTATACCCATGAATTCATACAAGCATACATATACATACACATATTTAATAAGGGCGTTAGCTCAAGATTTATTACAAGAGTTAGGAACAATTACATTTACACAAGAATCGACGCAAGAGCACAATAATAAGTATGCACAATTATTTATATTATCTAAACTACACATTGCATCACGGTTAACCTACCATTCAAGAATGCCACATAGGAAATCAACCAAGGTCAAACGGGTTTTACTAGTCCGACTAGGGTAGGGGCATTACATTTTCACATATACCTATTTACATCATCATACCAGTTCTCACATATATCAGTTCTCTTGCCAGTTTGCTTACTACAACATACCAGTTCATACTTCAGCATATTGACATCAATGACAACATACAATATCATCATGTCACCAAGTTTTGCACATATGCCAACAGCATTGACCATCACAATTTCACAGTGAGTTGAGTTAATTAGTCCATTAGCGAGATTGGGAAATAGTTTGGTATTGAGTTAGGTGTTGGTGGAAGGTTTAAGGAGGTATACTATCATCATAATTAATGTTAGAGAGTGTTGTGTGAAGAAGAATGGCCATGATAGGAGTGACTGTCCTAAGTGCTTGAGACTGTCACAAAAAGTGAGTGTTGCAGCAGTGAATCTTCCTTTGACCTTTGTTTGTTTGGGAGGGTAAAGACCCACATATCAACTATCTACTTTGACATCCTAGGATGGTGTCCACCTACTCTAAAACCTTGTGGGCACTCTCTATCTGATACTAACATATACATAACATGTGCCTCTTATATAACCCTATGTTGGCTAGGCCCCACCATAATTAAAAGATCCTAACTACTAAAAACACTAGATTCTCCCCTAAAAGGTTGTTGATTCATAGAAGGCCTAGCTTGATAGCCCTATAGTCTCTTATACCTAAAATATCCTTGTGTCGATGATGGTCACATGTGACTACCCTATGGCCCCTACTATGCTCTAGACCTTTGTCCCTAATATTGATACTATTGGGTTTTTCTTTGTAAATCATATAGTAAATCTAAATTATCCTTTGAAGGATGGGGAGGCCTATGGACACTTTAGTCCCTTCATCAAGGTTACAAACTTCTCTCATGCCTCTTGTGTCCTCCCATGTACCTCCTTTTCCATAAGATACTTTGCCATAGCAATCCTAAAGTCATTTGGATTGGCCATGTGTAGGAAAACTAAAATGTTGGGCTTTCCACCCCTAATGAAATAATTGATAGGTAGCTTGTCTTGAATGTAATCTACAAACTACAAGAACTCCAAAAACTAACTCACATGTTGAGCCACTATGAAACCTTATTATGTAAATTGTGAAACTCATCTATGCATCTCTGTCAAAAATATTTTGAAATAGAACACACTTTGAAGCACTCCAAAATGGTATCTGGAGAGGGTTTCCAATCCGAGTTGGTGATTTTATCCTCCCAGTACCACAACATGGAATCAATTCCTCTCAAAAATTGCATTTAAAATTATGCCTTTAGGTTGCTCGCATATAGATGCAACCCAAAGCATAAGTCCAAGCTAAGTAACCAAGACTTATCCTCAACCCCATTTGTGGATCTTAAAAATGTAGAGGATTGGAGATGAAGCAACTCTCGAATATGATCCTTTGGCTCATGATATGTGCTTGCTATAGTCTATACCTCTTGTATTTATTCATTATGAGGCTAGGTAATGTGTATTGATCAATATTCTACCTCCTCTATGTGTATTTCCCAAATTCAAGGCGAACTCCTAATAAGCTCCCAAGATGCAAGTATATGCTCCTCTAATACAAGTGGATCCTCATGTCTTGTAAGATTTGAGGTCCATACTCAGGCTACTCATCTTGGTGAAAACTCTCAAAGTGATATGACCCTTCCTTCCATTTCCTACACCCTATTTTCTAACCCATACCTCATAACCTTTACCTCACTTCCTATCATTATTACCTTCCATCTACCTTTCATATCCCCTATCTTAACCTCCTCCACTTTCCTACATCCTATCATAAACCTTAACCTCATACACACTTACTTTTAATTCACCTACCTAACCCCATTCCATCCTTCACATCCTTTTATCTCCCCCCATTAACTTTCCTACCTTCTAAACCCCTAACATATCCTTACTCTTTCACCATTACATCCTTTATCACTTACCTACCTATCTTATCCTAACCCACACCTCATAACCTTATACCTCTCATCTTCCATTTTATACCACCTTTCTAACGGTACACTTATGCTCCCTTCCAAAACACCGACAAAAAATAGCACTTGATCACTACACAGTGCTCTCGCAGTTCTACAACAGGGATTTTTCGTCACAACCATATATACCAGCATCCATAATTAGGATATATTTTACATAATGGCACTCGATCACGTAGGTTTAGGTCACCCTCTCCTTAATTAAGATATATTTTAAATATGGAAAGTAGTGTTAATATGTTTCAGGCTTACTTTATTGTTCATTATTTAAAATGCAGTGTTTAATTAATACATGATTGTAGGATTGTTCAACGGTTTAGGTCTTGTAAAAAATTCTTCTTTTAAATCGATCATATCATATTACAGAAACCACTCACCATCTCTACTAGTGACAATTAATCTGATAAATCTATAATAAACTTTGAAACTAAATATTTGAATATGTATAACAATGAATTTACTGATTATACCCTACATTTTTTCTTCAACCGGATCTTGTAATGCCCAATTTAGAGTGAAACAATGATAATTGAAATGGCTGCCCTGACAAATACATTCCTACAATGATTAAACCAGCACAGGGAACCTATGTCTACCTCCCTCCTTCATATTCATCGGGGTATGGCCCAACAATAACTTCTCGACTTACTAGACCCCCACCCACAACTTCTTCAGCGCGTAATCGATCTAGATTCTTTCGCTGGAATTGGCATGGGAGGAACCACTTCATTCCACGGCTGGAGCATTTGTGGCATAAAGGTCCTACCGGGAACCAACCATTTGACTCGATTCGGTTTATTCCATCACAGTATCAAAGCATCCATCCAGAAGTGAGATGTGGGCAAGGAACGCAATGCATCGTGATAAGAAGCTATCTCCTTCAGACATCTGAGTAGTGACTACAATTAGGAGATCGACCCTGACATCATGTGAATTAGATTTATTCTTTCTCCTTGGTCGATCGAGCGCATAAACGACCTGATCCGATCTCTTTGTCTTGTAGTCATCCAATCAGCACATAAATGACCTATCCCTTTTCATATGAGAAATTGTGTCTAACCTGATCTCTTTGTTTAGTTGAGCGCATCAGCATATCGATCAAATGCATCTCGATCGGGCCATACACTAGTAGTATAGCTAGGATAGCTGGTATTTTGTAATGGCAGAGGCGGGATTTATGAAATGACTTGGTCTTTTCTTCTTTTTTTTAAGTAATGCCCACTATCATCAAAATTTTGATGAACGCGGGCACTTTTTCTTAAAAAACAGAAATGTCATTGCCAATTCCTTCTCCATTGAAACCAAATGTTGCATTATCGTCAAAATTCTAACAAAATCGGGCATTTTTTCAAAAAAAAATCAAATTTGATCACAATATACCTTCTCCGTCGGAAACCTCGGTCAGAATTTTAGGCCAAATGTATTAGTGTGCCAAAGAATTTCTCATCCAGTTTTCTTGGTGCCTCAAGTAGATCTTTTGCATATGTCTCAATTATGTTCTCATCAACTTCATATCCTATTTCAGTTACCCAAATAGTTCTTGGGACAACTGCTTCCATCCAGATTTCATCTTTGTTTACCACAAAGAATATGTCATCTTTGTATTTGTCAACAATTGATTGGGATAGTCTTGTTCTAGATTTCATCTTTGCCTTAAATGCTTAGAAATATTCATTGATGTTCTTATCTTTGTTTTCTCCCATGTTGTTCAATCGGTTCAGTAGTTGTTTTCCTACCGATATATCAAATCCAAAGTCTTTCTTGCCAGTATCAGGTACTTCTTTGGTAATATACAACATTAAGCATACAAGCAAATTTCCAAATCTGAAAGTTCCCTTCTTGTCACCTTTAATTTTCTTTAGGTTTTCTATTAGTTCATCTTTCAACCATTCACAGATGTCAATCTTAGCATTGTTGTTCACTAAATCATAAGCACTTTTAATACACAAGCTAGAGACTCAGTTTAGTCTGTTTGTATGAGTAGCTTTGTAGCCAAGTACCATGCTAATGAATTTGACATTTTCATCCTTAACATCATTGACTCTAAGTGATCTCTTGTCAAATGTCATGTCGGTTAGGGTCTCTGCAGTGTCATTAGAGACCTTCATAGTTTTGTCAAGCCTGCTACTGGTGGAGGGTAAGCCTGTCACTGTCCTAACTGCCTCTTTCATGATCTTGTGAATTGAATCTAACCAAAATAATTTTCCATGCACTCTACTTAGCACAATCGTTATAACATCCTTGGGAAAGTCCGGGATACTAAGGATTTCTGTAAAACCTAGAGTTTTCACTATCTTATGTTCCAGTTTGATATTTCTAGATTCATTACATAAAACAGTCTTATACATATTCTTGATTTCTTCACCTCCTAGTTCTTCTATGTGACAATGTATGTACATTCTAGGGTCTTCAGCATATATTACTCCTTTAGGAATTTGAGAGAATGCCCCTAGGGTATCATCTTTCTTTGTGATTTTAGGAATGATCTTAAACACGGGTCTGGGGCATTTAACTTCTTCTACAATAATAGGGTTTGCTATGAATTTAGGAATTGAGGAGGATGCCATGGTTATAAATACCTTAATCTACCTTTAGGTAGGCATGCTTGAATTATTTGCTTCCTTCTCGCTATGGATGCTCTTGCTCATAATTTTCGCACTCTCGAGAGATTTGAATGTTCGGTGAAATGAAAAAAGGGCCAAAACACTTACTTTATACTGTTATTTTCTCGAACTACCACATTTAATGCTTGTCAGTTAAGTCACAACTTAACTCATTTGCCGATAAATAAGTAATTCAACTTCTCACCATCAGCCGAGGGTATATTAGCATGTTTTTCAATTTGTTGCCAAACCCCCAAAGGAATTTCCTTTAGTTAGATGAAGAGTCTCCTCCTGATGGAGTGATACTCTGTTTTGTCAGTGGAGGAGTATTCCCATCAACATTCTGTTCCAACTTTCTAATCCATTGTTTTGAGAATTCTTGCTTTACCTCTTCAACCTTTTCTTTACCTTTCAAGATGGGTCCTTTGTTATTTGTCGGTGATGCCTTACTTCTACCAAATTTTTTCAATATGTCCAATATTGTTACAAGCATAACAAGTCACATTATTTTTTTGAATAGCTTTCCCATATCCTATGTCGGTATGTGTTTTGTATTGATTAGATAGATGTACAAATCTTCCACAAACATAACATCTTACATTCATTCTATAATTTTCTGAATTATGACCAACTTTGTTGCATTTAGAACATTGATCGATAGGTATATTAGTGTTCTAATAATTTCTAGATCTACACTGATTTTCTCTATGACCATACTTGTAGTTGAAGCATTTCCCATTAAATTTGTAAGCATTAGGTCATCTTACTGGTTTGCTATGATCATGTTTATTTACAGTATCGTAGCTTTCACCAACTTCAAAGCCAAGGCCATTTGTATCACCATTACGTTTCTGATTCTTCAACATATCATCAAGATCCTCTAAACTTTTCTTGAATTTCTCCTTGTGTTGATTTGCAGTAGCCAGCTGATTTTCCAAGAAATCTTTCTGTCTCATGAGTCCAGTTCTGTCATTTTGTGTATGCATCAAGTCTATCTTCAACATATCATTTTCATGACTAAGTCTTTTGTTTTCATTTCCAGCATCATTTAGTCTTATAACCAAGTCCACTTCATTCTTCTTCAAATTTTCAGTTTCTTTACAAAATCTCATAGTCATATCTTACATCTCATTCTTCATTGTACTATTTTCTTGTCTCGGTTTGTTCACTAGATCATTAAGAGTTTCTTTTTCATCTTCATCATTCTGCATCTTTTCACAAAGTTCTCTTCTCTTATTCCTTGCTATAGTGATATTTTCTTTTAGTCCTCGAATAATATCCTGTGTAGCCTTCAGATCATCTTCAAGTTTGATATTCTTCACTTTTTCTGCATCATAGTCTAAAAGAGTTGTTTCCAATTGCTTTCTCAAATTTTCCATCTCTACCGGTGTCAAGATCTTCCTCAAGTTGTTAGGCTTTTGAAAATAGAGGACCATGCTTTGATACCAATTGTTAGGATTCCCACAGATAGTGAGAGGGAGGGGTGAATTAGTATCTGACCGGTATAAGAATTTTCTTAACTTATAACATGAAAAGCATTTCAAGACTGTGTACTGGTAAACCAAAAATAATGCAGTAAATAAGAACAATGACCACAACATAAAAGACAAACCATAACACAATATTTTAACGAGGAAACCCGGTGTGGGAAAAACCTCGGTGGGATTTGTGACCCACAATATTTGCTTACTGGCCAATAAGGGAATATTATTGTTTACAATAGGGGCCTGCACATGCAGGAAGGCCAAATGCCTAGAGCTCACTGCTCAATTACAAAAGAAGTCACACTGACTTACAAAATTGGATTATACAAATCCAATGTCTTGTACTGCTTCAGATCAGCATCTACAATGCCAAATTCAGTACCAGTTTAAGCTCTGCAACATACATAAACCCTTATCCAATATATGCCTTACAATTCACATATTAGGTCTGCATTAATCCTTCCATCTTCTATATCCTATATGATCTACAATGATCTCATACTTATATGAGTCATATTACAATCCTCCAAGTTGGCTTACAAAAGATTTTAAAATTAAATACAAAATACATTTAAACAAAATCCTTGTCAGCCATGGTGTCGGTGATCAATCTTTTCGGTGTCGGTGAACTGTGTGTGCCAGTGTTGAGTCAGTTGGTGCTAGTGTCTACCAATATCACATGATTGTAAGGTTTCCATCAATGACAATACCTTCAATCACCTACAATTTTTCATTGGAGTGTGCATTTGCCAACAAACACAAATTACAGGGTATGCAAGATTCAAATGGAGACTCATCTGAGATGTCTTGCAAAGGAAATTTGGGAGATCACTGAGAAATGTGTTACACCTTTTAATATGGTATGTGGCAATCCTCCTCTGGTAGGCCTAGATAAGGAGCTTGAGAATGATTGTAGAGCTAGAGAAACCCTTTTGCGTGCATTTTCTGATCATCAAATAATGGGACTAACTAAAAAATCAACTGCAAAGGCTATATGGGACAAATTGGAGACTCTGAATTAAGGTGACCCTACTATTAAAATTGCTAAACTTGATGGTTATCGGGTGAGGTATGAGAACCTAAACATGGAAGGAGATGAAAGGATTGCTTCTTTTATGGAGAGAGTTAATGATATTGTTCTAGAATTCAATGTTGTGGTAGATCTCCGAGCGAAGATGAAATAGTTTCTAAAGTACTGAGAGCTTTTCCATTGGCTTATAAGATGAAGGCTACAACAATTAATGAGCCAAGAACTATGACAAACACCTTTGTTAAAAGGGATACCTTGGTTGGGAAGTTATCTTCTTTTGAACTTGAGGAATTTGGACTTTCTAGAGCTATAAAATCCGAACCTGATTTTCATGATTCTACATCATCTACCGACAAGAGTGATTGGAAAGCTTTATATGCAAAGGAACTAGAGGATGTGAAGAAAGAAGATGAAGAGTTTGAGAAACTTGAAGCCTTATTTACTAGAATAATACCTAAAGGACTGGCATGAAGTATGAAGTAAAATCACATTTTAAATGCTTTGCATGTAATAAGTTAGGTCATTTTGCATCTAGATGTCCTGAAAGAAATTCAAGATTTGAAGAAAGAGCTAGAAGATATTTTGGGCCTAACCATGATTATCAGAAAAAGCATAAGTACAGGAGGAACAAAGACAAATCATGCTACTTTTCTGATGAGGAAGGTGTGACTGATTCTGATGATGAATCGATACAAGATTTAGTTAGTAGATCTGACAATGGAAAGGAATGGGTATTTTTGGCTATCAAGGAAGATGATCTAGTACTTGAAGAGAAGGCCCTTGCTGCTAAAATTGAAGACAATGATGAATGTGTGATTGAAAGTGGATGTTCACATAATATGATTGGAGATAAAAGGAAGTTATTATCTTTGCAAGAATTTGATGGTGGTCTGGTTAGATTTAGAGATGAGAAAGCATACATAATAAATGGAAGAGGAACAATATCATTGGATGGTAATAATAACACTGATAATGTCTATTATGTTGAAGGTTTAAGGCATAATATTTTGAGTGTAGGACACTTGGTGGATAAGGATTTTTAGTTATAGTTCAAGGATAGAAAATGCAAGATTATCAACAGATCTGGATTGGAGATTTCAACTGGTACACAAACTAAAGGTAAGATCTTTCATTTGAACTCCGGTGAGAAGACATGTTTGATTGCTCAAATTGATGAGATTTGGATATGGCATAAGAGGTTGTGTCGTGTGAATTTTGATTACATTGTGAAGATAAGTTCTAATAAGGCAGTTAGAGATATACCTAAGATTGTAAAGCCCCATAATCCGATTGTAAGAAATGTCAAATGGGTAAGCAAGTCAGAACTTCTTTTAAGAGTATACAAGACAAATCTAATGATGTTCCTTATCTTATTCATATTGATTTGTTTGGTCCTCCTAGAATCAAAAGTTTTCAGGGTGATAGATATTCCATGCTAATCGTTGATGACTATTCAAGAATGATATGGGTTACTTTTCTAAGGGAGAAGTCTGAAGCATTTGAAAAGTTTAAAATATTTAAAGCTAAATTTGAGACAGAGATAGGATTGAACATTAAATGCTTAAGGTCAGATTAGGGTGGAGAATTCACATACGATGAATTTAACAACTATTGTGAGAAGAATGAGATAAGGAGACAGTTGTCTGCACCCCAGACACCTCAACATAATGGAGTTGTGGAAATAAAGAACATAATTATCTTGGATGCAGCTAGAACTATGATGATGGAAGCTAATCTACCTCATGTCTACTGGAGAGAAGTTGTAAGCATGATGGTATACACATTCAATAAAGTTCATATCAAAGGAGATACCGGTAAGATACCTTAAGAGTTATGGTTTGGTCATACACCAACAGTTAAGAATTTTAGAATATTTGGTAGTAAATGTTATATCAAAAGAGATGATTCCATTGGAAATTTTGATCCTAGATGTGATGAAGGAATATTTCTTGGTTATTCTAATGAGAGCAAAGCATATAGATGTTATAACAAAAGATTTCATAGAATTATAGAGAGCACAAATGTCAAGGTGGATGAGAAGAATAGAATTCAAATCATAACTTATGAGAGAGAGCCGATAGTGGAAATGATCATAACTGAACCAATAGCACCTACACCATAATAGAATGTTGAAATAGTTATTCTGACAGTATTACAAAATTCAATAGTAACTAAAGATCAGGGAAAAGGAACAGAAAATCAGAAGACTCCTAGTTATGCAAGGTTGAATCATTCAAAAGATCAGATCATTGGAAACAAAAGCAAAGGAGTGATGACAAGAAGAAGGTTGGCAGTTGATGAGGTATGTTTAATTTCTCAAGTTGAACCGGCATCAATAATTGAAGCTTGTAAACATGAATGCTGGATGAAAGATATTGAAGAAGAATTAGATTAGATAGAAAAGAATAACACCTAAACTTCAGTTCCCCGACATAAAAATAAGAATTTTATTGGAACTAAATGGGTTTTTAAGAATAAATTGAATGAAGATGGACAAGTTATGAGGAATAAAGTTAGATTTATTTGTAAAGGATATTCTCATAAGGAAGGAATTGATTATGATGAAACCTTTGCACCAGTAGCTAGGATTGAAGCTATGAGATTATTTCTTTCTTATGGTACACATAAGAACTACAAGGTTTATCAGATGGATGTTAAGTGTGCATTTTTGAATGGAGATCTTGAAGAGAGTTTATATTGAGCAACCTAATGGATTTTCACTTTCAGATGATAAATACGTGGTTTACAGGTTAAAGAAAGCTTTATATGGATTGAAACAAGCCCCTAGAGCTTATTATGTAAGAGTGGATAAATATCTTTTGAAGCTTGGTTTCACTAAAGGTAATTTTGAGAGTAATTTATATTATAAGATCATTGATGATGATATATTGATTACTGAAGTATTTGTCATTGATGGCAACACCTGATATTTTGGTTGTTTAGTGGTTTTTGGTTGGTTTCGATAGTGTGGTTGGATTATGATATTTATTCAGTATGCTTTGGTTTGTGGAATTGATTTGGATCTATTTCAGATGTGTATCATGATTAGTTGGTTCAGGATTTGATGACTCATATACTACCATTTCTTATAGTAAGCCTTTTGGTCACCGATAAGGGTTTTATCGACAGAGCTTTGTTGAAGATCTTTTGATGCACGTGATAAGTGGTATTGGTGCGGCTTCTAGATGGCTTTTGGAATGTTGTTGGTTATCTTGTTCGTATTCCTATTTATTGTTTTGGCAATTGACACTCAATTGGTTGGTTTCAATATGTTGTCATTGATGGCAACATGGAAACATGTTCCAGCTTCATATTTTGATTCAGTTATGTACCGACAGGCAATTCATAGACACTTCACCGACATTGGCACCAACATCGATTGGTTGGATAGATTTCTTTGATTATCGGCAATGCAGGGTGACATGGTTTGGAATCCGATTATTGGTATTGGAGGCCGACATCATTTGGGAGATCCAACATCAGCAATTGTTTTTGATACTCATGTGTTTATGTTATTGAGCTGACATGTATATTCATATTGTAATTATCTTTGTAAGACGACATAAGGCATGATGAATTATAAAGGGTATATAAGGTGAAATATATGAGAGAGATCAAGTATGTGAGGATATTGATGTAAAGGGGTATTCCGGTAAGGGTTTAGAGTTTTAGACTGTAACAGACAGAGCTTAACCAAAACTGTATTCAAGCATAAAAGATGTTATCTTTGCAGTTCAATCATTTCTTTGGATTGTAGTCTGGATTTGTATGTAGTCAATGAGGCTCCTTTTGTGATTGAGCAGTGTGCTCTAAGATGTAAGCCTTCTTGCAAGTGCAGGCCCCTCTATCTTATAATCTCTCTTCATATGGCCAGTAGATTGATATTGTGTGTCATAAATCCCACCATTGTTTTTCCTGTTTGAGGTTTTCCATATATAACTCAGTGTATTATGGTATTCATTTGTGTGATTGGCTTATTGGTTGCTTTAATTATTTCAATTCTATATGTACCGATATATCGGTTGGTGAATGAATGTTTTAATAAGGTTAAAATTGATCATTTTGGTAGAACACTGATTCACCCCCCCCCTCTTAGTGTTCTTGGTTTCTAATAATTGGTATCAGAGCCTTGTGCCTCAGAGGAAGTTTAACAACTTGAGGAAGATCCTGAATCCAGAATCCATGGATATGAGTTTGGAGAAGAAACTTGAGGTGGCACTTGAAGATTATGATGTTGAAAGGATGAAGATGATGGTGTGTACGGGAAAAGCGGGTCGATAGAACTTAATATGTGAAAAATGTTCCAAAATACCTATCCACACACACACACACAAGACTTCTTGGTGCAAGCTATGGAGTAACGAAGTATTACTCAGCTTCCCAAGGTTGGTCCCATGGTTCTCTATCTTACAATGTCCCTCAAACCAATGTTTTTGCTCTCAGATCACTGAGCAAAATGTTTTAGGGATGGCAAATGCAAGAACGAGGGATGTTTTTTGTTGATTTTAGTATGAGATGCATCCTAAGCTATGCATGATTCTAGAAATGCAATAAACTAGATGATAAGATGATAAGGTTAGTATAAATACTATCCTAACATGATATATTTAGTTTATGATTGAGCTAAATGATAAAAAAAATATTCTAAACATGCATATTTAGACTAATTCCTGTTTTAAAAGAGGCTAAAATGATGAGCATAAAAATGATATGAAAGCTTGAGTGTATTTGAGCATAAGTGTGATACTACAAATTTTGGAGGATAATAAAATGGAGGAATGAGAGCTCTATTTATAGTAAAAACAAGGCAATGGATGGTCAGGATTGAAAGAGTTGATCAAAGGTTGAGTTTGAAAGTTGGGGATCCATGTTTGTAATTTGCACCAATGAAATCGTGACAAGTGTCAACATAGGGTTGGGTTGAGAGAAGGGGTAGGAGACATTAAATGCCTGAGAAGACCTTAGGGTTATCTAGAAGGTAAGGGTCAAGTCTAAATTAAGATTACCCATTGGATTAAGAGTTAATCCAAGGATAAACCTTTGTGCAAATGATTAAGAGATAATCATGGTCAAAGCATTAAATGCTTGATAAGACCCTTGGGTTGGATGAAGGTTGAGTTAAAAGAAATTCTTTAACCATGTAAGAGGGTTTGAGTTAACCATTAATGGTTATGAAGACTTTGGGGAATTAAGTGGTTGAAGGTTTGAAGCCTTTAATGGTTATCAAAGACTTTGAGGATTTGAGAAGTGACCTCCCTTTGCTTAGGGATGTGACAAAGTTTAGAAGATGGGTTAAGCTAATTAGAAGCGATTACAAGAGTCTAGAAGGGATTAGAAATAAGTTTTAGAATGCAAGTGGGAGATGTAAGATTTTGCAAGTGGATGGAGGGATAATAGGATTTAATTGAATTAAATGATTTATTCAATTTGGTTGTAATTTGGGGAAATTAAATAAATTAGATTTATTCAATTTTAGGATAACTATTTAATTAAATTTGACTTTAATTAAAAGTGGATAGGGGGAATTTAATTGAATAAAATGATTTATTCATTAAATGGGTATAGTGAATTTAATTTAAATAAATTGAATAATTTACTTAATTAAATAGAGGAATGTGGATAATTTAATTAAATTGGATTTAATTAAATAGAGAAATGAACATAAAATATTCATTAGGAATATGGTCATTTTTATATGTCTACATTTTGCCCCTCTTTGAAGTAACGTGTGTGCACATGTTATTTCAAAGAAAATGATGTGTTATCATGATTTATGATCAAATGCAATTTTTGTGTCGCTCTTTTGATTTGCAAGTTGTGCCCCAAATTTGATTTGATGTGTAATGCCCCAGATTCGATATTTTGATGGCGATGCCCCCTCGGGAGATGAATCAATTTTTTGAAAATTTTTGATTTGATTTGATGAGTTGCTTGGATGTGTAGGATTAAGTCGATGTAAAATATGTGTAAATTGATTCATCTCCCGATAATGTACAGTGTGTAAGGTATAGGGGAGACCGCCACCATATTACAGGTCCATTTGGCTAACCCTAATTTCATTTTCCTCTTATAAAAAGGGGAAAAGAGCTTTTATTTGATTCATTTGTGCCTTGTTGACTTTGGAGAAAGAGAATTTGGTCTGAAGAGAAAATGCTTATTCTGTATTCCAGACACCATTTCGAGCGTGTTCGGAGGTATCGGAGACTTGCAGCGTATGGACCACCAGTAAGTCAACATTTTTTACCCTCTTTTGATTTTTGATTTGGTCGGTTTTAGTCATTTTTTTATTTTTAAAACTTGGTTTTAGCGTTTTAGCACATCAAATTCATAGATCAGCGCATATGAACTTTTAAGTAGTGCATCAAGTCTATTTTAGGGGGTGCATCCGAAATAAAATAGGGTAGCGCATAGGAAATAGAGGTTAGCGCATAGACGTAGAATAGCGCATGGCGAATGTCGGGTAGCATGTAGGGTCAGTAGGGTAGCGCGTAGGGTAGACCTAGCGCATAGGGGTCACAGGGGTTCGCATAGGTAAGGGGGTTTAGCATGTAGGGTTAACCTAGCGCATAGGGTCAAACAGGTAGCGCCTGGGAGGTATAGATTAGCGCGTAGAGTCAGTCTAGCGCATAGGGTAGGTTAGGTGGCACATGGAGGGAAATATTTAGCGCATAGAGTCAGTCTAGCGCATAGGGTGAATAGATTAGTGCGTAGGAGAAACAACCTAGCGCATGGGTAAAGTTTAGCGCAGCGGGAGTCTATTTTAGCGCATCTGGAAAATTTTTGCGAGATGAGCCAATTTGTAAATTTGTTGTGTCTATTTGTCATGATTTTATGGATTTGTCCAATATGAGTGTTGATATAACTTGTTTTGATTTATGATTTTTCAAGTTATGTATAGATATCAATGTGGTGTTTTGATCAAAATATGATTTGTTTGCGTACCATGTTTCAAGTTCAATGTGTGAAGCCTGATTTGTGTTACAAGCTGATATGGGTTGGAAACTTGAGTTGTGTTACAAGCTGATATTGGCGGGAAACTTGAGTTGTTTTACAAGTTTATGTGATTGTGAAGACTTGAGTTGTGTTACAAGTTTGGATATGGTTTTTGATAACTTGAGTTGTGTTACAAGTTGATATGAAATGATAGGATTTTAAACTTGATGTAGATGAGCAAATTGTTTCATGTTGTTGATGTGAGTTTGATTTTGATATCTTTGTTTTGATGTGGAACTGATATTGGATTTGTTTTGCTTGTTGACAGGAGCGATTGGGTGTGGTGCAGTCAAGGGAGAGATTTCCGAGACTATGGACATTGATACTGCGGTTGTCTCAGGTTGATCTTGACATCATTGAGAGATGTGGGTTGACCTCCCTTTTGGATATGTCTCGGTTCACTGTGAACCAAGAGCTACTGACAACACTTGCAAAGAGGTGGCATAGCGACACAAACACCTTCCATTTTGCTACTGGAGAGATGACAGTCACACCAGAGGACTGTTACAGGATCCTACAGATTCCCGTAGTAGGTGCACTACTACCATATGAGCAGTCAGAGGAGGGTGGGACAGATGCACTACGTCGTATCTTCCACGATGAGACAGTCTGTGGCTATGAGATCCTGTGGCAAGAGTTTTTGGACCTGGATTACACCCCACTGCCATCTATAATAGCAGGGTTCATTGGTAGATTCCTTTGTCCTGATCGTAGGTTAAAGGGATTCTCTATGGGATGGGGACTGGTATTGGAGGAGATGGTGACACAGGGGTGGAGATTTTCATGGGGATCAGCTATGCTGGCCCATCTATATAGGGGTCTACATGAGGTGGTATACCTTGGTTACGGCAGTTTGTCAGCTCGCGTGACACTGTTACAGGTATGGTGCTGGGAGCACATTCCAGCGGCGAGGCCACTAGCAGATAGGGATAGGCCCATGGGATGCACATATGCATATGGATACAGGGGTCTAGTTGTCCAGTGCAAGCTGGGTAAACTAGAGCATTGGAGGAGAGTGCTCAATGATATAGATACGGTCACCTGGCGACCGTATATAGGATGCGAGGTGTGGGCAGAGGACGGGCTGGAGATGCCCTTTGTTTTTATGACCAGATACCTAATCGGGAGGACCCCGTTTGTGATAGAGAGGTTTGTGGTGACCTGAGTTTTGAGGCAGTTTGGGCACCAGCAGGGTATTCCACAGGGAGCGTGCCTATATGCACGGTGGCGGCAGGATGTAGGTGATTGGGGTACGACCATTGATAGCGCAGTGGTGGTGGAGGAGTTTGTTAGGTTGGTAGGGCAGATATGGGAATATGCCTCAGAGATTCAGGATGCAGGCATGATCGATGAGTTCGCCAGATTGTTTGCTGCGTGGGTGGTGGCCAGGATATCTGATCCTAATGAGATGATGCCAGCTTTTGATTTCGATGAGGAGGAGGGAGAGGGAGATGATGATGATGATGGAGAGGATGGAGGAGATGGACGAGGGAGAGGAGCCAGAGGGAGGCAGGGAGGTAGAGCTAGGAGAGGAGATAGGGGTGTGGAGAGAGCGGTGAGACAGGGGATGATAGACAGGGGGGGAGGTGGATTGGCTATTGGAGACGGTGGAGAGGGGAGAGCAGGGGAGGTGCTAGCTGCAGTGGGGGGCACTGATGAGGCGAGACGACCAGCGTAAAGGAGGAGGACAGATGTGCTCCCACCTCTAGCACCGAGGACAGGTCAAGTAGGAGGAGTTGCCCCTCCACAGGTACCACTACGAGTTCAGATCCCTACACATGTTGAGGATGCGCAGATCCGGACCCTAGAGGTGACTGTACAATAGCTGCAGGCACAAATTTTGACATATCAGCAGTAGATTTCTCAGCTGACCACTGAGCGGGACACCGAGATAGAGTGGAGGGGGCGAGTGGAGGAGGTGGTGTCCAGTATGCAAAGAGCAGCGGCAGGTGGTCCTATAAGAGACACCCTGAGAGAGCTAGCACTGAGAGCTCAGGAGGCGAAGTACTATCGGTGGCACTATGAGGTTGCAGTACCCAGGGACCGGTGAGTACAGAGCTTTGCACAGTCGAGATCTAGTCGATCTCGAGATACTGGGTCGCGGTTTGAGAGCTGAGGTATGACAGGGCCACCGAGACAGGTCCCTCCTGGGGATCCAAGGGCCGGTGCATCTGGAGCTAGACCATCTCCATCAGGGGATAGTCATACTTGAGAGACGTGGTCTCTGTTGTATTTTTTATCATTGTTATTCTTTGTACTGGACACAGTGTTGACACATTTTGTACATTTTGATCATTTTTGAGATATATATATATATATGGCACCATTTTCTTTGATCATGTGGTGTGTTTATATGGATGCATGTTATGTGGGTTATTTCATTTATGTGATGATGCAATGCTTAAATATATGATATGATGCAGGATGTATGCTTTTATATGCTGTGAGATGTATCTTGAAAATGAGATGTATGATTTGATATGCTGCTAAATGTAAAATGATATGCAACTAATTGTAAAATGATATGCAACTATGTTTTTGGTAGCATCCTCATTCTGTAATTTGCCATCCGATATAGCCATTTTGCTTTCTTTGTAGATATCATCATTGAGCATTGATTTGTTTAGAATATGTTGAAAATTTATACAAGCATAATGGTATAATTGAACCATAATGACCTGAGAAAAATTTACATGATATTTGATTTTGCAAGATAGTACAAGCATCAAGGTATAATTGAACTAGGACAACCTGAGTGCATATTGCGTAAATAGACAAGATTAAATCATTTGAATGCGTGAAGTGGAATCAGGCCTTCAGTGATATTCGATGTATCACGTCTCGAGGCAAGTATTCACACAGTACAAGTGATCGCCTCCCAGACAGAAGACTAAGAAAATATTGGAAGTTCCTCATGATCTTTAGCTTCGAAGCATTTAGTGAGACAAGGAAGAGAATCCAATAATTCAAAAAGTTCAAAATGCAAAACTAGTTAAGATTTTTATGCGATAATGCAACATTTAGTACTTCAGAAAATCATCCATCCTTGGTATTTTTGTGAATTGTTTTGTTTTGTGATGAAGCGTCATTTTTGGTTGTTGGATGTCATGCTTTTGAGTTTTGCAAATAGCCTTAATGTCTTGAATGTTTGTAATATTGAGATGATTTGAATGCCCCTAGCTGAGTGTCCTCTTGATGTGAATATGTACAGTGATTTCCAAGCCATGGTGGATTGTGGTAAGAGTATATATATGGATAAACAAGATAGTGACTATGTTAAGTATGTCCTGAATGGATATTTGCTAAGTGTCGGGCAATGGCCGATAGTGTTTAGATGGACAAATAGTATGGAGATAGATAAAGGAGCCATTCTTTCACAAGAGCGCCTGTTTACCAGGTTTTCACCATTTATTTTTATTGTACTTTATGTTTTTGCTTTTTCTAGATTTTTTTTTTTTTTGCTTATTTTGGCTTTTTCCGTGCACTAGGTTACTTAAGTGTATTACCTCTTTAGATGGATGCTGTTAGTTGGTTCATCGAGCACATCTCCTTCTGAAGTTGTTAGCTAATAGGCACCTAATCCATAGACTGATATGATAACATAGGGACCCAACCAATTAGGTTCAAATTTCCCTTTCTTTTCTTGATCTTGCTGATTTCTAGGATTTTCTTTAAGGACTAGGTCACCAACCTTGAAGTTGCGGGGGATGACTTTGTGATTGTAGCTCCTGCACATGCGTTGTTGATATGCTTTAAGATGAGTATAAGCATGCTGATGTCTTTCATCTAATAGTTCAAGTTCTTGCAATCGGTTAACTCGATACTCTTCATCTGGGATCAAGCCTTTCAAAGAAACTCTGAGAGATGAGATTTCTACTTCTAGGGGTAAAATGGCTTCTGATCCATATACCAATGAGTATGGTGTTGCTCCTGTAGGTGTGTGGATGCTGGTTCTATATGCCCAAAGTGTTGGATTGAGTTGTACGTGCCAATCTTTGCCTGCATCATTCACTATTTTCTTGAGGATTTTCAGTATTGTCTTGTTAGATGCTTTCACTTGACCATTTCCTTGTGGGTAGTATGGTGTAGAGAATCTATGTTGAATTTTGAATTTTTCACATAGTTCTTGGACATCTTGATTTTTGAAAGGCCTTCCATTATCTGTGATGGTTGAACTTGGAATTCCATATCTGTAGATCAGATAATTGAGGATAAAAGAGGCAATTTGTTTCCGAGTCACTGTGGTCATGGGAACTGCTTCTATCCATTTGGTAAATTATTCTATTGCTGTTATAATGAACTTGTGTCCATTGAAGATGAAGGATGAATTTTGCCTACTAAGTCCAGTCCCCACTGACAAAAGGGCCAGGATGTTGTAAATGGCTGTAGTTCCCGTGTTGGTGCATGTATCAGATTACCATGGATCTGGCATTTAAGACATTTCTTGGCGAAGTGGTATGAGTCTTTCTCCATTGTAGGCCAGTAATATCCCATCCTTAGAAGTTTTTTAGCAAGAGTAGTGCCACTTGAATGTGTGCCACAAATACCTTTGTGAAGCTCGTGTAAAGCAGAATCAAAATCATTGCAATCAAGGCAATGAAGAAGAGTACCATCTAGACCTCGACGATACAAAGTATCAGCGGTAAGGGTGTAATGGGCAGCTTGTCAGATAAAGTTACGTTTTTGGTTACGGGATTGGTCAATTGGTAAGATATTGTGCTTGAGGTAGTCGTATATTGGTCCATATAACAGAGAATCTGAACCAGTCAAGGCATATATAACATGGGATTCGGAATGGTCATAGGCAGGGGAGAACAGTTGCTCTACCAGGAACTTGTAATGACTCTGTTGCTCTGGAATTTGTAGTAATGAAGTGATAGTAGCCATTGCATCGGCTTCTTTGTTGTTTAACCTTGGTATTTGTTCGAAGGTGATGTGCACAAAATACTGTTTGAAGTCATCCACCATTCGCTTGTAGGGTAGTAGCTTGTCATCCTTTGTCTCATAGTTGTTTTTGATTTGATGGATGACCAGTTGTGAGTCTCCATAGACCTTTAACTCTATGATTTTCCATTCTACGGCCATTTTGATGCCTATAACCAATGCCTCATATTCAGCCACATTATTTGTGCATGGAAACATAAGCCTATATGATCTTGGTATAGTGTGTCCTTCAAGAGTGATGAACAGAATGCCAGCACCTGAACCATGTTGTGTATAGGATCCATCAAAATATAGGGCCCATTGTCTGGTAGAAAGAGCAAGAGCATCCCTGTCTAGAAATTCAATCTCCATGGTGTGTTTGCCTGGTAGCGGTGCTTCAGCCAACTGATCTGCAATTACTTATCCTTTGATTGCTCATTTTTCTATGTATTGGATGTCAAATTCACTGAGAATCATGACCCATTTAGCCAATCAGCCTATAAGAGCTACTTTACTGAGTAGATATTTGAGAGGATCAATTTTTGCGACTAGCTTAATGGTGTGTGCTAGCATATAATGTCGGAACTTCTGAGATGCAAAGACCACTATTAGGCAAGCCTTTTCAATGAATGTATAGTTGAGTTCATAGCCATTCAGTGTCCTACTGATGTAATATATGGCATGTTCCTTCCCTTGTTGATCTTCTTGTGCCAATAGTGCCCCCAGCGATATATCTGTTGTTGAGATATATAGGATAAGAGGCTTTCTTGCGACTGGTGGTACTAGAACTGGTGGATTCATCAGGTACTGTTTGATTTGGTAAAAATATTCTGCACACTTGGTCTCCCATTTGAATGGTACATTTTTGTGTATTAAATGGTTAAATGGTAGACTTTTTATCTGCTAGCTGAGCGATGAATCGCCTGATTGTTTGAAGTCGTCCTTGTAGAGATCTGAGTTGACTGATATTCTTTGGTGGTGGCATGTCCATAATGGCTTGTACCTTTGCTAGATCTACTTCAATACCTTTAGCTGAGACAATGTAGCCTAGTAACTTGCCTGATGTAACCCCGAAGACACACTTCTTAGGGTTGAGCCTGACTTGGAATTTCTCCAATCGATCAAAGATTTTTGTTAGGATGCTGAGATGTTCTGCCCTGGTGAAGGATTTAGCGAGTAAATCATCCACATAGTCTTCCATAAATGTATGCATCATGTCATGGAATATTGTGGTCATTTCTCTTTGATAAGTGGCCCCTAGATTCTTTAAGACAAAAGGCATAACATTCCAATAGTACGTTCCCCAAGGACAGGTGAATGCAGTTTTATCTTGATCTTCTGGAGCTATTTTGATTTGAATATAGCCTAAGAGACTGTCCATTAGTGAGAGCATTGCATGGCTTGCTGTGAGATCTACAATTATGTCGATACTAGGCAGAGGAAAGTCGTCCTTTGGACAGGCTTTGTTGACGTCTCTGAAGTTAGTGCATATTCTGATACTACCATCTGGTTTTGATACTGGAATGATGCTAGAAATCCATTCTGCATAGTCAATGGGTCAGATGAATCCGACGTCTAATAGTTTTTTCAGTTTAGTTTTGACCATGAGTGCCACCTGTGGATTCATCTTTCATAGCTTTTTCTTAACTGGTTTAACTCCTGAAGAGATGGACAAGTGATGCATGATTAAGTGTGGATCCACTCCAGGCATATCAGCATAGGACCAAGCAAAGTTAATTTGCTATTCTTTAAAGAAGATGATGAATGTTGATCTTTCTTCCTCTGTCAGAGATTCTGCAAGGTGTAGCTTCCTAACTTCATCTATGGTACAAATGTTGATTGATTGAGTGGGCTCAATCAATATGGGTGATCGCTCATGAAAGTTATCAGGAAGAGTGTCAAGTCTCCCATCGTTAGGTGCCTTAAAAAGTTTTTCACCCTCAGATGCATCCTTTATTTTTACTTTTTTGTGATCTAGAGCTACCATTGACTAGTTTTTAGCATCAGACCCTTTATTTGGTTCATTTTTGCAACTGAGAGACTTGGCACTCCCTGGTTTGCAGACATCGTTACTTTGTTCACTGGTAGAGCCTATTTCTAGATTTATGGTACATAGGTAATGGATAATAGATTTATCATCTGGAAAAATTGGTAAATCATGGATTTCAGGTTCATCCCAGTCGATGAGGTCAGAAAAGACAAGTGGTAAGGAATTGTTAGGTGGATCAAGTTCGGCTATTGTGAGTGTTAGGACAGAGTTTTCATCGTGATTGTTCTTGGTTTTAAAGAAGTCTAGGATTGCGTTGAGGTCTTTGATGGTATTATCTTCCACATAGACTTGTTCATAATGTTCCTGTTCTCTTTCCTTGGCATCATAGATATTTTGCGGTCCAAATTCAAGAGGTCTATCTTCTGCGTTATGTTCTTCTTGAGAAAGAAATATAGAATCAGTATCATTAGAGAGATCTGTAGTAGCATTGGAGCAGGTACCCCATTAATATTCATTGGAATCAGTCTCCGAGGCATCATCCCAGATTCTATCAGTGCTATAAACTGGTATGTTGTATGGTGAAAACAAATCTTTGATGATAGATACCATTTTGATAGTTTTTGTTAATCCTGTGTTAGAGTCGTCTTCTATTTTCTATATTTGTTCATAGACTGTGCTTCTTTGGGGAGGAATAATGGTATCTGGAGATGATTTTATCGTTCCTTGAGATATTGGTGTTTGAATATGAGCTACTACTGCAGATATGGCCCTTTTGTGTTTCAGAAGCTTTTCCTGATGTAACTTCTGATTTTGACATTCCCGTGCCTTGCAGATTGTTTTTGGTGATTCAAAGAGTGCTTCTTGCCAGGATTCTTCTTTGTACTTCATCTTTACTTTCCATTGAGGTTTTATAGTTAGGTGGGGTGGCCTTTTTAATAGGAAGGTGAGCTCACAACCCAATCCTGCTTTGTTTCTATTGGGTTGTGAAGGAAGATTTATAGGTTCAATGACTCCTTCCTTGCATTTCCCAATAGGTCCTTTACCATCATATCCCATTTGCTGCATGATCAAGTATCCTTTTCCATATAAGTGTGTAGGTAGAACAATATCCAGAGTAGTTGCTCTATTATCTTCTTTCTCATCTTTGTATAACCAGCTAAGAATATCCTTATCTTCTGATTCATGTGCCAGAGTGCCCAATTGGATGAAGGTACCATCAAATTTAGTGATAGGCTGAGTGACCATATGTGTTGATGTAGTAGGCAATCCATGAGATATAGGTGATGTTGGCAATTTGGCCAAACATAAAGGCTCCAAAGAGTATTCTCCTATACCTTGGTCTTTGATTTGCATTTTCTGTTTGAAGTCTCCCCATAAGGAGTTGGATTTTGCTATTTGTTGATTTGATGTTGAATATTGTTGCTTTTCTCTATTATGAGGTACCAAACTGTCTTGGGCTGCCCCCACTGCATTGCAATGTTGAAATGGATTGTGATCAGTAGATATGGAGACCTCTTGTCCATCATAAGGAAATTTGACATACTGGTGATACGTAGAAGGTACTACTTGCATTTCATGTATCCAGGGTCGCCCTAATAAAATATTGTAAGTAAGGTCTATGTCCAAGACCTGACATATAGTATCCTTTTGTATTGGTCCTACTTGAATAGATAATATCACAGTTCCTTTAGAGGACCTTTCCTCATCATCATATGCCTTTATGGTAATCTTCTTGCAGGGATCAATAGATTCTTCTGAGAAGCCTAATGCATAGATAAGCTTTAAAGTACATATATTAAGTCCGGCTCCTCCATCTATTAAGACTCTTTTTACTCGGTGTTTGCAAACAATGACTTCGATATGGAGAGGAGTATTATGCAAATGGCTTAAGGAGGCATCGTCATGCTCTGAGAAGGTGAGGTTATGAGGTCTAGTCATATGGGCGACCATGGCTTGGAATCTGTCTGTATCCAAATTTTGAGGTACATTGGTTTCCAAAAGCGCTTGTTCTAATATGTCTTTGTGCATTGGTGATAGTTTCAGCAATTCTAGTATAGATATCTGTGCTGGAGTTTTTCGGAGTTGGTTAACCAAGTCATATTGGACTTTTGGTGTAATAGTTGTAGGTGCAGTATGTCCTTTCAAGACATATTTCTGAGTTCGGGTTGTTACATTGACAGATTCATGATCACGCTTATCTCAGATGGTGATGACATTTACTTGATGATCTTCAGCTGATATGTGATTTATGGTGTTGTTGTAGATATGGTTGATACGAGCTCCACGTGTATCGTTCGAGGTTGAAGAGCCATCTTTGTTGTAATTTGGAAGAGGATTTTTAAAGGCTCCATGATCACCATTTGTTTTGAGACCATCTATTGTCAAGTCACCTTGATCAATCATATCTTGCACCACGTGTTTTAACCTCATGCAATCGTTCATTTCATGACCCTTGTTACGATGGTAATCACAATAGTGTGAATCATTCCACCAAGGTGGTTTGATTTGAGGTTCATAGTTGCTGATTGGAGGCAAGAAAGGAATCTTGTGTGCCAAAAGTTCTCTGAATGCTGATTCTAGTGATTGCCCCAGTGGTGTGAAGATACGCTTTTGGAAATTGTTTGTGTTGTTGCGTGAATTGTTGTTAGGTCCTGGATTCATGTTTTTGTTTTGAGTATCATTGGTTTTGTTTGTGTTGAGTTGTCCTTGATCGGTGTTCTGTGCATATGTGTTAGCATTTGGATTAGCATTTTTAGGATTTTTCGTGTTTTGAGGATTTCCAGATAATGCAAGCACTGGTTGTTGAGATTTGGGATCATGTGTTTCATTGTTGCCTTCATTTTTGTTTCGAGTCCAAAATCGAGATTTGTCAAGGTTGGTGTTGTTCTGGTTATTGTAGTTTGATGAGTTTGTTCCTTCTTTGTAAAATTTGAGTGTTCCCTTTTTGACACATGCTTCCTCAACTTGAATGACATTTTCAATCAATTTAGTGAAGGATGGTATACATTGAAGTTTTAGTCTATAACTCATTTCACTATTCAAGTTATCGATGAAGATTTCCATTTTCTCCTTCTCGGGAATATCTCGAGGATATGTGGATACCATACGTTGCCAGTGTTGAAGGAATACCATGAATGTTTCGTTGTTCTTTTGTTTGGTGTTGCAAACATCTAGCATGGTTATGGCATGTTGGATGTTATAGGAATATTGGGTTATGAATTTGTTAACCAATTCATCAAATGATCTGATAGGTGGTGTAATTTTGGATAACCCTTCCATGGTTTTCCCTCCCAAGCTTCTTGGGAATAACCTCATCAAATAGGTGTCATCATGAGAAAATTCAAGGCTCATTGTACAAAATTCTCGAACATGATCTCGAGGATCACTTTTCCCATCATATTTATCAAATTTGGGAACGTCTGAGTTTGGAGGAGAAGGCACCATGTTTAATCTTCTGTCAAATGGATAAGGACAGATTTCATTTAAAGAGTACCGAACTATTGTCCCTTGTTGCATATCCTGTATTTGCCTTTGCAACATTTGCATTTGTTGAGTAAGGGCAGCCAAAGGTATATTGTCTTGTAGAGGGAAAAGTTCTTCCCTTGTATTTGTTCTCAGCTGAAAAGGTGTGGTAAATGGTATATTTTGCTCTGGTGTTTCTAGTTCAGGTATACGCATTTCTGGTATGCGTTGTTCTGGAATGTGTTGCTTAGGTATGTGTTGTTCAAAGTTACGAGTTTCTTCTTCTCTTTGTTGTTCTTGATATGTATATTGTCGAGATCCAGTTTTAAAGATGTTTGAGTCTAGATCTTCGAGAAGTTTAATGCCTTTACTTGTAAGCATGAGTAGATATTTTTCTTTGTCATTTTCCATGAGCCTTTCTACAAGCTTTTGAAATGAGGGGTTTTCCTGACATTCCTGAAGAAGTGCTTCAGTAATTTCAGGTTCTTATAAGGGTGGAACTTCAAAAGGATTTGACAATCTTTGATTCATACTAGACTCGGCATGTGTCTCACTTTGTTTGTTTCGTTGAGAGCGAGTAACAGGCATTTTAGTAGAAACTCTCAGTGATGAAAGGGACAAAAGCCTCATTGATATGATGCTCGGGGGTGGGTGGTTCTGGTTGAGATATGTTATAAGTGATACACTCATCAGGTAAGAATGCTGGATTGATTTTTTCGCTGCGGTTTATGGTTTGATTAAAAGCAGACTTTTGATAGTAGGCTCTTGTCTTCAAGGGTTCCTTTCAAATTCGTTGGATTTGTTTTGGATATAACGTTTGACATGATGAAGGAATACTTGATGAGATTTGAAGAGTTGACGATTGATGTATAAGAATTTGTTTCTCTTGATGAATTTGGAAAAACTAGGTTGTTGTTTCTTCAACGTGATGTTACGATAAAGGTTCTTTCTTCTCAGAATATGAGGATTAGTCATGCATGAGTGATCAATGGTTTCCTTTGATTTGTTTGGACTTGGTCGATCTTGTTTAAAAAATTTCAAATTTTACTTTATCAAAGTGAAGGTTTAGATGCCCCTTCACGACAAAGTGTGTCAAATGATATAGATAAAAGCCTCCCGATATGGAGACTGGATTTGACAACTTGAAAATTTTAAACAAGTGTTTTTGTGAAATTAAATCCGTAAGATGGTAGAGGATTCCTTTGATACAAATGATGAGATTTACAGATTATGATAAAATAGATATGTTTTATCATGTGATTCGTTTAGGATTTTGCAACGTTTGTTTTGACACAAATTAGCTCAAGAAATAGTCTTAACGGTTTGTTGTCGCTACTCTTTTTGATGAAAAATGATGTTTGATGGAGAAGGCTTCTGAAAATGTTTTTGAAAATTTGAAAATTCCTCACTGTTTTGCCCTTTGTTTTTGTGTTTTGGACCATGTGCTAAAATAGAGACTATATGCGCTACAAAATTTACCCCACGTGCTAAAATAATGACCACACGCGCTAGGCTGCCCCCAGACACGCACTAAAGTTTTGAATGGTCAAATTTGTTTTCTATTTGTTTTAAAAAATCTATGCGATACCCTAGGTCTGCAACGCACTAACCTATGAACCTGATGCACTAATGTTTAGCCTCCATGCGCTAAGTTGATGCTTCCACGCGCTAGACTGTTTCTTTGGTGCACTAAATTATTTCGCACTGTTTTGCCTTGAGATGAAATCCTATTGTTTGGAACCGACACGCTATTTTGATATTTTGATGCACTAACAAAAAGTCTGTAGGCGCTAAGAAGTTGCTCTTATGCGCTAAACTGCCATGATTTTTCTTTTGGTTGATTTTTTTTTCAAATTTTGAACTTTTGTTGTGAAATTTTCAAGTTTGATGGATGATTTTCTGAAGTAGTAAATGCAAGCATAGCACAAAAAGTACAACCATTTTGCCTAATCTAACAAAAAGTGTATGTTCTGCGAGGATGTGTTCAAATCCCCAATGTTTTAATAGGTTTTGATATGAATAATATACTTCAGAAAGACTCTTTAGTCAAGGGTCATAAATAACATCATAGCCCACTAGTCTCGATACTTCGTCAGCTCAAACAGCCGTGTCACCCCCTAGAGGGCGCCTTTTTTTTTGCCTTTTGCTAGAAATTAACCCAAAGTGAATCGCTTCACAGTTGAGTAGTTATCTTGGGAGATATATGGTGAGTAATCTTGGGGGCAGATTCTTCCCCACCCTTGCACTATGATGTTATAAATGTCTGGTTACTGACTCGGTTCAAAGCTTCTATTTCTATGGTTCGTAATCAGGCTTCCCGTTCGATCGTCAGTGATAAACTCCCTCAGGAGGCTTCCAAACCTTTAGAACAAACGCTTTATGTGTCTCAAGGATACTGGGGGAAGGCTAATCGCTGCACGCAACTATTGAAAAGGACTTTAGTCACTTTCCACGTTTGATTATAGTGGGTTGGAATTCTTGGTGTCAAAGTCATTCCCCACTTAGGTCGTTCCCTTCACACCAGCCATAAACGGCTTTAAGAGTTGATTTCAACTCCTCGGGAAGGCAGGCATGCTAAAAGTTTTAAATGCAGTATGACTGAAAGCGTAAGAGTAGGTTGGCTTTTTGATCACCCAGTTAAGGGGAGAGCATATACCTTCTACTTTTGAGACAAGGCAAACAAGGTTCTTTTTATCTTTCAAGGCAATGATTGGCTAAAATTTATATGGAGATGTTGCTCCATGAAAACATGGCATTCATTTTATCCTTTTAAGGCAATGATTTTCTAATCTATGAAAAAGAATTGGTCAACAAAGCAAAATTTCTGATCTTGGTGGTCAACAAAAGAAATCGATAAAATAAAATTTTCAGCTCTATCTGCAAGAAATTGTCAGTCCTACAAAATTTCAATCAAATAGTTAGAAAATCTGGATTTTGGTGGACTTCTGCAAGTCTAAATTTTATTTCAGTTACAATTTTAATTTGTTGCTCTATGTCTGTGATGCGCTACAGAAAGGACTGTACGCACTACAATATAACCTAGATGCACTAAAATTATGTCTAAATGTGCTACACTGTTTGCTGGATGCGCTACTCTGTGCGTTGGAAGCGCTGCTCTGTTTTTCTCCTGAGTTGAGACCTACAGGAAAATTAATGGTTTTGATGTGCTAAAAGATAGACTTCACACACTGGATAGTGGACTCCATGCGATAGACAGTGAACTTGATGCGCTATCTAACAGACCCGATGCACCAAACTATTTTACAAATGCGCTACTCTATTTTTCTTTTGCGCTGAAACCTACAGAAAAAGATTAGTGGAAGTCATGCGCTAAAGAATGGACTTCACGCACTAGAGTAGAGATTCTATGCGCTAAATAGTAAGTGGGATGCACTAGACTATTAACTGCATGTGCTAGGGAATGTTTCCCACGTGCTGATTCATGTTTCCCGTGGACCTACAAAAGTGGTTAATTTCAAAAACCAATTTGATATATGGGGTTAAGCCCCACAGTGGGTGCCAGAAATGTGTGCAGGAAAAGCGGGTTGATAGAACTTAATATGTGAAAAATGTTCCAAAATACCTGTCCACACACACACACAAGACTTCTTGGTGCAAGCTATGGAGTAAGGAAGTATTACTCAGCTTCCCAAGGTTGGCCCCATGGTTCTCTATCTTACAATGTCCCTCAAACCAATGTTTTTGCTCTCATATCACTAAGCAAAATGGTTTAGGGATGGCAAATGCAAGAACGAGGGATGCTTTTTGTTGATTTTAGTATGAGATGCATCCTAAGCTATGCATGATTCTAGAAATGCAATAAACTAGATGATAAGATGACAAGGTTAGTATAAATACTATCCTAACATGATATATTTAGTTTATGATTGAGCTAAATGATAAAGAAAATATTCTAAACATGCATATTTAGACTAATTCCCATTTTAAAAGAGGCTAAAATGATGAGCATAAAAATGATATGAAAGCTTGAGTGTATTTGAGCATAAGTGTGATACTACAAATTTTGGAGGATAATAAAATGGAGGAATGAGAGCTCTATTTATAGCAAAAACAGGGCAATAGATGGGCAGGATTGAAAGAGTTGATCAAAGGTTGAGTTTGAAAGTTAGGGATCCACGTTTGTAATTTTCACCAATGAAATGGTGACAAGTGTCAACATAGGGTTGGGTTGAGAGAAGGGGTAGGAGACATTAAATGCCTGAGAAGACCTGAGAAGACCTTAGGGTTATCTAGAAGGTAAGGGTCAAGTCTAAATTAAGATTACCCATTGGATTAAGAGTTAATCCAAGGATAAACCTTTGTGCAAATGATTAAGAGATAATCATGTTCAAAACATTAAATGCTTGATAAGACCCTTTGGTTGGATGAAGGTTGAGTTAAAAGAAATTTTTTAACTATGTAAGACGGTTTGAGTTAATCATTAATGGTTATGAAGACTTTGGGGAATTAAGTGGTTGAAGGTTTGAAGCCTTTAATGGTTATCAAAGACTTTGAGGATTTGAGAAGTGACCTCCCTTTGCTTAGGGATGTGACAAAGTTTAGAAGATGGGTTAAGCTAATTAGAAGCGATTACAAGAGTCTAGAAGGGATTAGAAATAAGTTTTAGAATGCAAGTGGGAGATGTAGGATTTTGCAAGTGGATGGAGGATAATAGGATTTAATTGAATTAAATGATTTATTCAATTTGGTTGTAATTTGGGGAAATTAAATAAATTAGATTTATTCAATTTTAGGATAACTATTTAATTAAATTTGAATTTAATTAAAAGTGGATAGGGGGAATTTAATTGAATAAAATGATTTATTCATTAAATGGGTATAGTGAATTTAATTTAAATAAATTGAATAATTTACTTAATTAAATAGAGGAATGTGGATAATTTAATTAAATTGGATTTAATTAAATAGAGAAATGAACATAAAATATTCATTAGGAATATGGTCATTTTTATATGTCTACAGATGGTATGATGAGAGAATAAGTATCTGGTAGAATACTGAGAGGGGGGGTGAATCAGTATACTAAAAAACTGATACAAATTGTAGACACCTAAAATTAATATTTAATTAATTTAAGTCTATCAACATAATTAATTAATTTAATTATGTTATCCTTATCCCTCTCAGAATTAATTAAATCTAATTTAATTGATCCTATCACTATTGTCCAATAATTAATTTATCAAATAAATTAATTATTCCCCTTTTCCTCTAAAGTCCCCTCCAATAATTATTTCCTCTAAACCCACTCAGTTAATTAATTATGATTAATTAACCTAGTCATATGATTCCTACAAATCACTTTTTCTAGTCCCATTAGCATAATTAATCCTTCTAGAACCTCTCATAATCATGCTTATCATTATACCTCAATTTTTAATTCCCACTCATGTCACATCAACATTGAGTCTCCCAAAGAAATTAAAATTTCTTTGAATCCCTCAATGCATCCTTATTTTGGAATTTTAAATCCTCATATTTCAAATTCAAATTTCTCCCCCCTTTTCCCAAGGAATTTTATATTCCTGTTTATTTTTGCAAGGCACCCTTGATCCATGCCTTCTATCTAAAATCAATCTCAACCCTTCATGATCAAATCAATCTTGGCCCTCCATTGGCCTTCTCCAATCTATAAATTGGAGCATATTCTCCTCACAAATCATCCACTTCTCATGCATTGTCATGCTGCTTATTTCTTCTCTCATCCTCTTCATAATCCTCTATCAAATCCATCCATCCTTAATCTTTCAATCCAAGTCCAATCCAATAATCCCCTTACCTTGTTGAGCATTTGGAGAGCATACCACATCCGTCAATAAGAAGCCCATCCAATCAAGTTGAAGAGAGGCATTATTCAACTTCACTGAAGGCTCAATCCGAGGGAGAGGTGAAATAGCAAAGCTATAAAATGATCTTTTGATGTTTTATGGTTTTGTTGTTCATTTCATTGTCATTTTGATCATTTGACCTTTCACTCCACTTTCCCCTCTTCATTTTGGCATGCTCGATGGGATCCACGTCTCGTATTTAACAAAAAAATGAGTTTTTTGTGAAGGTTTCTCGCAGGTTCATGCTTCAGCATGAGTGCACGTGCATTGGCATGACCGTTTTCTAGATCAGTGCGACCATCTTGACTTCGATGCAACCGCATCAAAATTCAAAAAATTTCTGGCACCTCACTGTTCTTTAGCATGACTGCCATGCAAATTCGTCTATCTCTTCTTCTTCATTCTTCTATCTTTTCACTTCTATCTCTTTTCAGTTGTTTCTTTAGTGCGACCGATCTGCGATTACCACAAGTGTTTTGTTAAAAAATTAAATTTGAATTTTTGGGTGCTAACTCTAGTTGTTTTGACATGAGTGCCCGCACATCAGTGTGAGCGCCTGCTAATCAGCGCGACAATAATTTTTTTTTTGTTTCTATAATCTGCTCTGTTTAATATTAATATTCTGTCTGTTAGCGTGACTGTCTGCTAATCAGCGCGGCCGTGGGAATAAATCGAACTATTTTTTTGCCATATCTTCTTTATCTTCACTTTGTTTTCCTCCAAATTTCACTAAATCTCTTGCAATTTCATTTTGTGCATTTCCTTCCTTGAGGGCCTTATCCCAAATTCCACTTTTTGAAGCCTGAAATCCCACATTTCTCTATTTTTTGAGTTTGCCATAACTTCTTCCACTTTTATCCAATCACCTCCAAGTTTTGCCATTTTGTCTATCTCCAATTTTTGCTTTTTTGTCCCTCTTGGGCAAATTTTTCCATTCCTTCACCTCACCTCTAAAATCCGCATTTTATGCTTGCCTATCCCTTAGAAAGTGTCAAAAACCTAGTCAAACCCCATTTACCCACCAAAATTTCCTCCAAATCCACATTTGTCTATAGAAGAAAAGTTTTTTATTCTTGTTTTTCTAGTCATTCCCAAAAAATTTAAAAACAAATTAAAAAAATTGTCATTCTTTTATCTTTTGTAGGACACTTGTTGAAGACTTCATTTTTAAACTACTAATAAAGTGGTTTTGCAGGTTGCCTAGGAGGTTCAAACAAACATTTTGCTTCTTTTCATAGGCACCTAGATCTAATTAGGGGGTAAATAAACCATTGTCTTTTGCGTTTTGTGAAAAAAGCATAAAGGTAGGAAAGTATGCTCTCATCTAGCTAGACGATCAGAAATCCATACCCTCCAAGTTTTTCATGTTTGTTGCATGCTTACCCTTAGCGGGCTTGCACTCCCAACTTTCTCTTTGAGAAGGTAAGAGGGGAATGACCCAAGTGAGTACACCTGGACTTGGGGTTCCCAACTCACTATAATAAATAGGCCATTGATGATTAAAGGGTCAATGGTTGGGGCTATATGAGAGTTCACTCTCATATTGGGTGCTTAGTAGGATCCTAGAGATCTGAATCACGCTTGTATGACTACTAAGTTCTTGGTGTTTGTTGGGCTATAGCCCTTAATTGTGCTTGAGCAACTATGAAGGGTAGCTCCTAACAAGAAGCCATACTAAACACCTTGTGCATAGTGGCCAAAAACCTTCTAGTCATTGGTGCAGGAGGTCGGACTTCCGAAGCCGCCCACATTTTTATGGCCCTTAGTAGAGACACAAAGTTTACCATGAAGATTTTTCATGGGAATTGATGCTTGGCTGCCCTGGAGAAGTGAGTGTTGTGGAGGGGAGCTAGTGGGGTCAAGCACCTAAGTTTCCATTTTGGGTAAGCGTAGCTAGGAAACCCATTGGGATCCATTAACTATTGTCCTTACTCACCATAGGATATGTTGTGAAGGAGCATGAGTTTCTTTTGATTCTAACTTCTTTTGACCATTGTGTTTTCTTTACTTGACATCTCTTGCTAAGTCCATCCTCCACAACCAATCAATCCTCCCTCTTTCCAAATTCCATCTTGTCATCATCAAATCATTATTCCATTTCTATCTATCCAAGAAATTCTCCAATCCCTAATCCACTTTCATCCATTCAAACAATCATCCTTCCTCAACTAATATTCATTCCTCCTCTAATCCAATCAAATCTCCAAAATTCCAATCAATCAAATCCATCCATCTTCCTAATCTAGTTATCCAATCCAACCAATCAACCAATCTAATATAATCCAAATCCAATCAAGTCATAATCTAAGGACCAATCCAATCAAGTCCTAATCCAAGGACCAATCCAATCAAGCCAAGTCATAATCCAAGGACCAATCCAATCGAACCAATTCCAATCCAAATCAAATCCAATCCAAACCTAATCAAATCTAATCCATCATCATTCCAAGTCAAGTCCTAATCCTCATCTTCATTTAACATCATCTTCATAATTGTTCCCCTCCAAAACATATTCATCCAATTCCAATCTAATCCTTCACTCTCAACATGACTACCCAAAATTTCAAAGCTTGGTATGAGAAGATGCTCATGGAAATTCACGAACCTGCCTACCAAGTTAATCCCATAATCTCCCACTCACCTATCATACCTTCATCCATCCCATCTGAACATTTTACACCCAATCCCAATCTATACCATATCTCTTATCCTTCATCTACCTTCGACAAGGGAAATCCATCTTATTCCCCATCCATATCTCCATATTATCCCTCATCCACATACTCCTCTAATCCAATATGTATACCTCCATATCCCCCCTATCTACATTCCAATCCCCATCCTTCTACAATGCATTCATTACCTCTACTCCCCATCCAAATCCTTTACTCCATAGTCCTCCAATGATTAATCCTAATTCCCCAATCTATTATCTTAATCCTCCATCTAGTCCCAATCCTCCATCTAATCCTAATTCTCCATCTAATCCCAATCCTCCAAAATCCATATTGTCCATGTCCTCCAAATCCATAATCCATAATCTTATCCAAGACATGCTAGAAAAGGAGACAAAATCCTCACTTCAAAGATAAAGTGGCCAAGTCTCCTCAAGTCCTCCATCCACCCCAACCACCTCCACCTAAAAACAAATCCCAATCCTCTGCACTTCATGATACCCCCATTTCCCCATCTACTCACATCAAAGCTTCCATACCTTCCTCCATCACACAATCCACACAACTCCAAACATGCCAAAATCTTGTTCCAAAGCATGCTAGCATAGAAACATCCCCATCTCATGATGCATCTCCCTCCACTCTATCTAATGATCCCAATCCACCTAAAGATCCTAATCTTCCTTCCACATCTCATCCCCCTCAAAATGGACTCGCATCTTGTTTCCAAAATAATAAGGGTCCTCAAGATAATACTTAAGATGTTTGTACATCCTCTTTTCCTCCTAAATCCAAATTTCCCTAATACAAATTGTATACACCTAAAAATGGTTTGAAGATAATTAATTGAATAAGAAAATATCTCAATTAATCTCCCTCCCCAATTTAATTAAATTCACTAAGCAATTTGATTAAATTTCCCTTTTCATCTACTTACTAATAAATCTAAGGATTTATTAAATAGGTTCATTTCATTTAACCCCTTTAATTAATTAATTCCCTCCATCCAAATTCATTTCTTCTAAATCCTAATTAATTAAAAAAAATCAAATTCATGAGTTGTTGAGATTAATTATCCTTTTCATATTATTTGAATTTTCAAATTCAAATTCTCCTAACTTCTACCACTCCTAAACCTAACCATTCCTAAACCTAACCCATTCTACCTACCACCGTGTCCCCTTTCATCCAACATCTTCTAGAACCTTTGTGACACTTGTCACTAAGTGTTCCCTTTCATCTAAGCTCTTCTAGAAGCCTCTTGACACTTGTCACCATAGAGATGATAGATGTTCCCTTTAATCCAACCCCCTTTGCCATCCTCCTCCAATTTAACCATTGATATCTTCAGATCAATCTTGACCATTTATTCTTGCCACATCACCCCTAGCCTTGGAAAATCCTATAAATAGACCTCATTTTGAGCAATATGGATCCCATCTCATTCGTAGCTTAAACATTGTTATTATAGGCATCTAGCTTCTAGTTTCTCAATCTTTAGCAATGTTATCATGTTCAATCTTAGCTTAATTCTTATCTTAATCATGATAGATCAATCATTCATGTAGCTTAAATCATGCTATTCTTGCTAGATCATGCATTTTCATCATTCAAATTCTCCATCTAAGTGTAGTCAAGTCACTGAATTTTGCATAATCCAATCTGAAAGCATTTTCCATACTCGCATTTACTAGGAGGCAATAAGTCGATTAGCTATGGTTTTTCTTTCTTTGATTTAAATCTTCTAACCATGCTTGTAATGATTTATTGAGTGCATTGTGGTTGCAGGTATAGGTACACTTCACAGAGCACGACACAAATTAAAATCCTGTTAGCCCTCACCTTCTGCATCCATTTTGGGATCCTATGTTCCAAAGTTAAACCCTTCATTCCTTCCATCTATTTTGGGCCCCTATGTTCCGATGCTCAATCTTCCATCTCTTCCATCCATATTGGGTCCTTACATCCCTCTATCCACCACTCCATAACCTCAAATAATCCCTAAGCAAGATCAAAAAAGGCACACATCCTTGAATTCCTGCTAACACTCACCTTCCATCATCCCACAATCCATAAAATCCTTAAGTCATTCATCCTCTTGCACCCATCCCATTGCTATTGGAAGAAATTTGGATGCCCAATCTAAAAATAATAAAGCTCAAAATCCACAAAAATCAAAGGATCAACATGTCCCCTCCAAACGACATGCTCAAAACAAAAATATCATCTGAAAGAAGGAAAAATCAAAAAGGCCACAAAAGCCCCAAAAGAAAAAATCAAAAACTATGTGGATTCCCAAAGAAGTAATGCATCCCAAAGTAAAATTAAAATTGGCATCCAAACTTGCTAATCCAAAAGCTCAATCCATTCATAAGTCCTCCAATCCTCTATCTAATGCTCCTCCATCTTCAAAATCCATTTTGGGTCCTTATGTCCCAAAATCCACCATCCCAATGCCATCATCCCCTTCTTCTATTTTGGGTCATTATTTCCCAAAATCTACACTTTATCCCCCATCTAATTCAAAACACTCTCCCCCACTACTCCACCACCCTTCAAGGTGTGTCCCAATGTTGATCTTCCACAAATTCTTCAAAACCCCATCCATTATCCACCATCCATTTTTCAAAATCCCATTTCGTTAGTCCAATCCTTTCCAAATCCTTATCTTCCATCGCCTATCCATTTCATCTCCCCAATTATTGTTACCAATATCTATGAGCATACCTCTAGTTCAAAGAAATACTAAGGGATACCATCTATGGAACTAAATTCTTGAGTCCTCCCTTCCTCCTTCATGCATCCACTATATTCTATATCCACTCATCCTTATCCTTCTCCATCCAAACTATTCCAAAAATTCCAAACAAAATAAAATAAAATTATTTCATCCAATGGTGAAAACCACTTCTTGTGGCACCTTGGGTAAGTACCATGATGAAAACTTGGCAAACAAGTGTCATGTGTAATCCCCTCATCCCCTTGCACTCTACACTTGGGGGAAATATTCATCCACTCAATTCTCCCATCCATCTACATCATATCTAAGTCCATTCTCCTTTCCTATCTTTGATCTTGACTATCCTATCTATACCCTCCATCTCATATACCTCGTCTATCAAAATAAATCCTCCATTCCTATCTTTCATCTTGATCATATAAGAGGCAAAATAATGTATATGCATACATGCCTTGGAGCATTCAAGCCTTAATCTTCTACCATCCATATCCATTACACATTATCTTTCAAACTCATACATCTTTATCCACTGTTCATTGCATCCTTAATTCCACTACCTCATGTGTGGGGCATTGCATTCCTTTGCAACATAGTCCTTGGGTCTCCATCACCCTACCCTCCATCCTTTATTCCTCCATATCTTATCCATATCCATCCACTCCATCCATCTGTCTCCTATCGAAACAATAACTCCCTCCTTCCATTCATCCATCCTTTTACCCACCCATTGGTTCTCCCTTGTCATTGGTTCCAGTCAATCAAATCCTATCCACCAATCCACCTTAAATACAAATCAACTAGGTCGATAACACAACAAAACCTAATTCTTATCATTGAGATTACAAACAAGTTGGTACAATCTTGACCGTTAATCATAACAATCTCTTCACATTCTTCAAGAAAATTCCAACCGCTCCATGATCACCGCTTCATCGGACTTTGTAACTCATCAGGTGCTATGCATTAGATGCAATCCACTTGCTCCTTTCCAAGATAACAAACATGCTAAATCAATCTGAACTAATCCTTATTCAATGATCACACATGTCTCCATCATTATTGCTCAACATTAGATCTTAAACCAACAAACTTGATCGGTTAGGGTTTAACAGAAAACAACTGGTAGGGTTTACCAGTTACATAACATAGAAAGGTTTAACCCTTTACACCGGTTCAACTTACAAACTACCATATACCAGTTTACAACATCTTCCTTAAAGTTTATCATACTAGTTACAAGATAATAGCAATAACAACAATAACATCAACAATATCATGAATATCATTCACTGGTTCAATTGACATCAATGACAACATATCATTAATGCAATCCATATGCAAAATGCCAACAATCTCCCCCTTTGGCATTGATGGAAATACAAATATCAACTCCTCTAATTTTCTATTGTGATTAGTGAATAGGAATCCTAGTTTACATTACCAAGTATTCACCGTTCTCTATCTATCTTCAACCTGTCACTGGTTCACCTAATCAAACACATAATTCTTCTCCTCAATCACATAATTCTTCTCCCCCTTTGACAACAATGCCAAATTGAACGTAAAACATGTAATTCCAAATTCTTACTGTGCATAAACATATTTCAACTTGATGCTCCCCCTATGGAATACATCCACTTCCAAAAACAATCAATCCATGTAAGATTCTACAAGTAATTCAAGGACTGATTTAATCAGCATCATGCTCAAATGACTTCATGAAGAGGGACAACCCCCAACTAACTTCTAAGATACTCAAAAGTGGTCTTAGGTAGAGGTTTGGTAAAAATATCTACAAGCTATTCCCGGGTAGAAACATGCTCTAAGATAACATCTTTACTTTGAACCTTTTCCCTCAAAAAGTGATACTTCAATTCAATGTACTTAGTCCTTGCATGCAAAACATGATTCTTAGGAATATTTATTGCACTTGTATTATCACACAAAATCTTTATAGGTTATGAAATCTTCATCTTAAAACCTTCCAAAATGTGCCTCATCCAAGTAGTTTGTTTTCAATTCATGTAAGCTACTACATACTCAGCTTCCGTAGTAGATTGTGAAGTACAACTCTGCTTCTTACTACTCCATGAAACTAGCCTTCGTCCTAGAAAGAATGCTCTACCGGTAGTACTCTTCCGGTCATCAATATTTCTTGCCCAATCAGAATTAGTGTATAACTTCAAATCAAAATTGCCTCCATATAGATACCATAACCCATAGTCAATGTACCTTTCAGATATCTAAAACTTCTCTTAGTTGCTATCAGATGTGCTTCCTTTGGATATTTTTAAAATCTAGCAACTATACCAACTGCATGGGCAATATCTGGTCAACTGTGAATAACATAGTGTAATTTGCCAATCATTGACCTATATTTCTTTTCATCTATAGACTTAGATGCATCTTCCTCGGGCAATTTACATCCTGTAACCATTGGAGTTCCAATTGGTTTATAGTCACTCATGCCAAAAGTCTTCAAAACTTCTTTCACATACTTAGATTGAGTAATGAAAATACCATTCTTCATCTGCTACATCTGCGGGCCTATGAAAAATTTATTTCCGCTACTAATGACATCTCAAACTCATTCTTCATTTCATCTACAAAACTATTGCTCATGACATCATTACCTCCAAATATAATGTCATCAACAAATACTTCACTGACTAGTATTTCATCTCCTTCAGACTTGAGATAAATGTTATTGTCATCACTAGTTCTTGCAAAGCCCATCTTCATTAGATATGTATGAAGCTATTCATACCATGCTCTGGGTGCCTTCTTAAATCCATACAAATCTTTATGCAAACTGCATACCATGTCTTCCTTATCTGTCAATGCATAACCATCAAGCTGCTCTATATAAACCTCTTCTTCCAATATCCCATTCAAAAATGCAGACTTAACATCCATCTTGTATACCTTGAACTTCTTATGGGCTGCAAATGCAAGTAATGTTCTAACTCCTTCCAGTCTTGCTACTGGTGCAAAAGTTTCTCCATAATCTTCTCCTTCTTCTTGCACATAACCCTTGCAAACTAATGTTGTCTTATTGTGAACTACAACACCATTTTCATTTAACTTATTTTTGAACACCCATTTAGTACCTATAACATTCTTTTTACCAGTTGGCGTACTAGGGTCCAAGTGTTGTTCTTCTCAATTTGATCCAATTCCTCCTCCATTACTTTCACCCAATGATCATCACCAAATGCCTCCTTAGCACTTCTTGGTTCAATGGTGGAGATCATGCAAGAGTTCTCTCTAATTTTCTTTCTAGTTAGTACTCCAGCATCCTTATCCCCAATAATTTGCTCAGGAATGTGATTCAGTCTCACATATCTAGGAATAACATGATCATTCTCATCAGGTTCAACTTCTTCATTGTCTTCTTCCTCTGAATTTATTTGTTTTGGTTGAACAAGTACATCAAGATTTGCTTTACCAGTTTTTGATTTAACAGTTTCAGGTTCCAAAAGAAAAATGCAAGGATCTTCATCCTTTCTCTCTAAACAAGTTCCTTCTAAAATTTTAGGACATTCATCTACACAAACATCAGCACTCTCAACAATTCTTTGTATCCGGTTGTTGAAGCATTTGTAGGCCTCATCTTGGTGGAATAGACAAGAAATATGCCTTCATCACTCTTAGCTTCAAACTTGATTATGTAATCACCTCTTTTGATAAAACATTTACTACCAAAGATCTTAAAATAGCTAACATCGGGTGATCTTCCATGCCAGTACTTATAAGGTGTCTTGTCCTTACCTCTTTTCACCAGAACTCAGTTCATTGTGTAGACTGTTGTACTTACAACTTCTCTCCAAAATGGTTTTTCTACATTTCCTTGTATCAACATAGTTCTAGCTACTTCAACTACTGACCAGTTGTTCCTCTCTGCTATACCATTCTATTGTGGTGTCCTTGGTGCAGAAAGTTGTCGCTTGATACCATTCTCATCACAATACTTAGTGAATTACTCAGAAGTAAATTCACCACCTTTAGTTGTTCTCAAACATTTTATCTTTTTGTCACTCTCTTTCTTAGCTATGTCTTTGAATGCCTTAAATTTACCAAAAGCTTCATTCTTATCCTTCAAGAATGTGACCCACATCATCCTTCAATAGTCATCAGTGAAGATCATGAAATATCTATCACCTGAAATGCTTCTAGTTCTTATTGGTCCACATAGATCTATATGAACCAAATCTAACAAGTGCTCTGTTGAGAAGGACTTTCTATTGAAAGTTGAAGAATTCATCTTTCCTAACTGACATTCTTTACAGAGAGAATTAACTAGTTTGTCTAGTTTAGGCAAACCTCTTACTATCTTAGACTTGCTCACTTTAACAATGTTATCAAAGTTTATATGACAAAATCTCCTATGCCAAAGCTAGTTATCATCTATTTTTTGTAATCAAACAATTTCTAACTTTAGGATTAAGATGAAATAGATTACCTATGGTCTGTTTCTTGGTTGCAATAAATTCACCTTTGTTGTCAAAGATTATGCACATACCATTTCTAAACTCCAGTGGGTATCCTCTGTCATTAAGTTGTGCCACACTCAGAAGATTGTGCTTTAGGCCTTCAACCCAATAGACATCGTCAGCACTGATCTTCCCATTAAGAGAAATAACTTCCTTTCCTTTAACCATATAGGGTGAGTCATTACCAAATCTAACAACACCTCCATCAAATTCCTTCAAGGAAAAAAATTTGCTTCGATCATTGGTCATGTGATGTGAACAACCACTATCAATGATCCAATCATCAGAGTTATCCATCCTGGACACTAGTGCTTTTTTATCTAATATCTCTTCCTTAATAGCTACAAACACAATATCTTCACTAGAATCATCATCAGATTATTCATCAGTAATACCACTGTCAATAGCAACAAGACAATCTCTCTTGCCTTTACCCTTATATTTCTTAAATTTGTCTCTCTTCTATTCATTTTCACCATTAGGGCAATTAGCTGCTATAAGACCAATCTTATTGCAAGTAAAACATTTCAATGAAATCTTACCTCTGTATTTCCCAATACCTTTAGGCAGTCATTTTTCCAACAATGCTTCAAGCTCCACTAAACTGTCTTCATCATCAGCATCTCTATTGGATCTAGATTCATAGCTCTGTCTGATATATCTACTTCTTCTCACATATGGCTTAGAGACAGAAGCTTTGAATGCAGATTCTAATTTTTGTACACTACCATCATAGCCATTTAGTTCAAAAGCAGTAAGTTTGCCAATGATAGAGTCAAGAGTTACCTTTTTTTTGTCAATGGATTTCAGCTCTTGAATAGCTACAACTCAGATAGCATAGATCGGTAGTAGGGTTCTCAGAACCTTACTGATCATTGTGGCAGCTTCCACTTTTCCTCATGCACTCTTTATTTCACCAACTATCTCTTTTATCCTTTGACCATATTGTTGGATATTCTCACCTTCAAACATTCTCATGTCATCAAATTTTCCTCTTAAACTCTCCTCTTTGGCAATCTTAACATGTTCATCACCACTATATATCTCTTCAAGTTTTTTCCATACTTCATATGCAGTTCAAGACCATGAACATCTACATATTCAGCATCAGACAGGGAATTGATAATAGCCTTTAATGCTTGATGATTCTCTTATTATTCTTTCTTCTGATCATTAGTCAAAGTTCCAATAGGTTCAGTATACTTAGTTTCTATATAATCCCAGTATTGACTACCAAGACTCTTAATGTAAATCTTCATTCTGTCGCTCCATATCCTATAGTTATCTTTGTTGAACTTCAGACCTTTTTTCTTCATCATGATCTACAAGATCTTTTCCTCAAGTTGATAGGCTTTAGGTTAAAGAGGACCTGAGATGCTCTGATACCAATTGATGGTATGATAAAATAATAAGTATCTGGTAGAATACTGATTCACCCCTCCTCTCAGTATTCTACCGGATACTTATTCTTTCATCATATCATCAGAAGAACTTGAAGCTACATGATGAATTGAATTTTTCTCAAGAATTCATTCTTGTCCTACTGGAGAGGTTGTCATCTGTTCAGGCTAGGAGGAAGGAACTTTTGCAAAATAAGGATAATGATGAGAAAGATGCACTTAATGAGAGATGTTTGAAGTTGAGTCGGGAAAACATGGTCATGAGGAATGGAATGCAAGCTATAACTATGAGGATGTCTAAAGAGATTGAGGACTTGAAGAAAAATGAAGAAAATATTGTTGTGTCTCTGAAGAACAAATTTGAAGAATGTGGAAGGTTGGTTCATGAAAATGATATGATAAGAACTTATTTGGTACAATCCAAGAGAAATGAACAAGAGCTTGAGAGACAAATGATAATTTTGAGAGATGATCTGACTATTGCAAGTGAGTATAAAGAAAAATTCAAGATTAGTTCAACACAGCTAGATGAGTTATTGAAGAGACAAAGGCAGAATGGAGATTCCAGTGGTCTTGGATTTGAACAAGGTCAGAGTTCCGGTACTGAAAATGAAGATCAAAACCATAAGAAACTATTAAGGCAATTTAATGCTTATAAATTTAATGTTAGATGCTTTGTTTGTAATAAATTTGGTCACATGGCTAGGCAATATAGAAATAGAGTAAATCAGAACCCCGATTCTGCTCTTGGTCAATGTTCTAAATGTAATCAGTATGGTCATAAGACAAAATATTGTAGAATGGATGTTAAATGTTATGCATATGGAAAATTTGGACATATGGCTCATCAATGCAAGTCAAGCAATTATATCGGTTTTAGCAAAGAAATTCAAAAGAACAATGTTACATGTTATACATGTAATAAGGTTGGACATATTGCTAGGTTTTGTAGAAGCAAAAACCCACCACTTGGTAATGAAGGATAAAATGAGAAAGGAAAAGAGAAGGTTAATGAAATCCAGCAAGATCATACTCAGAGATGGGTCAAGAAGTCAGAAGAACAATTGGCAAATGGAAATGCACTGGTTACTCAACTGGCAGAGGAGGTTGCTCCTACACCGACAAGAATCTCATCTGGTAACTAAGGCAGATGCCTTAGGGGTAGAAAAATTCATGAAGATATTGCATATACCCCAGGAAGAGGTTTTGAAAGAAGTTCCAGACATTGGAGATGCTTATCTGGCATGGAGATGTTTGATCGAAATACGGTATCTTCCACCGAAAGTCATTAATATCAATGACGGATTAGGGTTTATTGGAGGTTAAAAGGTCAAATATATTTCACTTCTGATCACTTTGCATTTAGAGTGATTCAAAGTGATTCAGAGGAAGTCTAAGGCGATTCAGTGTGATACATATCATCTTGAGCGATTGGAAGAGTTCTATAGGGTTTTTCACCAATAGTTATTCATAGGTATTTATCTTCAATCATGGAAGCAGGATCATCATATGTGCCTATGTTTATTGAAAATCCATTTTTTGTTGAGGTCAAGGACCGTGATAGGCCTCTTTTCAAGCAATATTTGCATGTTGCTACCTTAGATGATTCGGTTGGCACTTTTTCCCCTGTCCTAGAAGGAGTCGTGTATGTCAAAGATGTTAGAGTTTACATTCACTATCATATTGAGGATTTAGGAATGACTGATATTAAGAGAATGTACATGAATGAGTTGATAGGAGATTCTAGAAAGATTAAACCTGAATACAAGCATATTGTGTGATGAACTTATAAGGCACTGAGAGGGGGGGGTGAATCAGTGATAGTAAAAACAATACAAAATTGAATATCAATTTCACCAACTTAAAACTCAATAGACATGCAAGAAATAACATCAAATATGAAATAACCAAATAAAGCATAAACCACATGACACAAGAGTTTATATGTGGAAAACCCAAATGGGAAAAACCACAGTGGGAGTTAGTACCCACAAGATCCACTATCTACCATATAGAGATCTGACCAGTTAAGGTCTACAACACCCGGTTAGGGGCACACCCTGTTAGAAGTGTTTAAGCCTGGTTAAGAGCTTTAAAAAAAGTCCTATGAGGACCAGCCTTATTAGGAGCTACCCAAGTTACTGGGATTTGCAAAAACAAGTTAATGTGTCACCTGGTTATAGGATTTAATGATCAAAACTGTTAGGATCTGACTGCACCCATTTAGGAGTGACATTGTAAGAGGATATTCTTGCTGCAACTATTAGGAAGACAACAAGTGCAAATAATCTCAGTATAACACCATTTGTGTTTGATAAGATCCACTTCAGAACATTACAACATCACAACAACTTCATCTCTCAACTCCTCTAATCTTCGCACTATCAGAAATACAAAATTCTCTCATCACATATCACACTATCAAGCTCATGTATATATATCCTTTCATACACCATCACACAATTAAAATTATCATATGGTCAGTTAGAACCTTATTACAATTTCCTAGGTTCAATGCATCTAGACAATCTTGCATTGTACATTTTAGTTATGTCGGCCACCGACATAACAAATCCAATTTTGTGTCATTTTACCGATCTGAGTGATTTTCATCTCTATCGATTAACTGTGTTTCTTGATCTCTGCCTTGTTGATCAAATATCAATCATCAGATCAAATCTTCTCATGCGGTCATGAAGTTATCTTCATGTGATAGTCATCAATGTTTTTGCAAAACCACATTCCTTCATCCTTCATGAATTTCATGGACTGGTTGTCAGTGTGAAACTCTATCAGTCATTTTAGTAGTTCTAATGGAATTGCCTCTGTTTACCGGTTAAATTTTACTATTTGCACTATATAATATAGATGACAAGAAAATATAGTTTCCATCAATGACAACATGCAGAATAATCATCATACATAAATTTAACCTCTTTTCATCTACAGGCAATTACCGGTTGCATCAAAACATTACCGGTTGACCAAATGATCAAATGCCAACAATCTCCCCCTTTGGCATTGATGGCAACACTTAAGAAATTTTTGTCAACTAAGTGTGCAATACAAAATTTGACTTCATGGCATACACTCCCCCTTAGAAATTGCATGTCATTACAAAAATGAAATCATTACTCTCCCTTAACAGTACATACAAAGTTTTGATTATACTCTTAACTATTTCTACTTCCCCTTTGACAACAATGTCAAATAAAGAAGTAAAATACATACATTACATCAAAATTGTCATAAAAAATTGCATGTATATATAGAGATAAAAGTTTTAAGGTCTTTACAATGCAATTCTCAAGAAAATATCACTAAAATGAAACTTCAACTATTTAAGGTCATTTTCCCATGTTTCTAAAAGTGTCTCAGTGATTTCAACTTTTGTCAAAATCTGTGCAACAAATTCTTCCATAGCATCAATAGTGCTCATCTCTAGGGTAGCCAAAATTGCTTCAAACTCCTTGAATTCTGTCTATAGAATTTCAACTTTTGGAATTAACTAATTCTTCAACTCCTTCAAGGATCTTATCCATTTCATGATAACTCAGTGATGAACGGTGAGTACCAAATTGGTATTGAGAGGGGGGTGAATCAATACAGGCACAAAAACTTTTCCCGAACCGGTTTGACTGCAAATAGTGAACTTGACTGGCAATCACTAACACCAGTGTGAACCAGATTACTACCAGTTAAACACAATGCTACTGGGAAAGACATAAACCGGCAACACTTAGCTTTCCATACAACCTACTCCCTCATTTCCACTTTATCAAAATGCCTAAACAGATAATCTATCATCAAAGATACAATAATTTACTAGCATAACATGATTCATCGCTTGACAGAAAATAATAAAGCATCACATAAAAGAGGCATCACACATGACACACATATTTTTCACGTGGAAACCCAACTAGGAAAAACCATGGTGGGGATAAATACCCACAAGCTATTTTTGAACTCTCTATAAGTCCACTCTGTTAGGAGCCTAGTCTGGTTAAAGACTGCTATAGTAGGTTCTATTAGGAACTAATTCTATTAGGGATCACCCGGTTAAGGGATGGCTAGAATACTTGGTTAAGGGTTAAACCCTGTTAGAGGTTACCTTGTTAGAGGATTTTATTAACTCAATGGCTTTGAGTCACCTTGTTAAAGGATTTACAACAAGCTGGTTAAAGCTACCCGGTTAAGGGATTTTCCAACTGTTGAAGTATTTAAAGATCAACAGGTATTACAATGATGTGGTAATAGCACTCAATGCCAATGCAGATCCGCTTTAGCTCCTTCCTTATGCACACACACTATACAGGTATCAATCCTCTTATCTGGTCTGGCAAGAATCGCGTATCTCTACACTTAGATACACACACAACATTTGCCAACAACCTCAACATGAAACACAACATTGACCCTAAACCCTAAACATTTAGGTTAAGAAATTGATAAGTTCAATCCTGACCATTGAACACTTTGCATTTAAATACAATGATCTTGAACAGATCTCAAGACATTCTCCATCGTTCGTTCTTCACCGCTTCATGGAGGCGATAACTCATCACGCGTTCTCCACCGTTTATAAGGACCTTGCACATTCTTGAGGTAGATAGGATCAATCTCCTTCATGCAAGATCCTTCATGTGCACAAGGATGATGTGGCAACATGATCTGATCTTCATTCAAATGCTAACTCATCACACGATGTCATCGATTGAATCACAGAGGCTTGGAACACTTCAACCAGAAACCTTGAAGCTAAGACTACCAACTGGTAGTCCTACCACATTCCATGTACCGGTTCATATTTCAACATACCGGTTCACTTGGACAAACATACCACTTCACCTATTGCACATATACTGGTTTACACCACCATACCGGTTCTCTTTGCCAATTGCTTAACTTCAATATACCGGTTCACTCCTCAGCATATTGCCATACCGCTTCACAACACATATCGGTTCTCTTTGCCAGTTGCTTAGCTTCAATATACGGTTCACTTCTCAGCATATTGACATCAATGACAACATACAGTATCATCATGTCATCATACTCTTGCACATATGCCAACAATCTCTCCCTTTGGCATTGATGGCAATATACAAAGATATCACTCAACATCACATCTTCTCCCTATTGTTGCAGATATCTTCTCCCTATTGTTGCGGATATTTTCTCCACTTCACATCTTCTCCCCCTTTGACAACAATGCCAAAGTGGAGGCACAAGCTTTCCTGTTCCACTATGCCACTCCCCCTGAGGAGTAGCATACTTCAACACATCAATCCTGAAAAAGATTGGACACTGCAATACCTGACTGATGTGGAGCACATACTTTTAGTTCACCTCTTGGAGGGGAAGCACCCCTAATTCACCTCTCAAATAAGTAAATGAAGCCTTTGGTAGAGGCTTGGTGAATATATCTTCTAACTGCTCCTCACTAGAAACATGTTCCAATACAACCTCCTTGTTTTGAACCTTCTCCCTCAAGAAACGATACTTGAGCTCAAAGTGTTTGGTTCTAGTATGCAAAACCAAATTCTTGGAGATGTTAATTGCACTTGTGTCACAAAATATACTTATCGGTTCAGATACAGGAACTTTGAAGCCATTCAATACATGCTCCATCCAAATAGTTTGGGTGTAGTTGAAAAAACCTGCAACATACTTTGCTTCTGCTATAGACTGAGAGATACAACTATGTTTTTTACTCATCCATGAGACTAGTCTACCACCGAGGAAGAATGAACCACCAGTTGTGCTCTTCCGATCATCCACATTACCAGCCCAATCAGCATCGGTAAACACTTTGAGACTGAAGTCATTGTTGTATGGATAACACAATCCATACTCTATAGTTCCCTTCAAATATCTAAGAATCTGCTTGACTGCTATTAGGTGGGATTCTCTTGGGCTTTTCTAGAACCGAGCGGTAATGCCCATTGCATGTGCAATGTCTGGTCTGCTATGCACTACATAATGCAACTTACCAATCATTGATCGGTATTCCTTCTCATTTACCATTGCTGAGTCATCCTCTTTTGATAATTTACAACTGGTCACCATCGGTGTACCAACCGGTTTGCTATCTTTCATGCCAAAAATCTTCAACACTTCTTTGACATACTTGGACTGAGTGATAAAGATTTTGTAGGGTCCACCCTCGACTTGACTTGTTTTGACTAGAGTTGACTTTTAATTCATGCGTGATAGACATTATTGGGCATATGTTATTTCAGTTGATTTATATGATGTTGATACTATCATTGTTGATCATGTGATTTATTAGACACTATATATGTGATTGACTATCGAAAGATTATATTGATCATGCGATTTGATGAGCATAAGTGTTGATGGATTTTACGTGCCTTACTGTAATCATGAATTATACTAATCATGAACTTGATGATGTTTTTATTTACTAACCATATTAATGATTATCTATGATGAGTTGATCTTAGGGTGTGTTTGATTATTGTATGATTGTCTTCGGGATAGAGACAATTACACATCACTCATTGCGAGCGGGATGTGTCGTTGCGATTCTCTAACCCTTGCCTATTATAATATATATGCATATGTCGTATCGTTGCTTTGTGGATGCAGGATTTGCAGGTACCAAACATTGACTCCACTTGGCTCCACAGGTCTGAGTGTGTCTTTAAATCCCAATGGTATGTGGTTCAAAGTTGGCACAAGTTCCCCTCACATACTCTAGGTCTAAGTTGTTCACTGTGAGTTGTCAATGTCTTGGTGCAAGTTGTCATGTCAGTTAGTAAGTTGGGTTTCTTCTATGTTGTGAGTATGTTAGTATTGGCTGGTTAATCCTGTTATGTTGAGGCTGATTGATAATTGATGCGAGATTAAATAGTCAATAATATTTATTTTAATTATTTTGATTTATAGCGATTTGATTATTTGGTTATCCAATGTTTGATTTAATTTATTGGATTATTACCTTTTTGGGTATTTAATTATTTGATATTTAAATGTTTATTTATTTTAATGATGATTTAATATTTATTTAATATTTATTGTTTATCTTATGTTGTGGTTTTATATTTATTTGTGATTTGACCTTTTATTGGTATTTAATTGTTTATTTATTTAATCCCTATGGTTTAATATTTATTTGGTATTTAATGTTTAATTGGTTCTTTAATTCATTGTGAGCCTTTGGGTTTATTTAATTTAATTTCTCCATTTGATTTATTTAATTGTGGCTCATGTTTTATTTATTAGTTGACTTTTATATTAAGTGGGTTGTATAAATAATAAAATGATAAAACATTCCCACCAAATTGTAAAAAGCATGATTTATATTTACCTTATGTACCCTCTTCTCTTATTGGTTGAATTTAAAAAGGGAGGTAAAATTATATTATATGGTGGAGTTCGTAAAATATATTATAGATTGGAATATTTTGATTGGCCGAGATTGAGGCTAGGGTTTTTGGTTAATGTTTGTCTTTTTATTTTCTTTCCCATGAAGTTTTCGGGGTTGGCTCTCCTCTGGAAAATTTTCTCCAGCAAGTTTTCTTCTTGGCTTTGGATTTCTTCCTTCTTGATTTTTGGCTGGAGCTTGGATTGGATTTGGTTTGGCTTGTGGGAGCTCTTCTTCAGCTTCAACCCATTACTTGAAAGTTGTGGGTTGGAGTTCTTCACTTTGTATTTTGGTTTCAATGGCTTCTCTGTGTATGCATTGTGTCTACATTGTTTTGGGTATTGGGCTGAAATAATATTATATGTTATAGTTTTATTATTGTTCAAGGAAATATTTGGGAAGAACTTTATATTATTTGGGTTTTGTATAGTTGCTGGAAATGGGTATTTGGTATTTCATGTGTATGCCCTTCCTGGTTCTGTGAAAACCCTTATGAAGATATTTGATTAAATCTTGGTCTATAGTTTGAGATATTTTATTGTGTTTATATCCAAGTATTCCTTGTTTCTAGGCATCTCTATTCATATGTTTTTTGTGGGTTTTTGTAAAGTCTGGATTTTATTATTTTACTCAAAATTTTTTGAGATTTCCATAAGTTTGGCAAAAGCACTGTCTTTTCTCAGCAGAAGTGCTGGCTTTTCTCGACAGAAGCACTGTCTTTTGTTTTTCGGTAGAAACACTATCTTTTCTCGGTAGAAGCGTTGTCTTTTGTTTTTTGGCAAAAACGCTGTCTTTTTCGGCAGAAACTCTATCTTTGTTTTTGGCAGAAGCGTTGTCTTTTTGGTAGAAGCATTATCTTTTTGGCAGAAGCACTATCCTATTGGGCAAAAATGCTAATCTTCCCGTGTGTTGTATTTTGTGAGTTTTGGTCATATCCGAAGTATTTTCTCGAATGGATTATTGTACCAAAGGCTATTTTTGAGGTTTGTTAATACTTTTCAGATTTGGTTTTTATCAGTCATGATGTATTTTGATGGTTTATATATATTTATCTCTCTATACCATCGTGGGTATTATAAACTCTCTTCCATGTGAATAGGCCATGGATAATTGAGGTGAATATCTATGTTGTTTTGGACCAGCAAGTGAGTAAGCCTTGTTGTGATGTTATCTTTTATCTGGTGGTAGCATTTGGTGGCTTGATATGCCTTTGTTTATTGCTAGCCAAGAGGCTTATTTTGTTATATTGATGTTGTTGTAGCCTTGCATTTGTTGTGAGAGTATGTGTGGAAGTTATTGGTTGCGTTGAGTATTAGTTTCATATATTTATGTTGGTAGAGCCTCTTGTGATCTATTGTTGGGCCATGTTAGGAGGAGTGGGTTTCCTTGTGATGACCGAGGTCATGAGAGATAGGCTTGTATGAGGTTCCTTGTAAGGATGCATGAAGGGTAGACCACCAAGGCACATTGGAGTTTTCCATGATTTGTAAACAAGTGATAACATTGATAATGAATTAATTGGGATGGGAAACTATAACTAATTTAAAACAAGATAATGAATAGTTTTGGTGCCTCATGACTTATGTCCTAGGGGGGATGTTTTAGGATAAGCATGAGAAGGTCATGAAGACGGTAAGCTAATCTCTCTTGGTCTCTCATAGGTTGAGATGGCTCCACATGTCTATCAGGCTAGTGCCTTGTGTTATTATGTTATTATGTTATGAGGATGGCATGTGATGACACTCCACTCCTACATGTGTTCCCCCTTTGTGATTTATGAGTATGCTTATTGGAGCATTTATGTCTTGATGAGTTTTATGCCTCTAGGAGTTTATTCTTGTTATCTTGTGATTGGTTCTTGCTTGAGTGTCCTTGTATTGTTTAGCCTCTTTGATTTTAAGTGTCAGGCTAGATGTAGAGTGTGTGTTGGGACCTTGTGTCATCTCCTAGCATGGGGGGTGGTACCTTTGGTTCCACATGGTCGGGTGGTTGGTGCTTTTAAACCATTGGGATGTTCCTGTCTTTGGATTCTTCTTGTGTGGATAAGGATGCTTCTTCATATTTTTCATAGATAATAATTGCAGCAAGAATGTAAATGATGATGTGATTTATGTAATGAAATTCTTATGTAACGGTTGTAAAAGAAGTCATGTATATGAGAAATGACTATGTTGTTCTAGTTATAGTGATATCTTTGATTATAGTAGATTATTGTAATGATGAACCTTGAGTGGTATTGTAATGCATTTATATTAAATGAAATGGATGCATGAGATGTGGATAAGTATTGTTGTTCAAAACTAAATGATGTATTTTGTATTTTTGATGAATCATGTTAAAAGTAAATCGGGTAAATGTTATGATAATGGTATTAGATTAGAAATGATGTCTTTAACTAATGATTTAATTATAAGAAATATTATGTCTTGATAGGATATATGAGTTTGAGTAATGTTGGAAGATATCTTAGGACATGTTTATGAGTTGTGATTAATGAATTTGAAATTATAGTATCATACTTCGTAGACAGTGATCTAATGATTGAATGGAATCTTATAATGCTTGGGATGTAATTGAAGGTTCCTTATGAAATATTGTATGGATGTTCTTAGTGAATGAATTGCTAATCTTATTAATGGAAATTACTAGTAAGTGTATGGGTAGATGGTAAAATGAATGCTTGTCTTTTAGAAAAGGATTATAATGTATCATGTGTTATGGTTTAATATTATATCTCCATTTGGTGGATGTTATTAGTGGTTATGGAATTAGGATATTGTATCATATTTTGTGTTGAGATGAATTCATGTAGTTGCCTTATTTGTAATAAGATGATTGTTGGTTAATTGATATAGTGTAAGAGATTTTATGAGTATTAAATGAGCTATGGGTTAAAAGTTTAAGGAGACTTTGTGAGTATTGCATTATGTGCTTTTATAACCATGATGAAGTAATAAGTATGCTAGGAGCATAGAATTATAAATGACTATGTAGAAGTTAATTGAAAATGGAAATTATGTTAATGCAATGTAAGGGATTAATCTTGGTATGTGTATGGTGATGTATATAGTCAAAGGTTGGTTAATGGTAATAGGAACATTTGGACTTGGTGTATAAAATGAATCTAAGTGAAAAAGGAAATAGTGGTGCATTGAAAGATAGAATCTCATATTAAATGACAGATTAAGAAGGTTGCATATCATAAGTGTTAGGTATTGCTATGTTGCACCTATGTGTGTATAATGATTAAGATTATGAGGTATTGAACTGGAAGAAAGTAAATGCTTATTTCTTATGTAGGTAGATTAAGTAATGACATTGAGATAACCTAGGGAGTACTAGAAATGATTTATTGTATTCTGCTTGCATAATTGTTCGAATAGCTTGAGTGATTTACTCTATGTTCATAATACTTAAATGTTGTTGTGTGCTTGCTGCATTGCTTATGAGATGTTACGTGTTGTATTGTAAAAAAAAAATTAAATAGTATGTATTTAGCTATATTTCTCTGGGGTATTTTGGTGGGCATTACATATTCCATCTTTGATTTGTTGAATTTGTAGTCCAATGAAGAACTTAATATCCCCTATAAGTGACATCTCAAACTCCTTTTTCATCACATCTACAAAATCATGACTCATCTTGTCATCTCCTTCAAAGATGATGTCATCAACAAATACTTCACATATCAGAATTTGATCTCCTTCTGATTTCAAGTAGATATTGTTATCTTCACTTGTTCTTTCAAATCGAATCTTCACAAGATGGGAGTGCAAGTGTTCATACCATGCTCTAGGTGCCTGCTTTAGTCCATACAAGGCTTTATGTAGCTTACACACCATGTCACTGTCTTCTAATAGGGGAAACCCATCTGGTTGCTCTATATAGACCTCCTCTTCAAGTATTCCACTTAGGAATGCATATTTTACATCCATTTAGTATACTTTGAATCATTTAAAAGATGCATATGCAAGAAGCATATGAACTCCTTCCAATCTGGCTACTGGAGCAAAGGTTTATCCATAGTCTTCTCCTTCTTCTTGAGCATACCCCTTACACACCAGTCTGGCTTTGTTTCTTATCACTATCCCATCTTCATTCAGCTTATTTCTGAAAACCCATTTGTTACCAATGACATTTTTATGCTCTGGTCTAGGTACCAAGTACCATGTACCATTCTTTTCTATCTGATCAAGTTCCTCTTCCATTGCCTTGATCCAATCTTCATCTTGATGTGCCTCTTTGAATGATTTAGGCTCAAATTCAGAGATCATACATGAGTTTTCTCTGACCTTTCTTCTTGTAAGGATTCCTGCATCCTTGTCTCCTATGATTTGCTTTGGATCATGATTGAGTTTGACATACCTAGGTATGTTCTTAATAGCTTCCTCTTGCTTTTCTTCATCATCCTCATCTTCATTAGCATCAACATCTACCAGTGTAGGAGCACAATTACTGGTACTGGGCTGATTTGCAACCAGTTCCCAGAAGGTTACTACCGGTTCATCTCCTACTTGCTCACTGTCAGTTTCCTTAGGTTTCTCAGAGTTTTCATCAACCCTAACATTGATGCTTTCAACAATTCTTTAAGTCCTATTGTTGAAACATTTGAAAGCTTTACTTTTGGTGGAATATCCTAGGAATATTCTTTCATAACATTTTGCATCGAACTTGCTCTGATGTTCACTCCTCTTGATATAGCATTTGCTACCAAACATTCTAAAGTAGCTTACCACTAGTGTCTTATGAGTCTAGTACTCATAAGGAGTCTTATCCTTTCCTTTCTTGATGAGTACCCGGTTCATTGTGTAGACTGCAGTGCTCACCACTTCTCTCCAAAAGGTGTGAGCAACTTTTCCTTGGATCAACATAGTTCGTCAACCATAGTCCGGTTGTTTCTCTCTACTAAGCCATTATGTTGTGGAGCTCGAGGGGTAGACAGTTGCCTCTTGATTCCATTCTCTTCACAATATTTGTTGAATTCATCAGAAGTGAATTCCCCTCCTTGATTAGTTCTAAGGCATTCTATTCTTCTACTACTTTCCTTTTCTACCAGTGCTCTGAAAGCTTTGAACTTTCCAAAGGCTTTAGACTTGTCCTTCAAGAATGTGACCCACATCATTCTTGAGCAATCATCTATTAGAATCATAAAATACCTATCTCCCTGCACACTCCTAATTTTCATAGGACCACACAAATCAGTATGCACAAGATCAAGTAAATTGTCTGCAGTGAAAGATTTACCTTTGAAGGTTGAGGAAGACATTTTTCCTAGTTGACACTCTTTGCATAGAGGATTTTTTGGTTTGCTCAGCACAGGTAATCCTCTAACTACCTTGGTCTTACTGGCCTTCACAATGTTATCAAAGTTTACATGGTAGAGTCTCCTATGACATATCCAGCTATCATCAAACTTAGCCATAGGACATGTACTAATATTTGCATTCAGCTGAAATAGGTTACCTTTGGTCTACTTACCGGTGGCCATCAATTCACCATTCTTTCCTTTGATTTTGCACATTCCATTTTTAAATTCCAGAGTGAGTACACTATCATTCAGTTGGGCAACACTCAAAAGATTATGTCTTAGACCTTCCACCCAATACACATTGTCAACACTGCTCTTTCCATTTAGAGAGATAGACCCTCTGCCTTTGACCATACAAGGTGCATCATTACCAAAATGGACAACACCAATATCATACTCTTCCAAAGATAGAAACTTACTCTGGTCACCAGTCATATGATGAGAGAAGCCACTGTCAATAATCCACTCATTAGGATTATCAAAGCAGGAGATAAGAGCCTTCTTGTCTAACACATCTTCCTTGACTGCAACAAACACAATATCTTCATTTTCTTCATCTTCTGATTCCTCATCAATGACACCTTCATCAACTGCTACAAAACAGTTTCTCTGGTTTCCTCCTTTGAAATTCTTGAACCTTTCCAGTTTGTCCTTATTATCACCATTAGGGCAGTTTATAGCAATGTGTTCTATCTGACTACAAGAAAAGCATTTCAAAGGGAGATTACCTTTGTATTTACTAGTTCCCTTGGGAAGTCTCTTGGCAAGAAGAGATTCAAATTCCATCAGAATCTTCTCATCATCCATTTCTCTACTTTGTCTTTGTTCACAACTGGTACTAGCTTCCTTGCCTTTTCTAGATAGTGCAGCAAATGCTTTGAAGGCTAATTCAACCTTCTGAATACTGCCATCATAATTATTTAGCTCATAAGTTGTTAGCTTTGCAATGATGGAGTCCAAGGATACTTTTGTCTTGTCTACAGACCTCAACTCCTGAATAGTAGCAACCCTTTATGCATAGACCGGTAATAAGGATCTCAAAACTTTGCTAACAATAGTGGAATCTTCCATTTTACCACCTGCACTCTTGATGTCTCCAACAACATTTTTGATTCTTATTCCATATTGTTGAATGGTCTCTCCTTCAACCATCTACATGTCTTCAAACTTTCCCCTAAGGCTCTCTTCCTTAGCTTGTTTCACATGCTCATCACTGCCATAGATATTTTCAAGGGCATCCCATACTTCTTTGGGATTCTCTTTATCCTGAACATCAATAAACTCAATTTCAAATAAACTATTGATTAGGGCTTCCATGACTTGCCCATTCTCTTAAATCTCTCTCTTTTGATCATCGGTGAGAATACCAGTAGGGATAACATACGCATTCTCAACATAGCTCTAGTGTTGAGCACCCATGCTTTTGATGTATATCTTCATTCTGTCCTTCCATATTTTAAAGTTATCTCTGTTAAACTTTGGACCTTCCCTCTTCATCATTAGTGTAGGATCTTTGCCTCAAGCGGTTAAGCTTACAACACAGAGGACCTGGAAGATGCTCTGATACCAATTGATAACTCAATGATGAACGGTGAGTACCAAACCGGTACTGAGAGGGGGGGGGTGAATCAGTACAGGTAAACTTTTCCCAAACTGGTTTGACTGCAAGTAGTGAACTTGACTGGAAATTACTAACACCAGTCTGAACCATATTACTACCGGTTAAACACAATGCTAGTGGGAAAGACATAAACCGGAAACACTTAGCTTTCCATACAACTTACTCCCTCATTTCCACTTTATCCTTATGCATAAATAGATAATCTATCATCAGAGATACAATAATTTACTAGCATAATATGATTCATCGCTTGACAGAAAATAACAAATCATCACATGAAAGAGGCATCACACATGACACACATATTTTTCACATGGAAACCCAACTAGGAAAAACCACGGTGGGGATGAATACCCACAAGCTATTTTTGAACTCTTTAGAAGTCTGCTTTGTTAGGGGCCTAGTCTAGTTAAAGACTGTTACAACAGGTTCTGTTAGAACTGATCTTGTTAGGGATCACCCAATTAAGGGATGGCTAGAATGCCCGGTTAAGGGTTAAACCCTGTTAGAGGTTACCTTGTTAGAGGATTTTATGAACTCAATGGCTTTGAGTCACCCTGTTAAAGGATTTACAACAAGCTGGTTAAAGCTACCCAGTTAAGGGATTTTCCAACTGTTGAAGTAATTAAAGATGAACAGGTATTACAATGATGTGGTAATAGCACTCAATGCCAATGCAGATCCGCTTTAGTTCCTTCCTTCTGCACACACACTTTGCAGGTATCAATCCTCTTATCTGGTCTGGCAAGAATCACGTATCTCTGCACTTAGATACACACACAACATTTTCCAACAACCTCAACATGAAACACAACATCGACCATATAGGAAATAGATAGGTTGGAAGCATAAACCCTAAACCCTAAACATTTAGGTTAAGCAATTGATCATTTCAATCTTGACCATTGAACACTTTGCATTTGAATACAATGGTCTTGAATAGATCTCAAGACATTCTCCATCATTCATTCTTCACTGCTTCATGGATGCGATAACCCATCACGCGTTCTCCACCATTTACAAGGACTTCGCACATTCCCAAGGTAGATAGGATCAATCTCCTTCATGCAAGATCCTTCATGCACACAAGGCTGATGTGGCAACATGATCTAATCTTCATTACAATGCTAACTCATCACATGATGTCATTGATTGAATCATACATGCTTGGAACACTTCAATCGAAAACCTTGAAGCTAAGACTACCAATCGGTAGTCCTACCACATTCCATGTACCAGTTCACATTTCAACATACCGGTTCACTTGGACAAACATACCGCTTGACCTATTACACATATACCAGTTTACACCACCATACCGGTTCTCTTTGCCAGTTGCTTAACTTCAATATACCGGTTCACTCCTCAGCATATTGCCATACCGCTTCACAACACCATACCGGTTCTCTTTGCTAGTTTCTTAGGTTCAATATACCGGTTCACTTCTCAGCATATTGACATCAATGACAACATACAATATCATCATGTCATCATACTCTTGCACATATGCCAACACTTGACCTTTTCAAAATCATAAATTTCTAATATGTGTTGTAAGGCATCAACTAATTTACCAAAAGTCAAAGCGGAGTCCTGTACCGGTAAGTATGCTTCACTTATCCTTTCTAGTTCCTTCTTTGTATCTTCTCTTTTTTTTAAGTCGGAACATAATAATGATACTTTAGATATAGTAGCCAAAATTTTACCTCCAATTTCTATTTCGGTTATCAAAATATCTTTGTTCACTGCTAAAGCAACCTTACCTTTGTCAATTATTGAAATCAATTGTTCTCCCCTTCTCTTCTTGTAATATTTTTTGGCTAAAGCATGATTTGCCTCTTCAAGTGATTTTAGTTGTTCACTGGCATCAATAACTAATTTTCCAAGCTTGGAAATAGGGGTAGCCAAATGTTCTGTTTCAGTCTCCAGTAGGAGACTTGACAAAATTTCAACAACAGTCTTTATAGTCTCTCCTTCTTTTTGTTGTTCCTTCGGCCTCTTCTTATGTGCATGGGATTACATAGAAGTAGAAATCTCCATTAACTCAAAAGAACTTAGATTGTCTATATCTATAGGACCTTTAATACTCAGAGATTCCTCGTCATTATCATAATCGATCAAGGTTTTCTTCTTCTTCTCTTGATCCTTATTATATGTCTTCTCATTTTTCTCTGTCTTTTCTTCCTCTATTTTTTGTTTCCCTATCTCTGTTTGTTCCTTCTGTATTGTTGTAGTGACCGGTGGCAGTTGACTTTCAACATGATGTTCCTTTACTAGTGGTAGTTGTATTTCCACACTTTGTTCAGTAGTCGATGCCTCCTCTGCCTTCTTTTCCTCAGCCATATCCTTTTGGTTGTCATTGATAGCATCATTTACATTTGTATCTATGGTTGCATTTACCGGTGGATTTTATGTTCCTATGGATTGAGCATTCACTTGTTTCTCACATGAGCTCTTATCAGTTTCCTTCTCACCTTCATTATTTACATATTTTTGTTTCTCTTGGGGTTCATCCATGTGCACATCAATATCTACTACATTTACATTATTCTAGTATTGTCAATATTATCTGTGTCATTATTAACTGCATTACCGGTTTCATCATCATCTAGTATATCTATAGGCTTAGTATCAACAGGGTCATCTCACAAGTACTTATTATCTGACTCTAAATTTGTAGGCTTAACACCCTCAAGAAAATCTTCTCCCTTTAACTTATCAGGTGTATCATCCTCATCTTCTTCAGGGATGAGACCTAAAGATTTCTTTATCAAAATTTTATTCTCCTTTTGGATTTATGTTGTATCACCTATCAACATTCTAGTCAGTCTTTTCTTGGATCTAAGAAAATATTTTACATTTACTCATGCATCTTCCATTTCTTCCTCACTGGCTTCCATTTGCAGGTGCTTAAGAGCATAATAAATAAATTCTTTATCCTTTCTAATGGCCACATGCCATCTTGCATCAATAATATTATACAAAGTGTCCAGAATTTTCCCTTGTAGCTCTATGAGTGCTCTGCTATACTTGTTCATACTGAAGATGACTACATCTTCAATCTCCCTTCATTGACTTTTAGACAAATGAGTAAATAGTATGTTTAAACCTTTTTAAACACCATACTCCTTAATGATTCTAATCATTCTAGTGAAAGAATCTTCAAGTGTTAATATTTTTGTAGCTACTTTACCTTTTTGAGTAGTCTTCTGCTGCTTAGCATTTGTCGTTACCGATTTCTTATCTTCTTCTAATTTGGTTTCCTCTATATCTGTCACCAGTTTGTGAGATTTCTCCTTCTTTCTTTTTCCGGTTTGGTTAGGCACAATAGGAGGTTCAACAGTTTTACCTTTCCTTCAAAATTGTATTTTAGAGGATTTCCCTCTTTGGGATTCAGTAGGCTTCACCTTAGTTTCTTCTGCTTTCTTCTTCTCAATTCCTTTGGCTTCTTTAGTCTTATCGGTGGGGGTACCAGTTGGTAAACTGGAAGTTCCACCTTGTTGAGCCTCATATTTGGCTCTTACTACAACTATCTGTTCTTTTGTGAATCTGGACTTCTCAGCAAAGGCTTGTACCTCTTTTCCTATTTTCTTTGCAATTGCCAGTTTTTGTAATTTAGAATGCACTTTCAGTAGTTTCTCGTTGTAGGTTCCAAACCTCTCAATAGTAGCATCTACTGGTTGGCCCAATAAATGGTCATCATAGGCAATGCGTAGATCTTTATCTACTTCATATCCCATGGGCATTACCCATGTGGTTATTGGAATCACAGCTTCCATCAGGCATGTATCTGTGTCAACCATGAAACAGATGGAATCCTCATATTTGTTTACAACTTCAACTGGAATTCTCTCTCTTGCATGCATTTTCTTTTGAAATTTCTTGAAATATCCCTAAATGATATCATCAAACTTGTCTTTGATCATTTGTATATTGTTCTTTATTTGCAACAGTGCCAGAGTACTGGATATCCATTGAATATCACCTATACCAGGGAAAAAATTTTGGAATAAAAGAATAAGCCCATGATAAGTTGTCCAAACTTGAATCTCAGTTTCTTGTCTTTCTTCACAACTTCCAAATTTGTCACTAATTGGCTTCTCATTGCTTCATAGAGATCATAATCGACATCCTCCTTAATCATCTAGTAGGCAGTGTGAATAGCTGCTACCAGTATGTTGTTCATTCTACTTGAATAAAAAATTCTATAGCCAATCACCATAGAAGCAAATTTAATAACAAGATCATTAATATCACTCACAATCATCACTCTTTTATCCCATTTAGATCCTGTTAACTTATCAACATCATTCTTAGGTATAGACCTAAACAATGGCACTTCACCGGTTGACTAGAAGCCAGTTACAACATGGATTTCTTCCTTAGTAATTTTGTAAGGTCTGTCCAACCACATGAACTAATCATGAATATGGGTCAAAACAAATATCACCAACCTGTCATCAAAATCATCAATGAAATTGATCACATGATGAAAACCTTTATCGGCTACGCTTCTGAATTGTTCTTTCAATCTTCCCTATTCATTACATAGAGATTTGTACTGCTCATAAATAACTGCAACTCCCAAGTCTTCAATTTTGCAGTGATAAAATGATCTTACATCCTCTACATGCAAAACACCATTCGGTACACTGGATAGGACACTGACAAGGTCGGTTTCCTCCGACTTGTATGGACGTCATTTGTATTCAGGTCTTTCCCTCTCGATCACATCAACTAGATGCAGAGTATCCATACTACAATATGAAAATCACCAAGAAAAGAGTAAAATTTCTTAGATAAATATCTCTTCTACTTCGGTACTAGGGTTTCGACCATCAAAAACTTTTAATACTCGATGACCGAATCAAACTTTGCTTCGATCACCTTAGATTGTTGGTAAATGGTTTGAATGCTGCTTGCACAAACCTATCTCTTCTTTGCTCACTTCGCCAAGAGTTCTCAAGATGCAAAGTGACAAATGAATTTCAAAAAGTTATATTTATCTGCATTTTAACTACTACAATAAATGCATTTATCAACAAAACCCTAAAATGCCTTAGCAAAATCTAAAGCATATTATCGGTAGAAAAAACTCTATTAAATTTACTGATTATGATCCAAAAAGACATCAAAACATAAAAATGCATCAGAATATGCAGATTTAACTTACAGTACATCATCCAGGGGTTCAACTCAAGATTTGACAATAAGCTCACCCCAAGTTGTAGAAACAACTTAGTTTGTTGGAGATGGATTCTCCACATTAGGTGAATAATCTAATTCCTCATATGGTTTTTCATCACTCTTCTTCTTCCACATCTTATTCATCTCAGCTTTGGTTTCTTCAATATCAACCTTTTGCTTTCCTTTCCGGTCTGTAGGATGATTCATTGATTGGTTCTTATGTGTTCTGTAAAACTTGGCAATGTGTCCTTGTTTTTTTCAATGATAGCATGCTCTCCAAGGTCCTAAGTTGCCTCTACCTATTCTTCTTCTATAGTTCATTGCCACATGTCCAACATTGTTACATATTGAACAAGTCACATTGACTCTCTTTTCCATATCATAAGGACTAGACCGGTTAACATAGGATCTTTGCCAATTTGTGTTCCTCCGGTCAGTGAAATTCCTTCTCTAGTCACCAATAGGTCTTGGGTTCATGTGAGGTGTTGGATTGTTTGCTCCATATCTGCATTCAACTGATCTATGCCCATATATGTTACATGTATAACAATAACCTTCAAATCTCCTAGGCACATATCTAGTATTAGGTCTATAACCAATATTAGCATTAGATCTGCTTCTACAAACATTAGCAGTATGTCCTGGTTTATGACAGTTAAAGAAAACAGGTTTGTAAGCTTTCTTATCGGTAGGATTCTGAGCCTTAGGAGAATTTTTACCTTCATGCATGTCTCTCTTGGTACTGAAAGGTTCACCCTTCTCAGATGTATTGTATCCTAACCCAGATGTATCACCTTTCATCATCTAAGATTAGATCTATTCATCTAGCATAGAGGATCTCTTATTGAATTTATCAAGCTTCTCATTAGCCTGAGCAAGTTCCTTTGTAAGATCTTCATTTCTTTTCATGAGGGTCTCTCTAAGAGACATTGCCATTCGAAGATCTGACTGTAATGCTTCTTTTTCTTCTTTCTCCTCATGTCGATGTTCATACAAAGTTGCATTCTCCTACTTGATCTTAAAGATTTCATGCTCTTTATCTTGGATCGGATCCTCATCCTTTCTTCTAGCTTCAAGTTCCTCACTCATTCAGATTGTAAGTACTTCCATCTCTCTTCTCAGGTTAGTCTTCTCACCATTCAACTTCTCCACTTCTTCAACCAATGCATCAATATTCACATCTGAAGAGTTGCTATCAGAGATCTCCAACAATTGTTCGGTTAGTTCCTTCCTTTTAGCTAGTGATGTCTTATACTTACCTCTTAGGGTTTCTAGCTCATCCTTGGCTTCAGCAAGTACTCTAGCCATCTCTCTATAGCTCATTCCTTCACCCATATTTTCCTTAGGATTAGAGATCCCTTCCAAGTGGTTAAGCCTTAAGGATTTTAGGCTCAAATAGCAATTGATGAACTTATAAGGCATTGAGAGGGGGGGTGAATTAGTGATAGTAAAAACAATACAAAATTGAATATTAATTTCACCAACTTAAAACTCAATAGACATGCAAGAAATAACACCAAGTATGTAATCACCACATAAAGAATAAACCACATGACACAAGAGTTTATATGTGGAAAAACCAAATGGGAAAAACCATGGTGGGAGTTAGTGCCCATGAGATCCACTATCTATAGTATAGAGATATGACCGGTTAAGGTCTACAACACCCAGTTAGGGGCACATCCTGTTAGAAGTGTCTAAGCCCGGTTAAGAGATTTAAAAAAAGGCCTATGAGGACCAACCATGTTAGGAGCTATCCAATTTACTAGGATTTGCAAACACAAGTTAATGTGTCACCTGGTTAGAGGATTTAATGATCAGAACTATTAGGATCTGACTGCACCCTGTTAGGAGTGACCTTGTAAGAGGATTTTCTTTCTGCAACTATTAGGAAGACAACAAATACAAATGATCTCAGTATAACACCTTCTATGTCTAATAAGACCCACTTCAAAACATTTCAACATCACAATGACTTCATCTCTCAACTCCTCTGATCTTCACAGATGGGATTCAGTAGAGAAGCACTCAAGCAAGAAAGGGAGAAGAAAGATCAAATGGAAGCTTAGGAGGAGTTAAAGAAGCCTAAGGCTAAACCAGTTCTGTCCAAGGAAAAGCCTAAGGAGACCAAGTTGGCCCCTACTACAGTGAAGCCTTCTACAGGTTAAAGCTCATCCGATAAAGGAGTTCTAAAGCAAAAGGAAAAACCAAAGAGGACTTATGTTGTTGTGTCTCCAGTTGCATTTGACACTGAAATAGATGAAGAAGCAATAAAAACAAAATTTGTCAGAGTAGAAAGGAAACCTCAGTTCAATGGAGCTCAGCAAAGCAAGAAGGCTAAATCTGAATCTACTCTAACGGGAAGACCTAGGAGAGAAAGAAAGCTTAGGACAGTGCTTGATGAAGACCTTGAATCTGGTAATCTGCAAGGTAAATATACCTCTGTTCCTCCATTGAGAAAAGAGAAATTGATTGATTAAATAATTATTGATGGTAATCTGAAAAACATTTGAGCATATTATGAAAATTTTATTGGGGATAATCAAAGGAAAGTTGAGGAAGCTATTGTTTTGTATTTAGACAACTTCGCCAAATCCTTGATTGAATTAGAACGTAGCATCCCAAATGATCTGTACAAAATTCTTGATGCTAGGAGGTTGGTTTTTAGAAAAGTAGATAAAGAGATGAAAGAGTGTGAACTGATAAATGTCTACATTTGTATCTCTCCAGAAGAAACACATAGACTCATTTAACAAGCCAATAAGAAGGAATTCAGGAGCGGAAATAGGGTAAACATGCTAATGATTGGTAAGGTTCAAGAAGTAAGGAAAGAAACTAAAGTAATATGGAAAAGGATCATAAAGAATGACCCTTTATATAATTATGCTACTCAAAAGGAAGACACTTCTCATCCAGAAGTACAGACAGGTGTCTTAGATGATCAAAAAGATGAAACTTAAACTAAGACACATCTGGTAAACCAGCCAAATGTAACTCTTGATGTCAAGATCAGTAAGAATCCTCCGGTGGAAGGGAACATTGGATAATTTCCTAAGATTCCAAGGGATGATATTGCACCAAGTGGTGACATCAGTGCATAGGATAAAGGGGATGATGCAGAGAAAGTGGAACTAGGGAAGACAAAGATGGATAAAGGAAAGAAAATTGTTGATACTTCGTCAATTGACACTCCAAAGGACAAAAGGAAAAAATCCCTACCTCAGATTTCAATTAGTCTTGATGGCCCTTTCGATATTGCGCAGATGTCTCCAGCTGAAAAGTTCATGGTTGCAGCTGCAGTTTAGGCCCAAGTCAGTTGAGACCTGGTCAAATTTGAAAGTGAAGAAAAAAAACCTATTCAGATGTCTATTGATGTTTTACAAAAGGTGGTACCAGACTTGCAACTAGATCCTAATTCTAACCCCTCGGGTAAATTATTGCAGTTGATTAATAATGTAAATACCAATTTTTTATCATTGGAGAAGTCTACCACCAAGCAAGTATTAGATTAATTTAAGGAAGTTTTTATGCAGACATTTTAGAAGATGATAGAGGATGATAGAGTGAGATTAAACAAATGTCTGAAAACTATCTCAAAGGCATTGACTAAAGGTGGTAAGATATATAAATCTTGTCTTATTTTTCCCAAATTCACAGTTGATATAGATAAACAAATTAATATTTGTCAAGGAAAGCTAGTTGGAATATCTCAGTCATTTGATTCTAATGTAGCCCTAACTAGCAACATAGAAGGGCAATAATGGCTCCAAATGATCAAATCTCGAGTCTTCATGCAGATAAAGACAAAATTTTGAGGAGAGTTGGTGAACTCCAGAACCTAATTGCCCCTCGAATGGACACCATGTTGAGTATCAAAGTTGATTATTTGAAAACAATGACTCAACCCGTTTTTTCTGAATTGAAGGATGTAGAAATATATGCCTACATTTTCAGTGCCTTCATCATAGTTTTGGATAACGTGAAGAGTGGGTGGGACACACACTTAGGATTTTTGAAGACCATTTTTGCTAATATCTTCAAGTATGTATAATATATCCAATATACACCCTTGTATATCAGTTTTTCAAGAGAACCCCAATTTTGGCATTGTTGTCAAAGGGGGGGAGTAGAGTGAAAAATGTACACAAGTTTGCAAGTTTTTGGGTTGATACAGGTTTTTGTGATTTTTGTCTAAGGAGGAGCCTTAGAAATTTTGATCCGGTGTACAAGTTTCAACACTTTTCATTTTCCACGAGTGTTGCCATCAATTCCAAAGGGGGAGATTGTTGGCAATTGACACTCATCTGGTGGATATCAATGCTTGAATAATGGTTTAGGGTTGTCATTGATGGCAAATATTCATGAGAATCCTATCTGGTAGCTATAGTTTTTGGAGAAGTGGTCTGGTAACCAGTAATCTGTCTCCAGTAATTCAGGATAAGCAAAGCAATTTTGGTTTGAAATATTTCTGGTGATTGTGGTGGTCAAATTCATGCACGGGATAATAGAGCTAACATAGAGAAATTGTTTGGATGCTACTTGGGTGATCCTCATGTGTTTCGATGATTTGGTTCAAGTTGACTCATGTTTACACGTTACATTACAGGTCAACTTGATAATTGTTTATTTTGTGATTGTGGATATATAAGACCGATGTAGAAGATCTTTTTGATGCATGGTATGATCTGATATGAGCGAGTGGTGATTGAGAAATCCTTTTGGCACAGTTTCACGTGCATATTCTTGATCTGGTAGCTGACTAAGACAAAAAATAGAGCAGTTACAAAGAAGACATAGTAAGAGTTTTTACACTTAACCGAAACTCATCTAGGCATTCTTTGATGCTATTTTTTAGTTCAATAATTGTAGTTCATCATTTAAAATGATTTACAAGGCAGTGATCCTTCTAGAGTTGTAGCCCTTATTGTAATTAAGTTGTAAGCTCTAGGCAGTGTGCCTGAATGCAAACTGCATTCCCCTTCTGTAATATTGATTTGCTACTAGCCATAGTGGAATAATAGTGTGCGTTCAAATCCCACTGTGGTTTTTCCCATTTGGGTTTCCATATAAAAATCTTGGTGTTATGATTTTGTGGTTAATTATCTTGTGTTTTTGCATTTTACTTTCTTGCATATGCTTACAGTGGTTTGAGATTAAATCATAAAATTACTTTACTGTAGATAATTGATTCATCCCCCCTCTCAATAATCCTCTATTCCAACACCCTTTTCCTCACTTTCTATGTGCAATAAATTGATTTAGGAGCTTTGATTCAATATTTTGATAGAATAGATGATGAAAAATAGGTTAAGCTTTTACAGGAGTGAAAAGTAGAAGACCAAGGTGACCTACCACTCTACTCCCAAGAATTTGGCTCAATCTTGTGATATTGGATCTTATGTATCTCCCTGATTCTAAAAGGATCCCACTTACCTATCCAAAAGATATAGGACTAGGGTGACTTACCACCCTAGTCCTGATAATTTAGCCCATTTTTTTTGTAACAAGTTCTATTTCACTTTCCTTGCTTGTATCTTTGTTTGTGGATCTTTGTGAAGTTTTTAGCATCTTGTTATTACTATTTTATTCTAATCCTCTATTATTTTACACTAAACATTACAATACAAATCCAATTTCAACTCTAAAAGGGGAAAATATCAAAACAAATAATACAATCTATTAGGCCCAATATGGAAAGCTAATGTACTAAGAGGGGAGGGGTGAATCAGTACTTCAAATCCTTTCTTCAACAATATCTTTACTGTTATGCATAAACCAAAAACTGATGTAACATAACATAAAGCTAAAACAAATGAATAACAATCATTCATGATTCACTCCATAACACATATATTTTGGTTACTCAGAAACTCTTGGTTAGAGAGAAAAACTGCGGTGGGGATGACACCCACAACTTCACTACTGCAATAATAAAGGTTGCTCGATTAGAGCTACATGTGTAGCTATTTTTGATATCTTACCCTGTTAGGAGTATCAAGATCATTAGATCTACCTTGCTAAAGGATTTTACAACATTTAATCTAAATGTTGCACTTGATTAAAGGCTATACAATTTATAGACTTTGTTAGAGTCTTTTACCCTGTTAAAGGTTTTTCTACAACTCAAAATATTACAATGAAATATTTACAAATATCTGCAACTTCACATCTGAAATGTTATAGTAGATTCTATGTGCTCAAAATGAGATTACCTTACTTATAGAATACCTCGGTAAACCCTTCTATTTACTCTATTCTTTGACTGTTCTCTGAAATCCTTCTCGGTGACCTCTGTGTCTCTGACAGTCATAATACTTTGTGCTTCCTTATCTATTACACATGTCTTGCTTCATACACTTATATCTAATCCTTATTTCATGTTGTATAAATAGATCTCTTATGTCGGTGATCAGGTTCATGCTTCAATCTTACAAACATGATTTATCGAATGAATAACCATGCAAAATGTTCCATTGGATAGATGACCATGAAATCATACAAAATCTTTAAGTGCAATTTCCAATGTGATAACGGTTCTTTGTTCCTCGATCTTGTAACACGTTTCCATATGTGTGTCCAGGTTCAATGAATCTAGTAACACATTTCACTCGATGCATATCAACTTAGTGTATCATTATTGTTGCTCCGTAGACATGGAATGTTACTCGGTAGACTGCTCGGTGTATACTAAGCTCTGAGACTACTTCCTTTTGTAACCGACTGCACTGTGCTTACCGACTAAATATTTCGGTAGTAGAAACCGACTAGAGTATATAGAATGACTTTGGATATAAAACTAATTGCAACTTAGTGAGTAGTAACAATCTCCCCTTTTGACATTAGTTGAGATGTTTGACAAAACTACTTTGAAAGTTATAACTAAAAAATCTATATACTTACAAAATTTGACTAAACTGACAGTATATACAATTGTCAATGAAATAGTATATTTAGATATACTCCCCTTATCAATGTATTGTACATAACTCTGATTTTGTATGCTTGGTGATCAATGTTCTGTATTGACTGCTCGGTTATCACTGTTGTTCTGCTCGGTTCACTACTCCCCTGTCAAATTCAATTGTGCATATGGATACTCTATTATGCTTAGTATACTCCCCCTGTATACTACACTCCCCCTATGATACTTGTATACTATACTCCCCCTTTTTGACAAACATCAAAACTTAGTTACCATTCGGTGGTGGCAACTGGTCAAAAATGGATTTATACTTTGTCTTTGCATCGGTGAGTGTGACAGAGAGGGCATCCTTGACACTGTCCATTAAAGAATTATGAGCTTGAATGTCAGCCAGTAGGGAAATTAAACCATCTAATGTGCTTCCCTCTTGTGTAGTAGATAAATAGGTGGCTCGGTTAATCTGTTCTTGGATGGAGGACAAGTGTGGAATGAATAAGGTTTGAAGAGTCGTAATGTCCATCCTTATTTTGTACTCTTCATTCCTGAGTTCCAATTGTTGAGCCATGAGCTTTTGTAACTTTGTATAGAAATTCTTAACAGAATTGGGCTTAGTGGTCAACTTATTTGAGAGATCGGTGATCTCTTTCTCAATTACTTCTATTTTATTTTTTATATCTTTAATGATTAAAGAGAATGTACAAAGTTTTTGAAATAAATAAAGAAAGTGCTTGAGTTGAGGGGACAACTCAGCAATAAATTTGACAAGTTTAACTTTTCCAATAGCTATAGCCTTCTGTACCTCTTCAATCATTTTAGCATTGAGCTCTTTTTCCTTTAACTTGCTCAAGTATTCAGATGCATCTACTCCAGATGTCTCTATTTTAGTTAGGAGTTCATCTAGTTGAATATGGATGGCGGCATATTTTGTCACTGTTGCTTCAGGTAGCATATCTGTTAACAGTGCTTTTCCTTTTTGTAGTACTTTGTTTTTCTTTTGAATAGCCATGTGTTTTTCTTGTTCGGCTTTGGCTTTGCATAGTTCTCTGAATTCAATGAGTGCTTGCCCTTTTAATTTGGATATATCTACATTTGGCAACACTATTGGTTTTGACAAATCAACTTTGAAACTATGTTTCTTCATTTTCTTTTCTTTACCTTTCACTGATTGAACTAAGACAAGGGCCTGAGAGGTTTGTTGACTCTCGATAGGTTGCTCGGTAGAGGCAACACTTTGGTCAATTGCTTTAGCCTCTGTAGTGTCCTTTGGTGCCTCAGTGCTTGGTGTCTCGATTGTAACATTTTCAGTGCTAGAAGGAGCTTGAGAGGTCTGTTCCCCGGTGGCTTGAGAAGTCCCTTCTCCTTCTGTAGACTTGTTATCCTCTGTTCCTTGTGTAGTATCCTGAGGGGCCTCAGTTGAAACAGGTTGATTGACCAGAGGATAGGGTTGAACTTGTTCCAAAACTCACTCACTAGATACAAGTTGGGCATAAGCGTTTCCTTCTATCATTTCCTGTTCTGGTGCCTCGGTGTCCATGATATCGTCATCAATCTGTATAGTGTCAGCAGGGTCTTGCTTAGTGACATCAGGATCTTGCTTAGTGACATCAACTATTTCAACTTCATCTTGCTCACCAGCATCCTTGATGCAAAATATTTCCTGCCACTTTTCCTTGGTCTCTTTCTCTACTTCCAGATAAAGTCCATTCATCAATTTTAAGGCTCTTTACTTGACTAGGAAGGTTTTGTGGTAGTTTTTCAGATGTTCTTAGATCTCATCTACCAACATGTCTAGAAAGAGATGTACCAGACTTCTTTCTCTCATTTACTTTTCTGAGTCCATGGCATATGTCCACCTATTATCAATATGCAAATATAATTCTTTTGGAAGAGAGTTAGTTACTTCCAATGGGACCAATCAAAATTTCAAAAGAGTGCAGATTACGGCTTCTTTAATTCGTCTGTTTTCTGCATCATTCCTAGATGCATACTTAACATACCTAAATGATCCAAATCCACCATATTGCTTCAGATTAGCACAAAAATTTTCAACACTATGTACATTATCCTTTTTACTCTTGACAATCTGAAATTTACTTTTGTCTTCAGATTCGGTGTCACTAGACTCTTTAGCCAAAATGAGTCTCCGAGTAGATTTCTTATATGTTTTTGTTACCTTTGGTGTGGCAACATTCTTTGATTTCTTATTCAGTGATGTTGTAGATGATCTTGTGTTAGGTCATTTTGCTGGAGGAGTTGGTGATACCTCTGATGTATCCTATTTCTTTCTTTTCAGAACTTTCCCTTTAGGCAATTCGGTGCTCAATGTAATAGCTACCTCTTGGGCTTCAGATTCTTCCTCGGTGATGACTAGAGTTCCCTTGACAGGTGTGGAGGAAGAACCTTCTCCAAACTTCTCCATTAAGGCCTTGATCATTTTTGTTGCTTTCCTTGTAGCATTGGGTACTACAATGCTCATCTTAACTTTCTCTTTCACTTCTTCATATGTATCGTATCTCAGCTCGGTAGCATGCATTCGTAATGTAAGAAAAGTATCTATCTGTTGTTGTGTGATGTCAAAATCAATCTCATAACCCATAGGTGGCAAAGATTGAGTTCTCGGTTCCACAACATTAACATAGTAGTAATCGGTGTCTACTTCAAAACATATGTCATCCTTGTATTTTTCCACTAGCTAGGGTGGAATTCTATGCCTGTTATGTATCTTTTCTTGAAACTTACTGAAATAGTCATCCATAATATCATTAAAGTTATCACCTAGATGTTTGATGAAGTCATTGATTTGATGGGTGATTGGTCGGTGTAGCTCCCTAACTACTTTATCGACATTTGGAAAGAATTTTTCAAAATAGAAAAACATGCATACCAAAAGTGATCCTAACTTCAGTGTATTCACTGAGTTGTTCTTCTTTGGCTTCCTTATGGTATTTAGATTCTCAAACAGGTTTTTCAACAATACTTTGCACAAATCAATTTTCATGCCTTTCTTCACAATTTTATATGCTTAGTCGACTGCTGCACAAGATACATTATTTTCCCTTGCCGACTGGAAGAAACAATAACCTATTACTCTAATGGCAAATTTGAGCTCTGCATCTGTCACATTGTTCAATTTTAGTCCTCTGCAATCAGATTCTACTGCAGTTAAACTGATTAATTCCTTCTATGATATCAGGCATGATCATAAATAGGGTAACCAGTAATCAAATGAATGGTTTCCTTGGTGATTTTGAATGGTTTCTCTGCTAACCACATGAAATCATCATGAATTCTGCTTAGAACAAACTTAACCCACTGGGGTTTGAATACACGGGGATAGGTTAGGGCTTCAGTCAATCCCTTGATTTTAATGTGTTGGAACTTGCTATCCAATTTCCCATCGGTACACAATTCATCATATGTGTCTTTGATTTCAACATGACCGAGTTCCTCAACATGACATTTGGTGAAGAATCTGACATCCTCAACTAGCAAAACCCTATACGGAATGAGTGAAAATGTAGTTTTGTCATCCAGTTCAGATGCTACTTTGGGAGTTATAGAATATTTCAGTGAGGGCTTTTCAACATTCTTAACAACAATGGGCTCTTGGATCTTAGGTGCCACTACAGATTTCAGATAAATACTAACAAAAGATCCTTAGGGTTTGAAGACTTTCAAACAACAGATGCTTTCCTCTTAGCAAAAATGAAACATAAATTCTCAACAAATATGATCAGTAAACTAGCTTGACAGTGTGTTGAGATTGATGTAAATACCTTGAATTTTGCTTCAGAGGAGGTTTGATCACCTTGGAATCACTTGCTCTGCTCTCTTGAAAACTGGTAAGTGTAAAATGACTGCATAAATGCTTTAAGTACACAATATACCTTATCGAGCTCCGTGCAGGTTAGGTCAAAAACATTAAATGCACTTGGTTCCACTAAACCGATTTACTTTCCTTTTTGCGCTTTAACCGAGTAGCTAGACTTCCTGCATTTACCGACTTGACAGGCTTCTTGTATTTACCAACTTGACAGGGTTCCTGTATAGTGCTCAAAAAGACTTTGATAGAGTTTCAAACTTACTAATACATCTTAGCTATGCAGATTTTGAATTAAGTACATACTAAAATAGGAACAGTTAAGATTGAACCTTGAGAGAATGCAGTCCCTTCATACCTTTACCGATTAATTTGGAATAGGTGCACCTAAATCGGTAGGTAAGGTGCTTTCTTCATTTGACACAATTTCCTTCTTTCTCCAAATCATCTAGAGTTTTCTTTTTATCTCTTCAATATCTCCTCTTGGTTGATCTTTGCAATCTCCAGCCAAGTGTCCAACTTTGTGACAATGAAAACATGCCATACCAAGATTTCTCCATGATCTTTGGTTTTTCATTCCAAACCTTATAAAGCAGTTGGCACTTATATGTCCATATCTTCCACAACATTCACACCATATCCTTGTATTGTAATCCCATGGTACTGCAGTATATTGTCGATTAAGATCTCTGTGAGTTCGGTAGCTTCCAGTATTTGCTCGGTGTACAGACCACATATAGTTCTTTTGCTTAAACTAGCACTTCTCGGTACTATGTCCATATCTATTGTAGTTTTTACAAAACCCTTTGAATTTTGCCTTTTGATAATTGCTAGCAAACATTGTCCTACATTGGTTAGATGTGTGACCATATTTATTGCAATTGTAATAATAACCATTAGACTTAGTGACATTCGATTGCTTACCTTTTCTGATTTGGCACATATTAGTAGTATGTCCTTGTTTTCCACAATAGTTGCATGTAGGCTTCTTTCTTTTGATGTTCTTCTTGTTTCCAGCCTACTTTGATGATTCTCCTCTCTCGGTAGTATGGATTCCCTTCTCAGTAGACTCTTTTCCTTTGTAACCGAGTCTTGCATCTTTGTTGGGTCTCTTTGTATTCAGTTGTTCATCCAACATCTTTGATTCTTCATAACTCTTCTACAGTGTTTCTTTGGATTTCTTCTCTATTTCAAGTTCATTGGTCAACCTTAATACTTCAAGTTTCAATGCTTGATTCTCATCATCTTTCAGATTTGCTTCATGATGTGCATAACCCAATTGATCTAACAGATTTTTTTGAAGCCCAGTCAACCTTGTGATTTCATCATTCTTTTCAGATACTAATGCTTTAAGCTGTTGATTTTCTCTTTCTAGATCTCTTACTTTATCCTCAGCTATCCTCAATGCATCAAGATTTTCAGTCATCTGTGTGCTGAAATGTTCATGTTCTCTTTTCATTGCTTTTAGCTGATCAGTAAGTACTTTCTTCTTTTCTTTCAATACTTCAATCATTTCTTCAGTCTCTTCAAACATACTGTTCTCAGATGTTGTCTCAATTTGTTCCACTAACTCTTGAGAGTCCTGCAAATCATCAGATAATATCCTTCTAAATTTTAATGATTTTTGCATTTGTCTTTGCATGTCTGCAATCACTTGATTAGCATGATCCAACTCTTCTTGTAGATACACAATTCTCTGAGATTGTTTATAGCCTTCCATTGATAAGATCTTTCTCTTTAGGCTGTTAAACCCTTTTCCAAGATTAAAGCTCTGATACCAATTGTTAGGCCCAATATGGAAAGCTAATGTACTGAGAGGGGAGGGGTGAATCAATACTTCAAAATCCTTTCTTCAACAATATCTTTACTGTTATGCATAAACCAAAAACTACTGTAACATAACATAAAGCTAAAACAAATGAATAACAATCATTCATGATTCACTCCATAACACATATATTTTGGTTACGCAGAAACTCTTGGTTAGAGAGAAAAACTGTGGTGGGGATGGCACCCACAACTTCACTACTGCAATAATAAAGGTTGCTCAGTTAGAGCTACATGTTTAGCTATTTCTGATAGCTTACCCTGTTAAGAGTATCAAGATCATTAGATCTACCTTGCTAAAGGATTTTACAACACTTAATATAAATGTTGCACCTGATTAAAGGCTTTACAATTTATAGACTTTGTTAGAGTCTTTTACCCTGTTAAAGGTTTTTCTACAACTCAAAATATTCCAATGAAATCTTTACAAATATCTACAACTTCACATCTGAAATGTTATAGCAGATTCTATGTGCTCAAAATGAGATTACCTTGCTTATAGCATACCTCGGTAACCCATATAGTAACTCGGTAAACCCTTCTGTTTACTCTGTTCTTTGACTGTTCTCTAAAATCCTTCTTGGTGACCTTTGTGTCTCTGACAGTCACAATACTCAGTGCTTCCTTATCTATTACACATGTCTTGCTTCATACACTTATATCTGATCCTTATTTCATGTTGTGTAAATAGATCTCTTATGTCGATGATCAGGTTCATGCTTCGATCTTACAAACATGATTTATCAAATGAATAACCATGCAAAATGTTCCATTGGATAGATGACCTTGAAATCATACAAAATCTTTAAGTGCAATTTCCAATGTGATAACAGTTCTTTGTTCCTTGATCTTGTAACACATTTCCATATGTGTTTCCAAGTTCAATGAATCTGGTAACACGTTTCACTTGGCATATATCAACTCGGTGTATCATTATTGCTGCTTGGTAGACATGGAATGTTACTCGGTAGACTGCTCAGTGTATACTAAGCTCTGAGACTACTTCCTTATGTAACCGACTGCACTATGCTTACCAACTAAATATTTCGGTAGTAGAAACCGACTAGAGTATATAGAATGACTTTGGATATAAAACTAATGGCAACTTAGTGAGTAGTAACACAATCAACATCTCAATCCTTTTCCTAATTGAATTGTGGTCAGATCTATTGGATTCAATCCCCCCTTTTAATGTATGGTTGATCTTGTGAGATTAGTGGTCTATCCTAGTTGGTGTAACCCTAATTTTCAAAATCACACCACTATGTAGTATCATTCGGGAGGTTAAGGTGCATGAAGTTAGGGTGGGAAACTACTAGTTCCTCTCCCCTATGTATAAACATAATAATTAGATAACTTTCTTCTATATAAATTAACAAAATCTAACTTAAAGTTGGGCCTAAATTTTGAATTGAAGACAAGGCTATGTCTCATCAGCATAATTGAACCTGAAAATAGGATGATTGATTGTAACAAAAGAAATCTATCAATAAACAAACCATTAATTAGTTTGAAAGACTAGGTTTATTGGATTCCATAAAGTGTTCCATAATATAAATATTATGTTAGAGTAAGCTAGGAATTTGAAACCATGAAAATAAACTTCCTCTAGTGAAGATAGACATAATAGGATGTTTATCATTTAATATTAGTGTAAAATGTACATAGATGGTCTTTAATATTAGGCAAGATAGATGAGGTGAGAAGGTAGGAGTCAAACTCTAAGTACCCCTCCAAAGGTGCAACACTTGTGAGCTCACTTGACAAGTGTGTGAGCAAGTAGGAATTATGCATGCACTAGGTGTCTCAAGTGATGAAGACACATGTCTCATTGCTATGAAGTGAGAAAAAAACATAAAATAGCCTAAGTAAACATAATCTATGAATAGGTCAATCAGAGAAAGGTTATTAGCTAACTAGTTGGATAATGACACTTTTTACACTAACACCCCCTTAAGTGAAACTTAGGGAGTAATGTATGTATGATTATAATTCACGAATACTAGGCCATGTTAGGTAATCATGTACAAATTTCTCATAAAGTGGAGAAAAGGAGAAAACCCAATGGGAATAAAATCCCTCTCCAAAGGAGAAATTATGCATGAAATGAAATGTGCATGTGTGAATAAGTGAAGTGATAGAAGGAGGGACTCATGTAATGACTATCCCTGATTTATTTGCTTTTGATATAATTGGAACAAGATATACTAATGATGAATGTTCGCTTTAGATTACATGCATTTAACTTAAACCAAAATATGCAATTGCCTTTAAATATAAACAAACTAATTGAGTGCGGAATGTCCACACCAACTCAATTCAGTACAACAATATAAATTAGAAAATGAGCATGCAACTATAATACCCACCAAAATACCCTAGAGATATTAACCAACTAACTAACAAATAAAGATATATTTTTTAAAAATATTACTAACTAATGCAACATATACAACTAGAATACTCATACGCATTAAGCATCCATCTACTAATTATGCACATATTCAACTTAAAGAATAACCATAAGTTCTCAATATGCAAGCGAAAATAAATAAAACTCATCAATTAACATTCCCTAGGGTATCTTGATGTCATTACTCAAAGTAACACTAAGAACGTGGCCTCATAATTACTACCATAATCTAATACAATCTAACATTTCCAACATTTACTGTTTACAATAACATAAGAGAACATCCATCAATTTATCTACCATGAATACATCCAATTATAATGCAAATGTCATTAAATCCCCTTAGATTCATTTTAAGAGCACCAATCCAAATGTTCCTAATCTCCCATTCTCTTAATTACTAACAAACCATCATTGATCCATTACTAAACATCACCTACAACATAACTAATCAATTTTCTTAAGTAATAATAAACATACACATCCAACATAATACTCAATGCATAACCATGCTTGGGAGAAAAGTACAATAAGGTAATTACCTCTTTTCCAACTAAGAACACATACTCTATTCCAATCAAGACTAACCCATTGGCATCTTAACATTAACTATGAATCCAATTCCTTATTTCCATATATGATAAATATCCAAGATACAACATAGATTCCATAAGAATATCAACCTAATATCATATCACAAGAATCATGACCACAACCTATTACATCATTTATTTACATATGAATACAATATCCTCTTAAATCAAGATACACAACTCTTAATCTACAAATACAACTATCTCATGAGTCCTACTAATATAAATGTCACATGAATCATCTTACATCAATCTACTCCAAGAATCCAACCATAAGTTGAAGAGATAAGAATCCACACCCATGCACAACAACATCTAATGAAGAACATTCCAATGGAAGAAGGAATAAAACCACTAGACCATGTGGACCCATAAGGAACCACCCCCCTATGCTAGGAGATGACACAAGGTCCACACACATTCTAGACCTAGGTTGACACCTAATACAAATGCCACAACTAAAAAGAAACCACATAGGCAATAATTTAAATCACAACACATGGTTAATCGAAAGCATAAAACTCCCAGAGGCTAACCAACAATCATGGAATAAGGAACAAGGACACATGTAGGGAAGAGTGTCATAACATTCTATCCTCACATAGAAGGGAAATATATGTGTGTTTGTGTGCGGGCGCGCGCGCGCGCGCGCGTGTGTGTGTGTGTGTGTGTGTGTGTGTGTGTGTGTGTGTCGGTAAGTGCACCAAGATGGTGAACGGAAAAGTGGCCACATGCAAAAAAAAAACCAAATTTTTCATAACCCATGCGGGTTCTAAACATTCAAAAATGTGCTAGGCTTGGTAACACCAAGCCTAGAGAAAAACAATTTAAAAAACCAAAAGTTCCTCAAAACCTGTATGGGTTTTGAGGAACATTTTATTTTTTAATAAAAAATTAAAAGTTTCTCAAAACCCATACGAGTTTTGAGAAACATTATTTTGGGGTGTAGGCCATGGGTTTTCAATGGCCAAAACCCGTGGAACAACAGCAAGGAAAAGCCAAAAAAAACATAGAACTCGCACGTGTTTGCAACTATTTTGGATTTTCCCAACATTGAGAGTAATTTTCAACAATGGAACCCCATCGAACAGGTAAGATTTGATTGGTTTGATTAGTTTTGTTTGCATTTTAATTGAAGTGGGGTTTTTTAATTGATTTAGGTTTTGTTTTTATTAATTTGATGTCAGATTCTTCAAGCAATCCCCAAAAATGAAATAGACAACAAAGACCTTCTCCTGCACAAGCAACACAAGAAAACCCTGTAAACATTGCACAAGAGCAACAAGAGAACCCTCAAAATCCTCAAAATGTTTCTCCTCAACAACCACTGCCACCTTGAAACCCTCCACGTCCTCCATTAGATCATGTAGATTCCACACAAGAGGATCTCATCAATCGCCTTACACAAAATAGTGCCCAAATTTCTATATTGGTGAATAGGTTGAGGTCCTCTAGGCTTGAGCACCACTCAACCCTCGCCTGAACACTAGAAACAATGGCTAATAGTGCAAATGAGGTATCTATGGAGGTTACGAAATGGGGCTCGTGGAGAGATAGATGAAAAACATTTTATGCGGATGGGTTGTCATATGATCAAGTGAAGAAAAAGGGCATAGGTAAAGCTGACATATGTGCTCTTTTCACCGATCATGTTACCAGTAACAACCTAGAACTAAATACGACTCAGTTTCCTATACATTGGTGTGTTCATGCTAGGCTGAAAGAAGATTTTTGGGATAGGTGGTATATGGTCTTTGACCAACCACCTTGTAATAATTGGGAGGTGCCTCTATATTTTTTGAGAAAGTTGTGAAGAGGGGAAAACAGATTAGAAGGGTCAAATGATCAAAACATAATAAAATAAGCATGAAAATTCATAAAAACATCAAAGAATAACCATTTTACCTTGCTATTTTACCTTCTCCTTCGGATTGAGCTTGATGAAGTGAAGGTGCCCCTTGATGATGCTCCACTTGATGTGCTCCTTTGATTGATTTTAGATGTGGAATGCTCTCCAAATGCTCAACAAGATAGATTGATGGATTATTGGATCATTGGATTTGAGTGATGGATAGGAGGATTTGAATTAGATTTGAGAGAGGATTTAGAAGAGGATGAGAGGAGAATAGAGTAGCATGAGGATGCATGAGAAGTGGATCTCATTTGTGAGGAGAATAAGCTCCAATTTATAGATTGGAGGAGGCCAATGAAGGGCCAAGATTGATTTGATTATGAAGGGTTGAGATTGATTTTGGATAGAAGGCATGGATCAAGGGTGCCTTGGGAAAATAAATAGGAATATAAAATTCCTTTGGAAAAGGGGGGGAGAAATTTGAATTTAAAACTTGAAGAATTAAAAATTCCAAAATAAGGATGCATTGAGGGATTCAAAGAAATTTGAATTTCTTTGAGAGACTCAATGTTGATGTGACATGAGTGGGAATTAAAAAATTGGAGAATAATGATAAGCATGATTATGAGAGAATCTAGAAGAATTAATTAGGCTAAGTGGGATTAGGAAAAGTGATTTGTAGGAATCACATGACTGGGTTAATTAATTAAAATTAATTAACTGAGTGGGTTTATAGGAAATAATTATTGAGATGACTTTAGAAGAATAGGGGAACAATTAATTTATTTGATAAATTAATTATTGGACTATAGTAACAAGATTAATTAAATTAGATTTAATTGATTCTGAGAGGAATAAGGATAACACAATTAAGTTAATTAATTATGTTGATAGGCTTAAATTAATTAAATATTAATTTTAGGTGTCTACATTTTTCCCCTCTTTGATATAGCATCGTGAAATGATGTTATATCAAAGAAGAATAAAACATAGTGGAAGAAAAGGATAAGGACTAGTAGCATGATACCCCAATCATGAGATGAAGAAAAGGATAAGGACTAGTAGCATGATGTCCCAGTCATGAGATGAGGAAGAATGATAAGGAGGAAGGATGACGAGGAAGCAGTGGTATGCCCCCTCGAGAGGACATGCGAGTTTGAAGAACATGGATGTTCTCTCAAAAGGAATTAGAAGAATAAGTGATGAAAGGATGAAGATAATGAAAGAGGGAAGTAGGATGAGTTGGATTGTTGTGAATGAAATGAGACAAAGAAATGATAAATGGATTGGATTTCTTGTTGAGCAAGTACAGAGAGCAAATCTAGATTTGATATTTCCATGGATAGTCTACACCACTAATTATAATAACCAAGATGATATGAAGATCTGAGGCATGGCCTGATGCTCAGTCAAACAGGAATGCCTTGCACACAATCATGCAAGTGTTGATAAACACTAATACAGGGTTGCCTATTCATACAAAGAAGACCTTCAAACACACCATGCCATGAAAACTATGCCCCATTATACACTAGCCACGACATACCAAGATATAGGATGATCAAGGCAGTCCTGAACAAGTGTAGTCCTGAGACACAAGATGAAAACAAAGTGAAAATCTCAAGCATGCAAAAGTATGCACATGACCAACTGATATCTCTTGCCAAGAGTAGTACATAGATTTTGATAAACTGCCAGACTAGTGAAGGATACAACCCGATGGGCAGGGTGATGGATTGATTGATGGATGACAAAAGATAAGCTGGATGTGCAAGATCTGTAGGTGAGAGGATTGTTTCTTTTGATTTGATTAGCTTAGTATGGATGGGTGCTTGGATTAGGCACAAGTTAGTGAGAGCTCAGGTAGATGGGAAAGCTCAGTTTGATGGATTGGATAGGATTGGAAGAAGGATACATGATTAGATAGGATGAAAGGGGGGATGGATGATTGAATAGGATTGGATTGGGGATGGGATTATTGATTAAATTGGAAGAGATGGAGAATATGATTGAATGAGATAGGTTTGGATTAGAAATTGGATAGGATGGGGTGGATTGGTGGATAGGATTTGATTGAATGGAACCAAAGACAAGGGAGAACCAAGGATTGGTAAAAGGATGGATGGAAGGAGGGAGTTATGGTTTGGATAGGAGATATGTGGATGGAGTGGATGGATATGTATAAGATATGGAGGAATAAAGGATGGAGAGTAGGGTGATGGAGACCCATGGACCATGCTGCAAAGGAGGGAAATGCCCCACACTAGAGGTAGTGGAATTAAGGATGCAAGGATGGTGGATAAATATGTATGAGGTGGGAGGATAATGTGTAATGGATATGGATGGTAGAGGATTAAGGCGATTAAGGCTTGAATGCTCCAAAGCATGCATGCATGATTATCTTGCCTCTTATATGAAATATAGGAATGGAGGATTTATTTTGATAGAATGAGGGATATGAGATGGAGGATATGGATAGGATATTCAAGATCAAAGATAGGATAGGAGAGTGGACTTAGATATGTTGTTGATGGATGGGAGGATTATGTGGATGAAGCTTGCCCCCAAGTGTAGAGTGCAAGGGGATGAGGGGATTACACATGACGCTTGTTTGCCAAGTTTTCATCATGGTACTTACCCAAGGCGCCACAAGAACTAGTTTTCACCATTGGATGAAATGATTTTTCTTTACTTTTTTCTGTTTTTAATTTTTTTTGCATTTTTCTTGATTTTTTAATTTTTTTAATTTTCGGAATAGTTTGGATGGAGAAGGATAAGGATGAGTGGATATGGAAGATAGTGGATGCATGAAGGAGGAAGGGAGGACTCAAGCATCTAGTTCCATAGATGGTATCCCTTAGTATTTATTTGAACTAGAGGTATGCTCATAGATGTTGGTAATAATAATTGGGGAGATGAAATGGATAGGGGATGGAAGATAAGGATTTGGAAAGGATTGGACTAATGGAATGGGATTGTGAGAAATGGATGGTGGATAATGGATGGGGTTTTGAAGAATTTGTGGAAGATCAACATTGGCACCCAAAATGGATTTTAAAGATGGAGGAGTGCTAGATGGAGGATTGGGAGACTTATGAATGGATGGTGCTTTTGGATTAACAAGTTTGGATGCCAATTTTGATTTTTCTTTGGGATGCATTGCTTCTTTGGGAATCCACATAGTTTTGTTTTTTTTTCTTTTTTTCGGATCATATTTTTCTTTTGAGCATGTTGTTTTGAGGGGACATGTTGATCCTTTGATTTTTGTGGATTTTGAGCTTTATGCTTTTTAGATTGGGCATCCAAATTGCTTCCAATAGCAATGGGATGGGTGCATAGGATGAAGGATTGATGGATTTTATGGCTGGGATGGTGGAAAGAGAGTGTTGGGAGGCATCGAAGGATGTGTGCCTTTGTTGATCTTGCTTAGGGATTTGAGGTGATGGAGTGGTGGATGGAGGGATGTAAGGACCCAATATGGATGGAAGAGATGGAGGATTGAGCATTGGAACATAGGGGCCCAAAATGTATGGAAGGAATGAAGGGTTTAACTTTGGAACATAGGGTCCCAAAATGGATGCAGAAGATGAGGGATAACGAGATTTTGATTTGTATGGAAATTTGTATTTAGGAGGAATACAGGATGTACCAACATCTTGAGCATTATCTTGAGGGCCCTTATTATTTCAGAAACAAGATGCGAGTCCATTTTGAGGGGGATGAGATGTGGATGAAATATTAGGATCTTTAGATGGATTGGGATCATGACATGGAGATGAAGGGGTACTTTGATCTTGACCAGGGAGGGTATCATGAGATGGAGTGGGACGTCTGATTGGATCATGAGATGGACGAGGATCATACAATGATAGAGGAATCATATGATCATGAGAGGAAGTGGAGGGGCTGGGATCATTAGATGGAGTGGAGGGAGATGGATCATGAGATGGAGAGGTTTCTATAATAGCATGCTTTGGAACAAGATTTTGGCATGTTTGAAGTTGTGGGGATTGTGTGATGGAGGAAGATATGAAAGTTTTGATGTGAGTAGATGGGGAAATGGAGGTATCATGAAGTGTGGGGAATTGGGATTTGTTTTGAGGTGGAGGTGATTGGGGTGGATGGAGGATTTGAGGAGATTTGGCCACTTTTCTTTGAGGTGAGGATTTTGTCTCATTTGCTAGCATGTCTTGGATAAGATTATGGATGATGGATTTGGAGGATGTGGACAATATGGATTTTGGAGGATTGGGATTGGATGGGGGATTAGGACTGGGATTAGAATTGGGATTGGAATTGCATGGAGGATTAGGATAATGGATTGGGGAATTAGGATTAATGATTGGAGGACTATGGAGTAAAGGATTTGGATGGGGAGTAGAGGTAATGAATGCATTGTAGAAGGATGGGGATTCAGATGTAGATGGGGGGGGAGATGGAGGTATACTTATTTGATTAGAGGAGTATGTAGATGAGGGGTAATATGGAGATATGGATGGGGAATAAGATGGAGATATGGATGGGGGATAAGATGGATTTCCCTTGTCGAAGGTAGAGGAAGGATAAGAAATATGGTATAGATTGGGATTGGGTGTAATGTGTTGAGGTGGGATGGATGAAGGTATGATGGGAGAGTGGGAGATTACGGGATTAACTTGGTAGGCAGGTTCATGAATTTCCATGAGCATCTTCTCATACCAAGCTTTGAAATTTTGGGTAGTCATGTTGAGAGTGAAGGATTAGATTGGAATTGGGAAAGATTATGAAGATGATGTTAAATGAAGATGAGGATTTGGATTTGGCTTGGAATGATGATGGAATAGATTTGATTAGGTTTGGATTGGATTGGAATTGATTTGGATTGGAATTGGTTTAATTGGATTGGTCCTTGGATTAGGACTTGATTTGATTAGATTGGTCCTTGGATTAGGACTTGATTTGATTGGATTAGTTGATTGATTGAATGGATTGGATTGAGTTGGTTTTGATTTGATTTGATTGGATTTGATTGGATTGAATTGAATTGGGCTGGATTAGGTTGGATTTGATTGGATTTGGTTTGATTGGATTGGATTGGATTAGTCCTTGGATTAGGAATTGATTGGATTTGGATTAGATTTGGATTTGGATTTGGATTTGGATTTGGATTGAAATTTGGATTTGGATTTGGATTAGAGGAAGAATGAATTTAGTTGAGGAAGGATGATTGTTTGAATGGATGAAAGTGGATTGGGGATTGGAGAATTTCTTGGATAGATAGAAATGGATGATGACAAGATGGAGTTTGGAAAGAGGGATGATTGATTGGTTGTGGGGGATGGACTTGGCAAGAGATGTCAAGTAAAGAAAACAAAATGGTCAAAATAAGTTAGACTCAAAAGACACTCATGCTCCTTCACAACATATCCTATGGCGAGAAAAGACAATAGTCAATGGATCCCAATTGGTTTCCCAGCTACGCTTACCCAGAGCGGACACTTAGATGATTGACCCCACTGGCTCCCCTCCACGACACTCACTTCTCGGGGCAACCAAGCATCAATTCCCATGAAAACTCCTCATGGCAAACTTTGTGTCTCTACTAAGGGCCGTAAAAATATGGGTGGCTTCAGAGGTCTGACCTCTTGCACCAATGACTAGAAGGTTTTTGGCCACTATGAACAAGGTGTTTGGTAAGTCTTCCTATTAGGAGCTACCCTTCGAAGTTGCGCAAGTACAATTGAGGCCTATAGCCCACGAAGCACCAAGAACTTAGTAGTCACACAAGCATGATTGAGATCTCTAGGATCCTACTAAGCACCCAGTGTGAGAGTGAACTCTCATATAGCCCCAACCTTGACCCTTTCGTAGTCAATGGCCTACTTATTATAGTGAGTTGGGAACCCCAGGTCCGGGTGTACTCACTTGGGTCATTCCCCTCTTACCTTCTCAAAGAGAAGGTTGGGAGGGCAGGCCCACTAAGGGTAAGCATGCAATCAAACAAGAAAAGGTTCGAGGGTCAGGATTTTTTATTGTCTATGTAGACAAGAGCATACTCTCCTACCTCTACACTTTCCTCAAACACAAAAAACAAGAGTTCTTTTACCCCTAATTAGATCTAGGTGCCTAGAATAAAATAATTAAGAAAAGCACAATGTTTGGTCAGATTTTCTTAGGCAACTTGCAAAACAACTTGATTAGTAGTTTGAAAATGAAGTCTTCAACAAGCATCCTGCAAAAAGACAACAAAATGACAAAAAAAAATTATTTTTTATTTTTTAGGAATGAGTAGAAAAACATGAATAAAAAATTTTCTACTAATGACAAATGTGGATTTGGAGGAAACTTTGATGGGTAAATGGGGTTTGACTAGGTTTTTGCCACTTTCTAAGGGATAGGCAAGCATAAAATGAGGATTTTGGAGGAGAGGTGAAGGAATGGAAAAAATTGTCCAAGAGGGACAAAGAAACAAAAGTTGGAGATGGACAATATGGGAAAATTTGGAGATGATTGGGCAAAAGTGGAAGGAGTTATGGCAAACCCTAAAAATAGAGGAATGTGAGATTTTGGGCTTCAAAAAGTGGAATTTGGGATAAGGTCCCCAAGGAAGGAAATGTGCAAAATGGAATTGCGGGGGGATCTAGTGGAGTTTGGAAGAAAAAAAAATTAAGATGAAGAATATATGACTAAAAAGCCTATTTATTTTTGGGTTTTTTTGGTTTTTTGATTTAATTCCTACAGTCGCGCTGATTTGCAGACACTCGTGTTGATGCACGAGCGATCGCGCTAATAGAGAGCTTATTAAAATTTAAACAGATAGATAACAAAAAAGAAATTTCACAGTCACACTGATTATCAGGCGCTCGCGCTGATATGCGGGTGCTCGCGCTGACACAACTAATGTTAGCGCCTAAAAATTTTAAATTCAAATTTTTCATAGAAACGCTCACGCTAATCGCAGAGCGGTTGCACTGAAACTGAAACAGAAGCGAGAAGAGAGAAGAATGAAGAAGAGGAAGAATGAGGAGATAGAAGAATGCGCAAAGCGGTCGCATTGAAACACAGAGCCGCCAATTTTTTTTTGAATTTTTCTTGCAATCGCGCCGAACCTGAGGTGCTTGCGCTGATTAACAGACACTTGCGCTGATTCAGAAACAATCACACTGATGCATGTGCGCTCGCACTGAAGTGTGAACCTGCAAAAAAAACTTCACAAAAAACTCAAAAAATTGTTAAATTTGGGACGTGGGTCCCACCGGGCGTGCCAAAATGAAGAGGGGAAAATAGATTAGAAGGGTCAAATGATCAAACATAATGAAATAAGCATGAAAATGCATAAAAACATCAAAGAATAACCATTTTACCTTGCTATTTTACCTTCTCCTTCAGATTGAGCTTGATTAAGTGAAGGCGCCCTTGGATGATGTTGCACTTGATGTGCTCCTCTTGCTTGTTTGATGTGGATGGCTCTCCAATGTTATGCACAATATGAAAATGGATTTTAGGAGGATGATATGGATAAAATGGTTAACTTGGAGATGAAGAATGAAGGGATGGAGTCCTCAATGTATAGGAAGAGGAGAGGAAAAATGGATGGCTAGGATGGATTCACGATGAAGAGCTAGGATTTCTTGTGAGCTCACACAAGACCCAAGAGAGGGTGTGGAGACCAAGAGATATGCCTTAAAGGCATTTCTTGTCTCCACACTCCTCAAGGTACATTGGGAAGACTTCCCAATGTGCCTTGAGAAGAGCAAGGGATGGGACATTCCTTGAAGAATGGGGAGGAGGAATTTAAAATTCTCCAAAAAGGGATGATCATGGGGATTGGAGGAATAAGAAGGAATTAAAAATTCCTTGGGAGAGGAGATGCCTAGAGCACCTAGGAAAAGAGCATTTAAAGCTAGTGGTTGGATGGAAGGGACAAGGGGTTGACTTTGTGACTAATCATGGTGATTAGTCACTAGCAACTCATTAGGAGGGGGATTAGAGGAAAGGTTAGGTGAGATAGGATTTGTAGGAGGATTTGACTAGGAGAGAGAATGAGTGGAGGGAATAAAAAATTAGAAGAATAAGATTAAGTGAGTTTAGGGATTTTCTAGAAGACTTTATTAGGTTAATGATGAATTAAGAAGATGATTTGTAGGAATCATGTAGGTTAGCTAATTAATTGAAATTAATTAGCTAAGAGGAAGATTTGTGAGGATTTAATTTTTTTAGAAGAATAAAGAAAGGGATTGATTTATTAAATAAATCAGTCACATACTATAGTGACAATATTAATTATATTTAATTAATATTGAGGAGAATTTGAATTAACATAATTAATTAATTAATTATGTGAGGAATTAAAAATAATTAAAATAATTATTTTTAAGTGTGTACAAGTTGTATTGTGAGTTTATCCTCGACGAGAAGATGAATTACTTTGACATCCGATAATTTCAGGGTAGAGGGAGAGGCTCTATGCAGGATAGACTTGGGGCCCATAGGGTGGTAGAGCCACAACATAGGATGCGTACAACTCCTAAACGCATGGTTCATGTCATTGTCCCTATATCCTTCAAGGAGTCTATGGAATTACAGACTCTTCATGTCATTGCATCATTGATTGATGTCATTGTTTAGCATGGCACACAGTTGGTCAGAGCAGAGGATGTACTAGTACCTATGGAACCTCCTTCATCAGTAGCACCTCCTTCATCAGCAACACCTCCTTCCTCAGCGGTACCTCCTTCATCAACAACACCTCATGTATCATTTGGCATGAGACAACCCATTCAGCATATGTGCCCCACCTACAAGGGTGTATGTTTTGGTGTAGACACTGACATGGGTGAGGATGGTTTGACATCTCATTTGTGTACATGTTGCGGGAGTAGATGTCATGCTTCCATTGCAGAGGATGTAGCCCTCACTGACGAATTAATCAATATGTTGTACCCTCTCTATCAGACATAGATGTGTTTAATTTTGTTTAGGACATGTTATCAGTTAAGGGACTAAAACTTATAAAAAGAAATGAATTTTTATTTTTAGAACAATTTAAAGTGACATATAAATAAAATGCATTGTAGGGTACAGTAGGTGGTGGGAGTACACCACATACTTTCCAATCGACTCCACGGTCACGAGTAGTTTCTCCACCAGAGGTAAAGATTTATAAATTTGTTAAAAATATAATAATACATTGGTTAAAAAATATCTTTTGTTAATTATATGTATCATTACTTGGTATTTTATAGGGCTTATTAGTGGTTGAGATGCCCCAACTTGATGATATCACACTTTCGGCCATTGACTTCGGCCAAGATAGCTATGCGGTACCATTTAAATTTATATATTTTTTACTTAAGTGATATATTAAATACATGCTTTTTTCCCTTATGTTAATTTTTTTCCATTAGTTTACTCCACCTGCCTCGAGGACATCTCATATGAGAAAGCCATCCTCTAGCACTCTGAGGCAGTAAAAGATATCCTTTCGGGCACCCAAATGACAGAAGGTAATTCGGTATAATTTAAATTCATTTGTTGAAATGTATTATGATTAAACATGTATATGTAGATATTGATAAATGTACTTAATTTATTTGTTCTATATACAGAAACATATGGGGTTTACGGAATTAATGAATGCACCTGATGTCGATGAGGTTCAGTAGAGGGAAGAGGTGACATCTTCATATTCACTTTGGATTTCATTCTTTCTTGTTCGAAATAATTAAATCATTTTATGTCTATATCATATGTTATCATTTTTCATACAAGAAATGGTAATAGTTGCATCAGATTCGACTAGGCCTCCTAAGGCTACAAGAGAACTATTCGAGGCTTCAGTGTCCATTTGTTCTACATATGTTAAAATATTTGTTTTATCTAGTTTGTGAATAAATTTGTGTTATTAACTTGTATGATTGTCTTTAACCTATTACAGGCCCCTTCCAAACTTCCTACTGTTATTCTACCATTCCATTTCAGTAGAAGTCCTACACGCATATTATAGGATCCAACACAACCAAGGGAAAAGGTATGCCTATCTTAGATCAACTTCTTTTCACTAAGTGCACAACGGAGTTGAAACCGTATAGTTAACTCCTTTTGGATCACTTACCATGGATATAGGAAATGGTCATAACTGATTCATCTATGACTTTGCCTCCTACAACCACAACACATCCATCTGAGGCTCTAGTATGCTTTAGTTTTTTGGTCTATTCATTTTTAGTTGTTATGTGTTATTTGACATATATGTTATTAACATGTATTAATGTTGTTTTACTAATTACAGCCTCCTTCAAGACATCCCACGGATCCTTAGCCTCACCCAATTGTAAAAGAGAGAGATGAGGTAATCAACATTTCAACTTCAAACAATTTAGAGTTTAGTATTTAATTATTTTGATGTTATATTGAGAAAATATATCTGATTCGACATTTTAATTGTCCTTGTACAACCTGCAGAGCCATGTACTACTTTGAAGAGGCTCGATTTTGATGATCTGCCACAGTCATAGATACCAATAGAGATATATAGATATAGTTGTTGTCATTGAAGGACCAATTTTTTTATATATTCGATATTTGTATATGTATATATCAACTTTGACAGATATGGCACATGCCACATTTTTGTAACTATATTTGATTTGGCATCTATGCCATTTTTTTATATGTACATGATTATTGTTCATTTTAATATATATGAAACTTGATATTCGATCCAATTCGTTCATTGATATATATGAAACTTGATATTATTGAAACTTAGTTATTTGCTATTGAAATGTGATCAAACTTGTTCATTGTGTATATGTCTTGAAATGTGATCCAATTTGTTCATTACTTGTAATTCATATGGCATATACTTTTACACTATCTATTTCTCATATTGTGTATACACAAGTACTGAAACCGGTAATTCTGATATTGTGTATTTTGATTCAGTGAATTTGCTTTGAGTCCTTCGTGCATGAAGAGATTGGAGTAAAGTTATTATTTCATAAACTCATGCTTATGGAGTGAAGTTCATCATTTCAAGAACCAATTAAGATAATATTTGAGTGCACAAAGAAGATTTGAAATTTATCTAAGGATGAGTTGGCTTAGGTAGGGTTTTCATTTAAATTTTATTCCATAACAAGTCGGTCTTAGGGTAAGAGACACACCTATTCATCCAAATCACCTATAAAAGAAGAGTTGAAGCACTTATGAACAATCCATGTGAACCTATGGGGTCATGTTGTTTCTTCCTAAAAAATCCTCTCTTAGTTTTGGAGAACTCAATTTCATTTTCTTGTGGTGATATTTTTTCTGTCGCATCAAAAACCGTCAGTTAGAGGTGGAAAAATAGTGCATCTTTAGTTCTTCTTGTCGTAGAAATGAACCGTCAGTGCGAGCGCACCTGGGTGGCTGATTTTATGCTAGGTGTGCCCTTTTCTTGCTCCCCAAGATGTTTGATCATTCTGAGCCACCTCGTAGCGATGTTTTCCCTTGAGCGCTCAAAGTGGAAAAAATGGTCAAACTTTGACGTCGCATAACTCAGAGACCATGGCACTTAAGGAAAATCCATTTGACCTATGGGGTTGTGTTGTTGCTGCCTAAAAAGGCCTCTCTTGGTTTCAGACAACTTGATTCCATTTTCTTGTGGTGAGATTTTTTCTGTCGCATCAAAAACTGTCAGTGAGAGGTGGCAAAATAGTGCATCTTTCGTTCTTCTTGTCGTGGGAATGAACCATTAGCACAAGCGCATTCAAGTGGCTGGTTTTATGCTAGGTGTTCCCTTGTCTCACTCCCCAAGATGTCTGATCATTCTGAGCCACCTCGTAGTGACTTTTTCCCTTGAGCGCTCAAAGTGGAAAAAATGGTCAAACTTTAATGTCGCATAACTCGGAGATCGTGGCACTTATGGACAATCCATGTTCACCTATGGGGTTTTTTTATTTCTACCTAAAAAATCCTCTCTCATTTTTAGACAAATCGATTCTGTTTTCTTGTGTTTTTTGTTGCGTCAAAAACCGTTAGTGAGAGGTGGCAAAATAGTGCATCTTTCGTTCTGCTTGTCGTGGGAACAAACCATTAGCGCAAGCGCATCTGGGTGGCTGAGTTTATGCTAGGTGTGCCCTTGTCTCACTCCCCAAGATGTCTGATCATTTTGAGCCACCTCGTAGTGACGTTTTCCCTTGAGCGCTCAAAGTGGAAAAAATAGTCAAACTTTGACGTCGCATAAATTGAAGATCATGGTACTTATGGATGATCCTTTTGAACCTGTGGGTCATGTTGTCTCTTCCTAAAAGAGCCTCTCTCAGTTTTGGACAACTCGATTCTGTTTTCTTATGGTGAGATTTTTTTTGTCGCATCAAAAACCGTCAGTGAGGTGGCAAAATAGTGCATCTTTTGTTCTTCTTGTCATGGGAATGAATCGTTGGTGCGAGCGCGTCTGGGTGGCCGGGTTTACACTAGGTTTGGCCTTATCTATCTCGCTCCCCAAGATGTCCGATCATTTTGAGCCACCTTGTAGCGACGTTTTCCTTTGAGTGCTCAAAGTGGAAAAATGGTCAAACTTTGACATCGCGTAACTCAGAGACTGTGGCACTTATGGATGATCCATTTGAACCTATGGGGTCATGTTGTCACTGCCTAAAAAGGCCTCTCTTGGTTTTGGACTATTCCTACTAGCCCTTCAAATCAAGTAATTCAACAATAACTCAAAACTTTCCCAAAACATTTGGAAAAAAAAATGCATATTCAGATACCCATTTGCAAGTTATTTAACATATGTCAGAATCAGACTCAGTTATTTATAATCAAATAGTACAAATTTATAATCAAATGGTACAAGTTTATTACAAATGTATTTATAATCAAATGGTACCAATTTGGGCTCTCAAAATTTGCAAATCAGCCCCATGGACACTTTCATATATAAAATTTGGCATCTAATATAAACGATCAAGCTCATTACTGTTTATATTTACAAAATTTTGCATCTAAATATGCAAATTACAACTCATTGATATTTTTTTATACAAAATTTAGCATCTAGATATGCACATTACAACTCATTGATGTTTTTATATACAAAATTTGGCATCTACATATGCACATTACAGCTCATATGCATGTAGAGAACATCCAAAAAAGAGAAGTTACAATGTTTCGCAAAAGATATATACAAAATTGTCAAAATTATTCTAGCATTGTAGAATTATTCTTCTAGATGGCCCAAAATCAATCAAGTGAACCTTTTGGATCAGCTCTAACCCTTAGTGTCTCAAGTATTTCCTCGTGGTCCGATTCATGAACTTTCCACAAATCCTTGTTAAGAGGTCTACCATGATATTTTATCAAATGAATATTTGTTACAATAAGAAGGTTTGAGTAATGAAGAATATGTCTATGTGTCTCAAAGTCCTCAAACAACCAGGCATTAGAATTTTTGATAGGGTACCTGCATTTTATAGAAGGATAAAATGCCAAAATCAATACAATGACTGCTAAATAAATGAGTTTAAGAGGTCTCAATACAACTCAACACAACAACGATACCTTCTAAGCCATGTCCCTGTCACAACAATGGATCCTATTGGGTACTCAATACCCTCTCCATCAACCACTGTAGAAGTCAGTTTCTTTTTTACCTCAATACAACGACACAAAAAGTAATTTGTTCCTTCTTCGTTGTTCTCATCCACAATAACTGCATATATATGACCTGCATTTAATAGAAGGATATAAGTTAATACAAAAATCAACATAAATTAATACTAATAAATTAAGCTTAAAATTGTAGCAAATTGCAACCCTTTACCTGGTTCAACTATTTCTGATACATGGTCAAAATCCACTGATGCTTCAATCTGGTTCATTTTTAGTGCTCTAGGAAGTTGATATGTATCTAGGGTTTGCAAAGTTCTACAAGACCATTGGTCAACCCACTCTTTTGATTCGCATTCATCCCACACAAAATGCATACACGAAGAGCAAAAGCATGCAATCTGTCTAGTATAATAACTAGTGATGTTGCATTTGAACTTCTAAATGAATGTGTGTCACTTGATCCAGTAAGTGTACAACAATCTAGTTATTTTTCAATGTTAGATTCACTTATTAACCAAAAATATCTAGAAACCATAGACTTACTTGCATTACCTGGTCCCATCGTAGAGTTGCACCATTACACAATTGTTTTTGCATCTATTAACATTGCACCACCTTCATACTTCAATTCCTCTCTGGTAAGAGCTCTTTTCACACATTCTCCCAAACCATCATGCTCTCCCTTTCCATGCCCCACCTCAATGAAATTCCAAAAATGTTGCACACCACTTGTCACATGCATCCTAGTCAAACAGTAGAACATCCTTGCATTCTTGAATTGTGCAGTGCAATTGTCCGACCATATTAAGTGTTGGTTGTACCTTATATCTCTTTCCCTTAAACTATCATAGAAGATTGTAAAGTATCCTTACACAAACTCTCAGGAATGAGTAAGATCATCATTGATATAGAAGTGATATTCTATTATAACCTTTATGTCCTCCTCGGTGCTATCATGTGCATGCATGAATGCTATGTGTACAAAAATTGTAACTTGTGTAGAGTGGTAATACATAGATTGTACTTCATTTTGCGGCTTTAGTGTATAACTCTCAGCAAAATCAATGACAGACAATAATGCCGAGGGGGAAAGTTCCCTTACACAACTTGAATTACTCATCTAACCACCTAGCTCTATGTGTGTGACCTATGTACTCTTACACTAGTTTCTCTTGAAACATCTTCATAAATCAGCTATGCATATATCCCTTTTCACTAACTCGCACCTCTTTAATTCTTTTCCATCTTTAACACCATATGTGATTGACTTATAATTTCCAATAGAAACCAGTTCCTTACCAATTTCATGTGTGCTATCCAGATGTAGGCATCTATGCAACTATTGCAAACCAACTCATGTAGAAACAAAACCTCTCAAACACATCATCTTATAGCAAATGCACTCTTCATCTCATTTATATAGTACACTTGAAATAAATTATCTTGGTGACTTAGGAGGTTCTTGTAGACCACATTCCTACAAAACATTGTTACTGTGCAAATTACAACATATATAGTGATAAATATCATAATGCATGGAAAATTCAACATGGACCCTACAACAACATGTAGTACGTGATGATTAATCTTAACATAAAATGGTTTTGTCATCTCAAAAAATCTTTGACTAATTTTAATCTGAGGAAAGCTTTGAAGAAACCTTTCATAAAATTGTGTTTGAGTGCTATCTAAATAGTGTTTTGGATGTGGCTCGCGATTTCAAATTCCAATTTACCTTCTAACAACATCTCTTTGGTTGGGTGAAACCCTTCTGTTGTCATGCCAATATTTCTCAATTAACGTTCTTAGTGCATCAACAAAAACCTTGTCCTTGCGTGGGAGTCTACCCAAGAATGCCCAAAGAGAATTATTGTTAGGATCCTCAATTTTCTCTTTCCTCTCTAAGGCATAGTGTAATGTGGTTCTACTTATCCTTAATGACTTTCTTGTTTTGCTTATTAAATGATATTTTTTCATTTCCTTTCCCATTATGGTTGATGTGAGGACACGATGAGTAACATTAGCATCTTTAGTGCATGATTTAGAACCAATGGCTTGGTATGCATAAAAAAGATTTCTCACAATGGTTCTTTCACTATTTTTTTCGGATGTTCTTAACCCCAAAATTTGCATTGTCTCTCTAAATTTTAGATTTTTAATCATTTCAACAACTAATTGGCATCTTCCACTTTGATTTAAGTTTTCAAAATAGTTATTCCAAATTCTTCTAACCGTTCTTCTACAAGTTCTTTCGGAAATTTTATCATGCATTGGCTTCACAATATTTTCATCAATATCTATTAGGAACTTTGGTTTTCTACGAATTATTCTAAGAGGTGTTAAGATTGGTGCATGCTCTTCGTTTTCATTAGTTGCATTATGTGCATTGATCACATCAAATTCAAATGGTATATCTTCTTCAATTTTATTAACATGTGCATTCACCAAATCATTTTCAAATGGTGTATGTTCATTGCATTCATTAGGTGCATTCATCATATGTATTTGAATTGGTGTATGTTGATCATTTTGATTTGGTTCATTCATCATATCAATTTAAATTGTTGAATGTTCATCACTTTCATTAGGTGCATTAGATGAGGTACCTTCACGTAATCTCCTCATACACTCCCTTTGTCTTTCCTTTGCTGCCTCTCTTTGTTCATTTGTTCCTCTCTTGTTCTTTCCCATTGTCCTACACATAATATCATGATGAAAATCCACAATCAAATAGAAAAAAAATAACAAATGATCACTATTTTGTTATAATCTAAAGTAACAATAATAAAATAACTTCAAAAAAAACCAAAATACAAAACAAATCAATCATGATCAAAGAAAAAAAAAACAACAAATGGTCATGATTTTGTTATAATCTAAAGTAACAATGATAAAATAACTTCAAAAACAATCCAATATACAAGACAAATCAATCATTCCAAAGAAAAAGTGACAAAAGAATATGAAAACCTAACTGTTACTATCCTAGAAAATCATGTGCAAAAGCAGTGGGGCCTTCAAACAACTTGCAATGTTGGTTTTTAGGCCATTGGGACTAAAATATATTAAGATTTTCCCATAACCTGTACGGGTTATGGAAACCTTTTATGTGAACGTTCAAAATTTCTCATAACCCGTATGGGTTATGTAGAACTAGAAGTTTTGGCCTTAGTTCTACATAACCCGTACGGGTTATGTAGAACTAGGAAAAGGAGAGGGGGAGAGGAAGATTGGGAAAAGGAGAGGGAGAGAGGGAGAGAGAGGGAGGGAGAGGGAGGGAGAGGGAGATGAGAGATGGAGAGAGAAAAAGAGAGTAGGATAAGGGGAGGGGGGTGGATGGAGAGGGGGAGAGAGGGAGGGGATGGAGAGAGTGAGGGAGATTGGGAAAAGGAGAGAGAGGGAGAGAGAGAGAGAGAGGGGGAGAGAGGAGAGAGAGGAGGGAGAGAGAGAGAGAGAGAGATTGGGAAAAGCCGAGGGAGAGAGAGGGAGATTGGGAAAAGGAGAGGGAGAGAGAGGGAGATTAGGAAAAGGGGAGAGAGAGAGAGAGAGAGGAATATTGAGAAAAAGAGGGAGAGAGAGAGAGAGAGAGAGAGAGAGAGAGAGAGAGAGAGAGAGAGAGAGAGAGAGAGAGAGAATAGGAGATAGGAAGAGATGAATAGAATAGGATAAGGAGAGGGGGATGGAGAGAGAGTTAGAGACAAAGAGAGAAGGGGTTAAGGAGAAGGGGAGGGAGGAAGATTGGGAAAAGGAGAGGGTGAGAGGGAGATTGGAAAAAGGAGAGAGAGAGAGAGGGGGGGGGATAGATAGAGGAGAAATTGGGAGAGAGGGAGAGGGAGAGGGAGGGCAGAGATGGGGAGAATAGAAAAAGAGAGGGAGAGGGAGAGGGAGGGCAGAGATGGGGAGAATAGGATGAGAGAGAGGGAGACGGAGAGGGAGGGGGAGAGAAATAGAGAGAAGGGGGAGAGGGTGAGAATAGGATAGGATAATGAGAGAGAGAGAATGGGATATGAAGAGAGAGTAGGAGGAGGAGGAGAGGGTGAGAGACATGAGGTAGAGAGAGAACGAGAAGGAGAAAAGGGTGAGAGAATCAAAAAAGAGAGAAGTGTGAGGGGGAGAGAGATGAGATAGAACTCAAGAAAGATAATTAGGGCTCAAAATAGACAAAGACAATGATGGGGGAAGGAAGACAAGAGAGAGAGAGGAAAAGAAGAGATACATGCATGTATACAAACATATATACATATATCTATATAAATATATGTATATATAATTATAGATATGCATATATAAATACATAAACACATATTATATAGGCATGTCTAAAATATGTGTAATAAATACTAAGTTTACAAGCATACATTATTATGTCTTTATAACCCGTACGGGTTTTGTGAAACAAAAAAAATGTTTTTAGTTTTACATAACCCATATGGGTTTTGTAAAACTAAAAATAATGGTTTTAGTTCTACATAACCCATACGGGTTTTGTAAAACTAAATATAATGGTTTTAGTTCTACATAACCCATATGGGTTATTTAGAACTATGAATAGTAATTTTTGTTTTTCAAAATCTGTGCGGGTTTTGGCTTGGTAAGAGGTTTGGAAAACGACCCTAAGGCTTGCAAGCCCATTTTTCCCCATTTTTTGTCCCTTTACACATTTTTTCATCCTCCAACATGATTTCTTAGCTTCATCATCATTAGGTTTACAAATGATCAAGTTGGTATCTCTAAAATTACCACCATAATCTCACACATCTTCTTAGTTTTCTAACCATATATTTTTTTCTATTTTTGGACAACATTAGCATTGTAAACTTTAATTTTCTTTATCAGTGCCTTGACATTCCTCACAAACATATGTCTACCATTTTTTTAATAACTTTTGATATACTTGACCAAATTCAAAATAAATTACATATTGTTCTACACTATATTCTATACACTTTAAAAAAAAATTGCATTTTTTATTATTTTGATGCAAGTTATGCCCAACGCACGAACATGTACCAAATTTTCAGGATGCAGTCACTTCAAAAATTCGAAAAAAAAAAAATACTTAATGGAAAATTAAAAACCAATACACAACTTCTAGATCTAATGCTTACCTATCATCCTACCAAAGGGTTTTGCAAAATACTAAATCTAACTATATATTTTGTGCAGCGCATGAAAACAATTATGTTATATTTTTGTGAAAAAATTAGGAACAATTTTTCGTGCATGAAAGGTTTGACCCTCTTAATCTTATCCAATTTTTAAAATATTTAGTAGTTTAGAAACTAGATTTATAGTACTACAATTCTTATTCTTTTCTCAACTCCTAGTTTTGCGTGCATGACCTTCAAATATCTCTTTGAAGTTTAGATTTACCTATTTTCAGAAGAAGAAGAAAAAAAAAGTGGCCACTTATACCCCCCTTTTTGCTCACCATCTTGGTGCACTTACCCATATATACATACACATAGAGATCTTCACCTTGCACTACATGATCTCCACCCGTCACCCTAATAGACATGTGGAATTGTCTCAACCTATGAGAGAATCAAGGGAGTTTAGTTACATCATCTCCATGACCTTCCCATGCTCATCCCAAGTCTCCATTCAAGGGATATGAGGAGGGACACCAAAGATCCATTTTATTATGTTTTCTAGATGAATCCTATCTACCCAACACATCTAACTAATTATTTTGGTTATCACTTATTTAAATCAAGAAAACCTCCAATGTGTTCATGGTGGTCTAGACACAGGGGTTTACTTAGTGAACCTGGGTTATATCATGCACATTCATGGCATACTAAAGAATCCCCCTAATTTCAAAAAATATTGTCCTAAACTCCTTTTTGTCACCCCCTCCCAATACAAAACTTGAATTAAAATCCCCCTATCTCCACCAAATATTGCATTTTTTCTTAGCCCAAATTAATAACCCCCTATTTCCACCGATAGGCAATATATTGTACCCTCATTTTTTGGACATTAAACCCCCCAATATGAATGCATGTGATATAATATTACCTAGTCAATGAATCCCCCATGAGTCTAGACTCCAAGCAACCTTACAGGGAACCTCTTGGAATCATATTCTCTCATGAACCCAATCATCACATGGAAGCCCACTCCCCCTAGCCATGTTCCAATACCTTAGGGTAACCACATACAAAAATAACGGCAAGGAGGCTCATACACATATATTCCATAATAACATCCATACAAGGATACATACAAATATGCAAATCCAATCAATAGCCAAAAGATATAATGACAACATATAAACTAAGAGCCTCATCAGTAATCAATAATCAAGACCAAGTCATAAACCCTCTCACTCAGTCAATACATTCCTCTATAGTGAGGCACACATCATCTCGTTGGAGCCATCACAAAGCAATCCTCTGCAACAAGGAATAAACCTTCTTGCTCCAGAGTTATATCAATACAATCCTCAACAACAAGGCACACTTCTTCTCGTCAGAGCTATAAACATAATAAAATATCCAAAACTAAACAATATCCAACTCTGAAAATTACAAGGATATTGAAAATAGCCTCTGGTACAAGGTACAGACTCAAACAAACAATCGCAGAAGGTCAAAATCATCTCAGAAATGCAAAATCAACAGAACAACGAATATGCAAAGCATATTAGCACTTTTGTAAAATAGTATAGCACACTTGAAATGTAGTTTAGCGCATCTATAAAATAGGTTAGCTCTTTTGAAGGGTAGACTAGTGCAAGTGTCAGATAAAGTAGCACTTATACCCAAAGAAACCATGCATTCATAGAGAGCATTAGCGCTTATACCTAGTTATGCAACACATACATTAAAATAGCGCATATGATCAAAGGTTTAGAAAAAATACTAAGAGACTCTGAAAAAATGGAAATGAAAAATATACAACTCCAGAATACATTAAGTATACCAAAAACATCGCCCAAGCCAAACAAATCATGCAAGTACAAAAATAATAATCCTTGGACTATATGTTAATAAAATAATCAGTTGCAAAGCATGACACCCTCATCTAGGCTTAATACAAAACAAAACTTTCGGCACAAAGGACCCTCACAGCAACCAAAGCAACAAAACTTCTCAACAAATAAATAAACACACAAAGCATTATTGCCAAGAAAAAAACTTGGGAAATTATCAAAGCATCAACCACTAATATGCAAAACTTCATGGCAATACACTGAGATCAAATACAGCGCTATACATGATAATATTCCAATGAACGAAATCCACAAAATACAATATCCCAAAATAATATTTCTTAAACTATATAATTATTCTTACTACAAACCAAAATCTTCTCACAAACAATCTTTCCATAGATGCAATGAAAACAATCGTTTCAAATCAAAATGCAAGAAGGTAAAAATCTCCAACCTAGAGTATTGAGGTTATGGAAAATGAAATTTGAAGAAGAGCAATCCAACCCACAACCAGCCAAGCCAAATCCAAGCTCCAAGCAAATTAAAAATCAAATCCTTAATGAAGCAGAAATTTCTCCAGGAATCCAACCACGACAAATACTCAGAAAACCAATAAATAAATCATAAGAATGAATAAATAAAAACACCCAATTAAATCCATAAAATAAATAAACAATTAAATCTCACAAACACAACTCCCAAAAAGTCCAATCATAACAAGGAGTAAGTAAATAAATAGATAAGCCAACAATAAATAAATAAATAGTAAACAAACAATTAAATATACGGATAAATATAAATGCTCCAACCAATATAATTTAAACTCGATACTATAAATATCTCACACATATATATAAAATATAATAAATAAATAAATAATCTTTCATACATAATGATAAATGTCAAATATTATGATCCATAAAATAACATTAATAAATAATAACCCTCAATAATTTAATTACACAAAAATATTTAAATATTAATGCCATCAATTAATTTAATTTAATATTTAATAAACTATATGAATCAATAAATTATTAATTAATAAATAATCACAACTTTCACAATGCAACCCATCATAGGGTTGAACAACATACCACACAATGCCTACAAGACAACTCAAGCTAAGACACTAAACTGACAAGGTATCAACTTAAACCTAGATTGTGCAGAAGGAACTCATGTCACCTTCGATCAAATTTCCATTGGGATAAAGACACGCTCAGACCTATGAGGCCAAATGAACTCGATGTCCAGGACCTGCAAACCTGCATCCACCAATATCCATGAGACAACATATGCATTGCATATATCATAAATAATCAAACAAGTGAAGAGAATCGCAACATCATATCATGCTCACAATGAGTGATATCACATCATCTCTATCACGAATATAGTAGTAAGATAATCACATCAATTACATCATCATCTCATCCAATATAATCATAAAGTGGTGTTAGCATTAACAAGATACCATCATCACCATAAGCAATATAAATCACATGTGTATAATAAGTGCATATAGATCACCAAATATAAGCCCATCCATCATAATAATCCAGGATGTATCATCTATCAATATGAAATATCTAAGATAAATCATCATAGGAAATCAACATGAACCTTGTGTCCTAACTAGTGAAATAACCATGAAGCTAATCATTCACCTATCTTCAATACTCAAACTAGAGCATAGATTCGACATGGTCATCATAATGAATCAACCATTGTCAAGGAGAATATCAATATTAAAAATGAAACAAGTGGCATCATAAACATGAACTAATCTAAAAGTTTCTATCACATCCTCTTGTTAGGGATGAATCAGGGAGGAGCATTACAACAACTATCTAAATGAGTGGGGGTTTGTCACCATCATCTCTATAATAAATATTTATGATATGCAGTAAGCATGAAATTACAATGCGACAACCCAAATAGAAACATCCAGATGATGAAAATTGATTACAATCATATATCTAACATACCCAGTTGCTAGTAAATAAAAATAACATACATGCAACACCAATACTAGGGAATGAGGATCTTCAAACCCTAGCCACTACACCAAGAACTCCATATGGATGGTTGGAAGTATGAATGAGTAATGGCACCACAAACCAGTTATAAACCTCTACAAACTCCTTGAAGATGTATAACTAGCCTTACATAGAATGACCAACAATGATTAGACCCACAAATATGCGATCAACTCTAAAAAATCCTTAGTTAGGACTCACAAATGGTCTCTAACACTCTATTGTCCAAACAACTAAATTAAATATCAACACCATTGAAGCTCCACTATGATCTCTATGTGAAATCACCAAGTTATCCTCTAGATTGTGTCTTTCAACAATGTGAAGAATGTTGCTTGCAAGGGTTTTTGTCCTTACAAACCAAGAAGAAGAAGCAACAACTCCTTCAAAATCAGAAGTATAAACAATATACAATTCATTAGCAACCAAGCATACTGAAAATGAACTCTTAAGAGTCTTTTATAACATTCCCAAGAGAGCCCACACACTTTTCTAGCCAATGTGGGATAAACATAAATACTTCCTTTTTAATATTTAAGTCTCCAAATACCTTTAATGAAGGGGTTCTTTTAATATTTAAATAACTTTCCCTTTAAATTAAGTCCCCATATCAATAAAGTTAAAATATTTTAATTTTAGCTTTATAACTTTAACTTTATTGATAAATACATTAATAAAAACAAACGATTATTAAAATCTCTAGTTGATATCAACAATTACCATTGACAAGATATTATCCATGAATAATTGATGATCCTAACCTGGCCCAAGTGACTTACTATAAATAGTAAGCATCCCAAAACCACACCAAAACGCCTTAGAAACATTTGAAACTAAAACTGCCTAGGCCAAATATCCTCAAGATCCCTTAAATGTCATGTTTAGCCTATGAGACCATGGAGAAATAGGCTAATGACAACATCATACAAAATGTGCTAGAAAGGGAACATTACAACTCATGATGACCTCCCAAGGACTATTTCTACCACAATGTACAAGAATATTCTCCCAATAGGAGAGAAATATGAGAAGGTCATGTGACCCCTCTAGAGAATGTGAAATAATAAAATCCATGTGAGGAAATTCTTACTCTCAAAACTGATAGAAGAAGAGAAACCATGTCGCCTCCCCTCAAAATGATGCTTATAGTGTTGGTAGATTCTCAATATTGAATGTTAAAGATGATCCATGAATCTTGAATAAAATTTCTCCCCTTAGGAAGAAACAACACTACAAAAGTGTGCAAGATGACCTCTCATTCTAAATAAGAAGATGTAGAAAGTAACTATGAATGTCTTTTAAGTTTTCACATGATCCAAAGTCTGAAATTTTCCAATGATGGATGCTTAAAGACCTTAAATCTAACATTGTGAGGAGACGAATGATGATATGATGGATCAAGTACCATAGAAGATCCAGTAATAGGGACCATAGATGTATGGTGATAATTGGAATCGTTTGAATATACTATTATAGATGATGATGATGATTGAGCTAGATTAAACTCATGAAGATTTTTAAAATCTATTGTGCTATAGAAGTTGATGTAAGGCAAGAGCAAGATTCAAAGATAGAAACAGAGTGACAATAGTGTTGATGTGACTGTCATCAAACAAAAGACTAATATCCTCAATGGTTTCATTAAAATTTGCAAGGTGGTATTCAACAAACAAAGATGTGATGTCTGTAAGATATATATCTCAATGTGGTAGATCTAGAGAAACAATATGCAAAGAATGATTGGAGCTCATGAATGAGTTGACAATGGACTTAGATGTAGCAATAGGTATTTCAACTTTTACAATCCTAGATAGAAAATGGAAGAGATTGTGTGAGAAATAAAGACATAATGCATCTACGTGTGATTACTCTCATAATATGTGCACTCCATTTTGCAATTTCTAGACATAGTCTAATTATGAGAAAAATAAATGTGAAATGAAAGTATAGTTTATTTTAAGAGGAAGGTTTCAAGTAGCATTTTACTTTATGGATCAAAAGTTCGTTTCTAATTATGGAAAAAAATTAATTAATTTTTAGTTATTGAATTCAAATTAATTATTATTTTAAAACTTGATAAATTAGATCAATCAAATATAATCAAAATATTATTAGTATTGTCATTGTTCAAAATATATTTTTCTAAGTATTTTTCATCTTCATTATGACATATTACATCAAATATTAATAAAAGAGTTACATTTGGTAATAATGATAAGGATATTTGATATTTAAATTAAAATATAATTTAATAAATTAAATTAAATTCTTTTAAATTAATATAAATTTAATTTATATAAGAAACTTTAATAACTTAATTTCTTTTTATTTATTTTGTAGATGAAATTTTATCTCTTATTTAACTTCATAGTAATCATATTGTACTTGTTGGTGTAAATAAGTATTCATCATGGATATTATTACACCTTACTTAAGTTTACTTAGGATAATGCATTTCATAGTAGTTTGGGTATGAGACACTTGGGTGTTTGTGCCACATTAGGACAGTGTGTGTAGTAGAATTTCCACCTTTTATGGTGTTGATCTTGTTACTACTTTATCATATCCACTTATTGTGGAGTGATAATTCCACCTTCGATGGGTGATCCACCTCATGTGGAATATTTATTGTTTCTTCTACCTACCACACATATTTCCTACCTACCCGTGTTTCTTATTGAGCCACATGTCATGTTTGTGTGCTCACATATCCATATAGCCTTACGTATATATGCAAGCTCATTCTACATTGTATTGAACAACTATTGATCTTTTGATCATCTATCTATTGATATAGTTTATTCTTATCCTATATTTTGTCTCTTTATTTTGTACATTTCATTGAGCTCTTGATCTTGGCAAAATCTCACAGTACTAAATAAGCATATTTATATAATATTTAAACATTTATCAATATCTCTAGTTTAATTTTATAATGCGGAGACATTTTCAATTTATATAGAGATGAATGTGTTCAAACTCAAAAAAATTATTAGTTTTTTCTTTAATAACTTTATTATTGTAATTATTATTTTAATTCTTTGTTATTAATTATATGTTTGAATCAATTATATATTATTTTTTTCCAAATGTTAAGAAAATAGAAGAGAGGCTTTTCATTTCTTTTAAGTTGAGGACTAACATTTATATATATTTATTTGTAAATTTTATATTTTCTTTATAAGAAATATTTAATATTATTATTTTTATATGTAACATTTATATTACCTCCTTGAAGGTAGTGACTATTGATTGTCTTGAAACTATGGTGTTTCCGAATAAGTCAGTGGGTTCCATTCCTAACTAAAAGGAATGTGTCGCTCAAGATGAGCCTAAAGTTCAAGAGACCCCTGTTGATAGCACAACTGGCAAAGGTTGTAAAAATGTGCTGGTTGGAAATGCAACCACAAAGGTGCACCCCAATTTTATTCCTGTTTGCATACAAACTAAGTAAGGTATATCTATTGAGCTCCTTGACAAAGTTATGGACCGCATTTTTCTAAAAATGAGCAATACTTTGGTGGGATTTTTCTTTTCCCTCAGACCTACTGTGGAAACAGTTAGGAAATGGGCTTTGGACAAATGGAGGCTGAAAGGAAGTGTCTCTGTTAGTGCTATGCATGGGGCTCTCTTCCTCTTCAAGTTTACTAATGAAGAGGATGTTTTTATGGTTCTCTTTGGTTGTTGGACCTACTGCAAATGCAACTTGTTTCTCTACATGTGGAAAGTTGGTTTTGACCCGGCTGTTGACCTACATAGTTCTGCTCCAGTCTGGGTCTCCCTTCGTAGTCTCTCACTTAAATACTAGGAAAAATTTGTGTTTAGATGGATTGGTAACACCTTTGGGCACTTTGTGGGTGTTGACGAGATCACCAAAACCAAATCCAAACTGGTCTACACATGCTTCTGCGTATAGGCAACGGTTAGTAAGAATCTTCCTAATTTCATTACTCTCAAGTCTAAGCTAGGAAGTTGGACTCAGGCTTTGGTCTATGAAAATGCTACCCTCTTCTATCAGAAATGTCGCAAGGTGAGACACATAATTTCTCAGTGCAAAGTGCAGGACCCTAAGCCCCTCAAGCTCAAAGGTCCTATTATTGAGGAAGGCACAAATAAAGACCCTGTTTATGGAGTGTCCTACTGAGGACTACCCCTTTATGGAGAGTATCAACAAACTCCTTGACTCACCTACTAAAGGGATGGATGAGCCCCTAACTCCTTGTCAAACATGGATGTAAGTTTGGCTCCTAATATGGTGAGAAATGAGCTTGGCCCCTTTCACGTGTTGATCTCCACCCCTTTGAAGGTGGTCACCCCTCTAGAGGAGGGTGAGATTGCTATTGGCTCCTCAACCTTCATTTCTCTTGGGTCTATTGGGTCCCCTCCTAAGATGTTTCTCTTGTAAAGCACCTCATACTCATTTGCAATGCCTGTTCCCCCTGCCCTGGGTATGGGCCTCTCCTCTCCTGGAGCCTCCTCTAGTGGTTGTTGACTCCCTAATGATGATGGATGGATCACAAAAAGATGCAAGACTAGAAATATGAAAATTGATGTCGGTACTGACTTGAGGATGAGCCGCCCAATGTAGAGACTCTCTTGATAGAAGGAAGTAGCAAGGGAAGTTGCTAATGACAGGCAACGAACATTGGAGAGCTCCATCAAAGGTAAGAAATGAAGGTTCTCTCATGGAATATGAAGGGCCTCAATAGCTCCCAAAAGTAGTATGCTCTAAAGAATTGTATTTTTTAAAACAAAATTGAAGTTCTCCTTCTCCAAGAGGTTAAAATGACTAAAGCCCCCTTTTCTTTTATTGCTGGAAAAATTTGGCCTGGTGCCAAGTTCTTGATTAGTGATGCCAGTGGGGCCTTTGGTGGTCTAGTCACTATGTGGTAGCCCTCATGGTTCTCTGGCAACCTGGTTACCTCTTCTACCAACTTTGTTGTCTCCGGGCTCTTTTCTGCTCTGGGGTCTTGGTTTCTTGTTAATATTTATGCCCCTAATGTCAGATTGGGAAGGATCTCTCTTTGGAATTATATCTTTGATCTTCTTCAAAATGACCTCAATGTCCACTAGATGATTGCAGGAGATTTTAGTTCTCCACTCTTCCCTTCTGAAAAATTGGGGGGTCTTCAGGATTACTCTGACAGCATGGCTGATTTAGCGGATTTTATTGGTAGGACTAGTTTACTAGATGTGGATCTGATTAGCCAAAGATTCACCTGGTCCAATCTTAGAAAAGGAAAGGACCTCATCCAGGTCAGATTGGACTTATTCCTCATCTCGGGCAACTAGGGTGTTGGTTTTAATGTGATGCTCTATGCCCTCCCTAGGATGATTTTTGACCATAATCCCCTTCTCCTTTGCAGCTACACCACATGTGCCAAGAGAGGCTACCCCTTTAGAAATGAAGTTATGTAGAACACCCATCCTGAGTTCAAAGATTTCATCAAATGTTGGTGGAACATGCATATTTCTAGAACACCCATGTTTTGGGTTGCCCATAAATTAGAATTGATCAGAAGAAATGTTCAGGGATGGAACAAAAACACTTTTGGAAATATTTTTGTTCAAAAAAAGGAGCTCAATGTCAAGATGGAAATCATCTAGGAACAAATTGACAAAGGGGATCTCCTTGAAACTACCCACCAGAAGGAGTCCATTTCAAGGAGGAAATGGAAGGAGAACTCAACTAGGGAGGAGCTATACTAGAAGCAAAAATTGAGGGTTCAATGATTAGAAGAGGTAGATAAAAATATGGTCTTTTTCCATAGATCGACCAATATTCATAGGAGAAGAAATCACAATTATTGTTTAAGAAATGATCAGAATCAGGATGTCAAAGATGATGAAGGCATTGGAAAACTAGCCACTGACTATTTCTCTTCTTTGTTCATTGATGATTGCAGAATTAGGGACCCCATCTTGGATGAGGACCTCCTAAATTGCCTCCCATCCGCCCTCACTATGAAATACAATTATCTTATTATGACCCTGGTTATTAAGGACGAGGTGAGGAATGTTATATTCTCTATGGAGGATTTTTCAATGCTTCAGGTCTTGATGGCTTCCCTCTGACTTTCTTCTAGGACCATTGGGATGTGGTTGGTGTTGATGTGGTTATTGCTACCAAAGATTTCTTTAGGTCTAGGAAGCTTCTCAAGAATTTTAACAACATTTTCATTGCTCTGGTTCCTAAAATTTAGGAGCCGACGCTTCTAAAGGACTTTAGACCTATTAGTCTTTGTAACACTATCTACAAGATCTTCTCCAAAGTATTAGTCAATAGGTTTAAACCCTTTCTGGGTAGTCTTATTAGTCCTTGCCAGAAGGGGTTTGTCCTTGGTAGACAAATCCTTGATGTGGCCATCTCTACTCATGAGGTCATTGATTCCATGGATAAAAGTCATAAACCTGGCATGGTTCTGAAATTGATATCTCTAAGGCTTATGATAGAGTGAAATGGAGCTTCCTTTTTAAAGTGTTGAAAAAGTTAGGTGTTGGGGGAAAGTTGTTTAACCTCATTAAGGAATGCATAAATATTGTCAATTATTTAGTTCTTATGAATGGGAACCCTCGGGAGACCTTTGGGCCTTCCAAGGGGCTCAAACAGGGTGACCCTCTTTCACCCTATCTTTGTGTTATTCTTGTTGAAGTTTTGGCCAAGAACTTGAATTCTCTTGTTCAGAGAGGGGTTCTCATGGGGGTCAAACCTACTTCCATTGTTCCTCCTACCATTATGTAGTAGTTTGTGGATGATACCATCCTTTCAGGATTTTTTCAATGATTGAGGCCAAGGGTTGGAAATCCTTTCTTAACCTTTATGTTGAGGCCTTAGGTCAACACATTAATTATGATAAAAGAAACATCTATTTCTTTCATACTGCTGATGAACTCCAAGCGAAAATTTATGGGATCTTGGTCTGTCAAATTGCCTCCCTCTTAGGAACTTACCTTGGGCTACCCCTTACTGTCAAGGATGTCTCCAAATCCTTTTGGGTGACTATCCTATAGATAATGTAAAAGAAACTGGCAGGGTGGAAGGGTAGGTTTCTCAGCGGTGTGGGGAAGCTTCAACTACTGGCCTCATCTTTGCAAGGTATTCTGGTGTACTTCCTTTCCATATTTAAGTTTTTTGCCACCGTGGGTGACAAGCTAGAGAACATCCAAAGAACTTTCCTTTGGACTGGGATGGAAGAAAAGAAAAGGCTTACCCTTGTTAGATGGGATAAAGTATGTTATCCAAAATTGAAGGGGGCCTAGGAATCCGCAAAATCACCCACTTTAACAAGGCTCTCATGACCAAAATAGCCTGGAAGCTTCTCCACATGGATTTAGATGGGGGTCACATTATGAGGGAAAAATACCTTGGCCATGGTAGCTTTCTTTCTACTTTAAATGAAGATGGACTCCCCAGAGGGTCCAAAATATGAAATAATATTCTCAGCTACAGAGATCTCATTTCTTTGGGCATGAAATGGCTCATTGGTAATGGCAAAAACATTTTATTTTAGGAATATTTTTGGCTTGGGGACAATCCCCTAATCACTTCCCCTTCTTTTAGAAGGATTAAGGATGTTGCTAAGGGTTTTTTTGGTGACAGGGTCTCTTCTTATTTTGTTAACGACACTTGGAAGGCTATTTCAGATAGTTGTCTTGATCAACCATTCCTGCTACCAGTTGCCAAGGATTTACAGGAACATATGGTTGGAACTAGACTCCTTTTCTTTCCTAGGGAGGATAAAATTTATTTGGAAATGGAACCCTACTGGGGAATTCTCGATTAAGATTGCTTACAATTGTCTACTTCAACACCCAGTCTCTCTGGTTAAATGGAATGATGTTTGGAATTCTCAACTCATCCCCAAGATCAATTTTTTCTAGTGGACTGTTATGCATAACAAAATAATCACTCGAGATAACTTGGTTAAGCAGGGATTTCAGTTGCCTAATAGATGTGTCCTTTGTAAAATTAAAGTGCAAATCTCCCCCAATCTTTTCCTCCATTATGCCTTTTCCAAAGCCCTCTAGGGGATGGTTTGCCATAGGCTTAACCTCAGCTGGACTATGAATGAAATTATGATACATTAGTTGCAAGAGTGGAGGGACCCTACCTCCAATCCTATGGTCCACTAGCTCTAGAAACAAATTCCCCCACATCTCTACTGGAGCATTTGGAAGGAGAGGAATAATTGGATCTTCAAGGATAAGGAGGCCTTTCTGTAAAATGTGTTTGCCTATTTCCTTAAGCTCATCCTAGAAAATTTATCTATGACTATTGTTAAAAAGCCCCTTAATCCTCCTTCCAAGTGAGATTGGGATATTGCCCGCTGCTAGAACCTTCCTAGATCCTTTGCACATATTGATAACTCCAAGCGTCTCCAAAGGAAGAATACTATTTGGTCCCCCCCCAATTCATGGTTTCTTCAAACTAAATTTTGATGGGGTTGCTAGACATGGTCTAGTAGTTGGGGGCTTTATCATTAGAAATCACAGTGGGGCCCTAGTTGCAGCCTATGCAGGGAACTTGAATGGTCACTCCAGCAATCAAGCTAAAGCTATGGCCTTGGCTTGGGGGGTCCATTTCGCCCTCTCCATGAGAATAAGGGTTTTGAACCTTGAAGGGGACTGTAAGCTCATTGATTATGCTGTCAAAGGGAGGAACATACTCAATTGGTCGATTGAAGGTTTCATTAGAGATATTATTAGGCTCATCTATGGGCTTGACTCCTTTTGCATCATGCATATCTATAGAGAAGGAAATGGGGTTGTTGATGCTCTTGTGGCCATTGGATTAATGAATTTGGGCCTCAAATGCTGGACAAATCACAACTCCCTGCCACCTAATGTTAACTCCCTCTTGAAGGGAGAGGGAACCAATCCTACTCCTCATGATTAAGCTCTTATTTTATCCTTCTTGTTCTTTCCCCTTGGCTTCTAGGGGTCTCGGGGGGAATTTTTTTTCAAATTTGAAAATGTGTAAATTTTTGATGATTAACCCCAACAGTTGCTTGAGGTGGATTGCCAGCATAACTTATATAGGTGATGTATGCACCACCATCTTTTTTTGGTACACTTTTCAGGGGTATTTCCTCACGATGAATCTGAAGTGTAATGACATGCTTAAATGGTCAGGCTAGATGGATTTAATTGGCTCTAGTATGCAATTTGAGCCACGTGTTCCTTGCATTTATGATAATTATTTTTGCTTCAACTTTTTCATGATTTTCTACGTGCCTAAGGTCATATCTCAAGGGGTGATTAATGGCTCACACAAACTTCCTATTCCCAAGGACATTTATGGTAATAATTTTTCCTTAAGGCATCTTCTTCATGATTTCAAAATCTCCGACCCTTGTGAGAAAATTGTTTCTAAATTCACTAAGAGCTATTTTCTTGAAGCCCTCTGTGCATTCTTTCTTATGTCTACTGTTGATCAAATTCTCTCTACCACTGGTCTGGTCTTGACAATGGGGGTGACAGAGTGCGATACAAACTTGACAAGCCAGATGAATTCAAAAAATACATTGTTGTGTGTAATTATTGTGTGGAAGGTGGGGTTGTGGAGTTCATGGAGTGCCTTCATGGTCATGATGAACAACTCTCAACCCAGTTTGTGAACTCTTGGGCTAGTAGGAGGGTTACAGTTGGGGAGGTTTCATTTGATGTCTCTGAGGAGACAATTTCTCGGGCTATGAGCCTCTCTTTGGAGGGGAGAAGATGGAAGCGGACCAGTCATGTGGCCAATAGTGATGGTCTGAAAATATTTTTCAAAGGCAAAGAGGAACCTGTGAAAATGCAAGGTTGGTTTGCTAGAGAAGAGTTGAAGCACCCCTGGGATCAAATTTGTCTGATGATAATGAAGTATTTCACCATGAAAGGCCGATATAAGGTATTATATTACTATCATCTACCTTTGCTTAACCACTTTGGCAATCATGATCTTCTTTGCTTGCTGTTTTTTCTACTGCATTCTTTGGAAGTCTCAATTAAGGAAGCCCTTGACCCTAAAAATGTGGACAAACTGACCATCCCTCTACACTAGGGCCTCATTTACAGACTTTACAATTTCCACTTGTCCCTCTGCCCTCAGAGAAACCTCATTCTTTTTCAACCCCCTTTGACTGCGTCACACCCCCTCAAGGGGTTTTCTGCTAGCCTCGCTATACCCAGATTGTTCCATTTTGATAATGAAGCTTTCACAACCCCTCAGTTTCCCTCCACTGTCTCTATTACATAAATTCCCCCTTACTCTATGCCTTCTTCCTTGGCTGGAAAAGATATATCCCATACCCCCTCCAAAGGCAAAGGCAAATCCCCTGCTAAATGTAAAAGAATTATCAATGAGGACAATTCTTCCTCCAATGATATGGAGGATGAGTTTCCATCCTCGGACACTGAAGGAAAGAGGAGGTCCCACATACTTGCTTCTAAGGGATCCTCGGAGAGGAAATTGAAACCCCAAAGTGTTTCCAATTCTGAGGAGGATTGTGCCCATGGCAAGGTTGGGGGTACTCTGTTTGGGTCTGTGGGTGGTGAAGATCTTAAGGTTTCTATGCCTGAGATTGATGTGGGTACCTCTGGGCCCCCTACCGGTGATGTGAATGTGGGAGCGGAGGAGGAAAATGTTGATCAAATCAACTTGGTCGACCCTGATGAGGTCATGAACATGGCAGACCCGGATGCTACTGGAGCCTAAGCTGTTATGGCCTCTAAGGAAGATGTGGTCAAGGAAGTGGTGACTAGTGAGGAAGTTAAAGTGGACATGGGTGTTGAAAATCTAAACAACCAAGAGAAGAATAAGGAGGATAACTGGGAGGTGGAAGGGGTCCCCAAAGGGATCACAACCTTGGAAAAAATCCAGAACATCAGAAATGAGGTCTCTGACCTTTGAGGTGTATTGAAAGCATGGGCCAACTCCTGGATTTAAAGGCAATCATTGGGGAGGTAAAACATATTAAATGCAGGTTGGATGCTTAAGACAACCAGATTATTAGCTTTAACAATTTTTGTCTGTGGGTTCTTCATAGCTCGACGCTGAATCTCTCCCTCCTAAGGGGGAATATTACGGTTGAGGATGCAGACAAGGAGGAGGCCAGGGAGTTGTATAAGTTTCTATACAATGACTGGAATAGGGTCATTGAGATGTTAGGGGTTCTCAAGCTTGCCCCTTAGTTTCCTCTTGGTCTTTTGTTTTGGCTAGGGTCCTCTGTTTTTTGCTTTTCTAAACTCTTTGTATGTTTTTGTGTTATGGATGACTATTCCTTTTAGTGTTGTTTATGCATTGTTATAGTACTATTATGGTGATGTTTGTAGTTCATACTATGTAAAGTGTTAGTGCCCTGGTTCTTGTTGCTTTCTTAATAAAAATCATTTATATTACAGTTATATTTATTACATTCAATATGTTTTATATTATTAGTAAAATATAAATATATGATATATAAACAAAATATATAATAATTATATCTTTAATATAATATTAATTAAATGCACCTATAATAAATCTAATAGTTTAATTAGCTTTCCATGAGAAAGGAGAGGGAAAAGAGATACATAGATATAAAGAGGTTTTATTATCATTGTAATTAGGTTTACCTATTCAACTAAATGAACTTGACATGCTTGCATATGATGAGGTTGACTATAATTACAACTAGGTTTCACTAACTATTGGCTTGTTGTTGTGAGTGTTTGTAGCTAATTTTACTAACTCAAATCATCTCATATAAAGGATGATGTATGTATTATTTTAGTTATGCCTTTATTGAACATGGTTGTTATTATTCAACATAATAGTGCACAATTAAATTAAATGCATAGTGTTGTTTATTTAAAGCAAATATTATCAAACATTTCAAACACAAAATTGATGTGTAATGAGACAATTGAAATAATTTTATATGTTGTTTTATTACAAATTGACATTGAACACTTCTTAAACAAATATGAACTTCTAGTAGTTTTAAAATCACACAAAAGTTCTCACAATTTCATCCACAATTTTTAGATAGTCTTCATTGATTTAAGCAATCTATATTAGTAATTATGCTTTACAAAATGATCAATAGGGGAAGCATACCAATAGTCATTATATCCAACGTGCACTCATAGATTCTAAATGGTACATCAGGTTTTGAAATTTTTTTTTTGTTATCTATGCATGCAACTTAACTGCTTACAGCTATTGTTTTGGCTTTTGGGTAGTAACGATGCACACTGTGGGATCTGTTATTTGCGCAAGGGTCAAAAAGTACACTTTTTAAAATGTCGCCTGATCCCTGCTTAAAGATGCCCAATAACCATGCACTTAAAATCATCAATACTATGCACAAATGCCCCAATAGTTGTGTGATATGGGTACCAATAAGGGTGCCCAAATGAGCCAATTATGGTCCAAAAAGCTAAAAAATGAGCGGCTATTGATACATGTGAAATTTATTAATGAACTTTTAGTTATTTGTTTTTTGATTTTTTTAAGTTAGTAATTGAAAGATTAAGTATACAAAGAATGAACATTAATTGATATTCTTCCCCTATACCATCCCTAACATGAGTTCAATAGAATTAATACTACTCTCAAATTATCTACTTTTCAAATAATTAAACCCTCTACCTGATTTGACATAATCTTCACAACCACATGACCTGTTTCATTACACCAAAGGCATTACCTTACTTGAATTGGACAACCTACATTTTGCAATCAATGGTCAAAAATAGTAGAGAGGCAATGGAAGACAATTGCACAAATCTTAGCCGTTCATTTTTCGTTGTTTTCATTGGGTACCAGGAAACTTTGCCGCAAGAATGCTTGGTTTGTAGTGTGTAGGACTATCAAATCAGATTCAAAACCTGCCCCAACTTGTACGGTGATAGATTGAATACTTTAGTGTTAAAATTGAGGAGGATGAGTTGGCCGTGATTCATTTCAAACACTTAAGACTGTAGCGAACAAATTATCTACCATTAATTATCTGGAATCTATTTAGGTGTACTTTGGCAGTCTCTTTATTTGAGCCCATTTAGACACTACTTAAAAAGATAAATAAATCAATACAATTTAATAAAGAATAAAAAAAAGTGATTGAAAAGATTTTTTCAAAGCATACAAATCTAACCGAAGAAATAAGCATAAGTTAATTCAAACTTGGAGGTTTGTTTCTCTCTAAATGTGGCAAGGTACCTTAGCTATTTTAGGTCATATGATGGGTTTACTCCATATCTAAATAAGACTTAGTAAGATGGTAAATCCTTTAAGGTATTATAAATCATAACTATATTATTAGACTTAAGAGAATGAAAAAGTAATATGATTTAATATTTATTTTAAAATTATATGTATATAGATTAATTATGGGAGACTAATTATATGATTTTAAAATCATTTGATTAAATTATTATTATATGATATATTTAAAAAATTATTATTATAATTTATAATTAATTACAAATTAAACTATATGTAATAATATTGTATTTATTATTTAGGTACTAAAGTTATATAATTAGTATATATTATATTATATTAAAATACATAATATATTTTTATATGTACATATTACATTTTATTATTATCTATTATATTTTATATAATGTAAATTATTCTATTTATTTTTAAAATAATATTATAAGTTCATTATTTTGATTGGTTCAAAATTATTCTTCAAGATTATTAGGTTTTGCATGACATTTTGGGAGTTTCATCATTGATCACCTTTAGACATAATAGTAATAATTGGAATTATATAGGTATTCTTGGTTGGCATGACATTATTTCAAATATAATTTTTTATTTTAAAAATTATTAATTTATTTAAAATTAATTCATTTTCTATTCTATTTTAGTTTTCTTCATGTTACTGTGTGGTTAATTTGTTATAATTTGTTCATGTTGAATGAATTTGATTAAAAATATTTACATTAAAATTTTACTCTCTTTATAAGTATTTATATGCATTCTTATTTCATTTTCCTCTCTTCTTGATGATGGATCACTAAGTGTTACAATAAAAAAAACAAAAGGATTTAATCCAATTTTTTTTTACAATTGTTCATAGATTGTGGAAAGCTGATACTATCTATAGACAGTTATTATGTCATTTATTTTATTAATTTATAAGAAAATTTAAATTTAAATTTTTTTAGTTTTTAATTAAGTGTTAACTAATTATGATCTTAATAATGTTTTATAAAATATAAATTATACTGTATAAAATTTTTAATTTTATTTTTCAAATAATAATATATATTATATTAAAATATATTACATATAACTATGCAGTTAGTATATAATTTTTTTGTTTAGTATAAATTTCATTACATATATTGGAATTATATTTATTATTGTGTATAGTATTTGATATTAATTTATATTTATATAATGTAGATTATTATATTTAAAAATATTATATCATGACTATATTTAATATAATCTACATTATTAAACTTATTTTTAAAATTATATCATAATTATTTTTTATACATTATATTTTATAATAAAAATTATTAAATATACATAAATTTATTTTTAAATAATATTATAACTATATTTAATTTATATAAATATTATAACTATAATTATTATTTTATATTATATAATATATATTATTTAATTTAATTTATTATAATATTATTAAACTATGATACTATTACAAATTCATCTATACAAATTTAGAAGAATTAGGGAGAGAGTATGTCTATTTTGTGATATGACAATAAAAGTTATTAGAAGTAGTTCAACTTATAATTTTAAAAAAAAAAAAAAAAATGATTTGTTGTACAATAATTACATTTTTGAACTTTTATCTCTCTCTTCCTCTCTCTATTACTTGCATTTATCGCCCCTCTCTCTCTCTCTCTCTCTCTCTCATTCACTCCCTCTTTTTATATCTCTACTTCTATCTCCTCTCTATTTATATCTATCCCTCACCATCCCTCTTTATATATTTATATATCTATCTCATTCTTTGTCTCTATCCATATCTCTTCCTCTCACTCATGCACACACTCCTGATTTCTCCATCCTCAACACTATCTTTGTCTCTCTATCTCACCTCTCCATCTCTCCTTCCCTCTCTATCTTTATCTCTCCTTCTATTAGTTATCTTGCTTCTTTATCTTTGTCTCCCCCCCTACTCTATGTATTTTCTTATATATTTATCCTTCTATCACTTTATTCGACCATCTCTCTCTCTCTCTCTCTCTCTCTCCCTCTCTCCCTCCATGTTCCTCTCCCCCTATCTATAGACACGTTTACCTCTCTATCCATCCATATTCCTCCCCGACCCCCTCCTCCCTCTCTCTCTCTCTTCTTAGACCTCTATATCTATATCACTTTTCCTCTTAACTTTATCTCATCATATTTCTTCTTCCATTTTTCTTTATCTCCATCTCTATCTCTATATTTCTCTCTATATTTCTCCCCTAACTCCATCTTCTTACCCCTCTCTCTATCTCACTCTTTCTCCCTATTGATCTCATGCCTTGCACAAATGTATGAGAAAAAAACCAAAAAAAAACACCATTTTTTTCCCTAATTGAACTTGTTGATACCTATTCCACGTACCCATTGCACACTAAAGTGCAATTGCTGGTAGAAAAAAAATGTTGCATGAAATCAACGGGACAATGACATGAAAGATTGTCAACCTGCTGTACCGTACTCCTGACAAAGCAGTGACGAAGGGACTTCTAGATAAACTTAAGCAATGCACAACCAAATTCCCCTTGTCTAACTGGAAACTTATTGTCAACCTGTTGCACCGTACTCTGCCAAAATAGTGACAACTTCCAACTAATACTGCATACAAAGGACGGGCTTCTAGATAAACTTATTAATGCACAACTAAATTCCACTAGTCTTAATGGAAACGGTACGAGGCTTCTAGATAAACTTATTAATGTAGTCATCTAACCCTTATACTTCCTCATAATCCCCACTACTCTACACTAGATATTCATTAATCACAATCCTCTTTAATGACAATTTATTATTTTGGATTTAAGTATTCATTAGTATTCTAACATCTATATTTAGTGGAGATGTATGCTTAAGCAGTGATGACAAATTCTGTACCTAGTAAGACGCAAACAAGTGTTTTTTGGAACCCAAGAGAAACCACCTAAGAATCTTTAATGCTAGGTATAGATCTCTTTGGTTTCTTTGGCCTCACACGTCGGTCGAGAAGCTTATAGGCATTGCTACGTGTGGGGTTATCTAGTTGTGAGCTTCATGTTGAGATCTCTTTATCTATGCTCCATATAAAACCGTCTACTTATTATTTTTCCACAAACATAAATGTTATAGTTGACTATAAAACAAAACCAGACGTAGGCATGTAGCACCACTTGTATTAGCTTTCCTCATCGAGGATCTTGTGTACATGATTTTAAAGATCTTTGATGTCAATGTTGATTGTATACTACCTAGTTATGTCAAATTTTGTTTTTTCAGCCAATTGGGAATTCAAATAAGGTGGCTTATTCACCTGTTTTAAGCAGGTACTATATATTGATTGCTTCAAAAAATTCCTGTAATTTGGCCAAGTGATATGGTAGGTACTTCAAGTTCGTATCGATTTACCTAGATAAGTATTGTTATTAATGGCAGAAGTAAATTTGGTAGTTGAACCTAATTTTCTTATAGCAACAGTCGAGGAGCTTATTTATTGTATGTTAATATTAATTGTAGCAGTGTAATGTATTGAACCTGCTACAATATCGCTTGTTTTCAATATTTCAGAGAGTTCAGGAGCTTGTTTGTGTCTCTCTAGTAGACATGGGTGTGGACATGGTGGAGTTCCTCAAGGATAAAGATATCTTAGTGGTTGGAGGCACAGGTTTCTTGGGCAAAGGTATTCACTTAATTTGTGCTTCGATTTTTGGGTGTTGGAATGTTTGGAATATTTGTCTGTTTAGCTTGATGTAGTTGCTCACTAATTTGGGTATGTCTTCTCAATTTACAGTGTTCATAGAGAAAATCCTTAGAGTGCAAGGTGATGTGGGGCACATTTTCACTCTGGTAAGGGCAATTGATTTACAGTCTGCCCAAGCCAAGCTAGAAAAAGAGGTAAAAGGGAAAGAAACTGTAGATCAATGTGATTCATGTGCACAAGAAGCTCATGCCCATAAGTAGTGAAAATGGCCAAAGGAAATTTTTAAAATGCCCAGACAGACAAACTTGTAAAAACCATGATTTTTAGTAATAACCCAGACATATAATATCATCGGGCTGTGGTTAACATTATTGTGTTTGAAAAGGAAGAAGTAATCTATTGAAGACTTGAATTGCTGGAACAGATTGTGTATAAGACTTAACAACTTGATTGTGCTGTAATGATTTCTATCATTGGTTCTATACAGGTGTTTTGCTCGGACCTTTTTGAGTCCCTTAGAGAACGTTACAGGGATGGATATAGCAGATTCATGGAGCAAAAAGTGATCCCTGTTGTTGGAGATGTTATAAGTGATGATCTGGGGATGCAGGAAAAAACTAGAGAAGAGCTCTCCAAAAGAGTTGATATAATAGTTAATACTGCAGCCACTACAAGCTTTTATGAAAGGTCTGACTGCATCCATGGCGTGCAAAATTGTAGCATTTCTTCTGCAGAAATCTCTTGGTTAGAAGATTGAATTGTGTTCTTGTTTATTCTGATAATCAGGTATGATGTTGCCTTGAATGTGAATACTATGGGAGCTGCTAATGTTGTGAGATTTGGAAAAAGCTGCCCTAAATTACAGATTCTCTGTCATGTCTCAACTGGTACGTTTGAGGACCTTAAGCAACCTCTGTTTAGGTTAGTTTCAGGTGGGAAATTGCTATTTATAGCAAATTACTAATATTTTATTTTCATTTCTCGATTTGAATAGCCTATGTTAACGTTGGAAGATCAGGGATAATCAGAGAGGAAGCACTTACAAGTGCAGAGGCGCCGTCCAAGACAGGTGGAACCATGCCTTCGCCATGGGACGTTGAATGTGAACGTGAATTAATAAGAAAAACTCTCGAAGAAATTAGAACCCTAAATTCCACACAAGACAAGATAGAGAAACGTCAAATGAAAGAGCTTGCAGAGCAAAGGTAGGTATTCTCTTATTTATAGAGTCTTTTTTTCCAATTGCATTTGAGTACAAGTCTTTTGAATGTAAACCATCTAATGAAGTGGGGACCATAAATTCTCAGAGCAAGAGAATTTGGCTGGCCAAATGCTTACGTTTTCACAAAAGCAATGGCAGAGGTGATGGTGGATCATCTCAGAGGTGATATCCCAGTAGTGATTGTGCGCCCCAGCATAATTGAAAGCACTTTGTCAGAGCCCTTTCCAGGGTGGATTGAAGGACAAAGGTACACCATTATTACTTTGATGAAATCTTTTCCATTTTGAGTTCCAGATGAGCTTAAGAATTAAATGCTTCGCAAGACAATTTTTAAATGGCACGTTTAAAATTCCCAGATGGACCTATTTCTCTATATTGACATTTAATATTTCTGCATGCAGACATTTTTTTTTTTATAAAATGTAATTGATATTTTTTGATTTTGATTGTGTTATAATTTTTATATCAATGTTTGTTCCATCATGGAGATGAGTTGGTAACCCATCTTAATGATGGAACATGTAGTATGGTCCGAAATATTTTTTTTCTTTACTCTAAACTTATGATGGATCATGTATTATGATCAGAATTGCTTCTATTCCTTGGCTCTAATTCAATCTTGATGATGGATCATTAACCCATCCGAAACATTTGTTTTTCCTTACTCTTAACTTATGATGGATCATGTAGTATGATCAGAATTGCTTCTATTCTTTGGCTCTAATCCATCTTGATGATGGATCATGTAGTATGATGTGGCAAGCGTCTATTCCGTGACTCTAACTCATCTTGATGATGGATCATGTAGTATAGTCTGAAACATTTCTATTTCGACTCTAACTCATCTTGATGATGGACCATATAGTATGCCCTCAAATATTAATATAAAAATTATAAGACAATCAAAATCATAAAATGTGATCAGATTAATACCATAAACTGAAAATTTCCTGTCTTAACATTTTCTTCTCGTGTTGAAGTCTCTAACCATAAACCTTGAATTCCTGATTGAAAGGATGGTTGATCCACTGTTTATTGCATACGGGAAGGGGCAACTATCAAGGTTCCCAGCAGCTCCCAACTTGATAGTAGATATGGTGAGTGAATCCCTTAAAGTTTGATATACTCGCATTAACAAGTTGTAAGAAAACAGATCAGAAATTCTTTGAAATATTTGCAGATTCCAGTAGATATGGTGGCAAATGGAATGATATCCTGCCTTAGAAGACATGCTTCAAACCCAGGTCTCTATATATATCATCTCACCACTTCAGTACAAAATCCCTTGCTCTACTTCACTGGTATCAAGGCTGCCTACGAATACTTCAAATTGAATCCATGCAAAGATAAGAAGGGTCAAAAAATAATAAACATAAAAAAGGCCAAGGCCTTGCACAATATGGAGATCTTCAGACGGTACATGACCCTTCATTACAAGATCCCACTACAGGTAATCAATGAACGATTTCCATGGACTAGAAATTAATGTGCTCAGATTTATTAATGTGTTAACAGGAATTCCTTGACTCTGTGCTTTGGCAGATACTGCATGTTGTTGACTTGCTGCTGTGTGGCTTTAAGAGGAAGCAGTACAACCGCCTGCTTAGGACTTATAACTTTGTAATGAAGCTTGCACAACTGTACGAGCCCTTCATCTTTTTCGAAGGAAGGTATATATCTATGTATGAGTTAATTCTGCTAAAATATCAATACATTTATTATCTCACGTGAACTTCTGAAACGTTCAACTAAGCATTCGGATGAACAGATTTGACAATGCAAACACCAGGCGTTTATGGGAAGAACTATCCAAAGAAGATGCAGAAAAGTTTAAGTTTGATGTGAAATGCATAGAGTGGACCGATTATCTCTATCATGTTCATATTCCAGGACTCATGAAACACGTCAGCTCCTAGATTATTATGTTAGGAATTATATCTTATGCATTGCTTTCATAAAGCATTACATTTAATATTTAACAATTTTATTTATATTATGAAGCAATAAATAGCCGTTTCATTTTTAATCATATCTTTATTTGTATTTATTATTGGGAAATAATTTAAAGAGTTGGATTATTATAGAATTATATATTTTAAAAAATTAATTTTTTATTTAAAAAGAAAATTTTAATGAATCAAAAAAGTTATATATATTTATTTCATTTAGTGTCTATTGCATATGATGAAAACAATTTAGTAGGTATGTAAATAATTTGATCACATTTCAAATTTTAGTAAACAAGCTTACTAAACTATTTTTATCATATGTACTTTTTATACTTTTCATACAAAAACATCCTCAACATAAGATAAAAGAAGGTTCAATGCATCCAACTAGTACTTAATCATTAATTATGTAACAGTCAAATTTCCATGTTGGTTGTTATTTAGTGTTGGGCTCATTTACTACAAGTCAAGGCACAAGCCTATTTAGTGTTGGGCTCATTTAATACAAGTTAAGGTACAAGCCTAAGTGGTTAAATGATAAATATTTTATTTCAATCATATATTTCTTTAAGTCTTATAAATAAAAATTAGTTGTAGATTATCCCTATTGGCATAAATTAGCTTTGATATTCATGTATTTCTTTATTAAGCCTTATACTTAAAAAATAGTTGTAGATTATCCCTATTGGCATAAATTTACCTCATATTTTATCAAAATCTAAAGTGAATTGAAATTAAAATATACTATAAGAGAAGTGTAGGTCTATTAAAGCTAGTCATAAGGGACGATTCTTAAAATTCTTGTATTTCTCTTTAATTGTCCTATTCAATGGCCTTAAGAACACCCTCGTAAGTTTAACAAAGATTAAAGCATTTGTTTAATATTTTATCATCATAAGTAATATTTTATTTTATTTGTGTAACATTATATACAATGTGATATTGTGCTTATTTTTTATGTTTAATTGGTCTCTCTTAGTTAACTAATTTGACACATGTATACTTTAAAATGAGGTCCAAAAGTGTCACCACTACCTCTCTTTGATTGATAGTAGTTAGGTGTCATCTTTATTTAGTGAATAGAACTTACATCTTAGATTAAATCAACTAATCTCTTAATTGGGAGTAATTGGCAATTAACTCATGCCTCTTGGATTTGTCATTTCCTTGATATATGTGTTTGTGTGTTGATGGTAAACTCTATAACTCTTGGAAATCACACAAAAATAAAACACTTATCAAAAAGAGAGATCAAATTAAAAGGAAGCTAAGATTTAGAAAACGCTTCCTAACACTAGTCTAGTGGGAGAGATAATGCAAATTTTCTTATAAATCTTAAATTATTAAAGAATAAGAAACATGTATAGAAGGAGATGTACAACATGCAAATAAATAAACATAATTAGCACAAGATATATCATTAGGAAAGCTTTTTCAAGAGAAAAATCCCACACTCCAAAAACACAATACTTTGTATTACCAAAACAATAGCTACAATGCAATAGTGGTACATTGCTTCTTCAGTATGGAGTCTCCAATCCAGCAACAATCTAAATCTACTCAGAAGCATAACACTTCCCTTGCAAAACTTAACATGACTAATACTCTCTACGACTACCTTATGTAGAGAAATTTAACAACTAAGGAAGCTACTAGATGAAGCGAGAAGATGGGGTCATGCAAAACACTTGGCACAAAATTCTAGCCACCTAAATGCATTCAAATGACATGTACATCTCCAAATGATTACCCATTCAAACCTCCTATGTTGGGCACCCAGAATTTACTATCTTGAGGTATACCAGATGCTCCTACACCTCTTACAATTGTCATAGCAATAACATTATTGACAACACTTACGGTTGAAGAGAATTAATCACAATAGTCTAACAATAAGGTGTGTGTAGGATCATGAGGGGCCAAACTAGGCCCTTAAGTGGCAATGAAAATTTAGAATAGGTTATCAACATAATTTCAAAAGTATGTAAGAACAAAATTTGTAGCAAATTGAATGCAATTTATAAGCTACTAGTTGCTTCTTAAAAAAAAAAGTAAATCTATTTTGTGAAAGTTTAAAATTTTAATGCAATAGTACTGAATTTTCAAGAAAAAGATAATAAGCATGTGTATGTTTGACCAACCTAAGTACAAGAAAAACATAATATTTTTTTATGAAACTTTAAATAAGTAGAGGACACATGCTTGGATGTGTTGCATATTTTTTTGTAATTTTTTTCCATGTAAATAATTAGCTATAATATTTTTACTAATTTTTTTAAAAAATATAAAAACTTGTATGTCTTACCACCATAAGTTGGTCAAAACTTTATGAACTTTAATTTATTTTGATTATATAGTATGTGAATCATATAGAATGTGGTGCATCTTGTAGATTAAAAAATTGTGAAACCATCTGAAAGTTATAGATGTAGTTACAAATAGTTTTCAATCAAGACTTAAGTCATAATGCATGTAGAAAAAATATAATAATTATTTATTAAATTTAAAATTAGGTAAAATATGTATTGGTGAAAAGATAACAACTTTCCTAATAAACCCTTTTTGTTTCATTAAATTAATATAAAAAAAGTCATCGACCACAAGGGAAAAGTTTGGAAAACCAAGGAAAATTTGTAAACATGTTTTTGTTGTTGACTTTCTAGGTTTGATACCCCAAAGTCAATTCCCAAAGAATCCCAAGGTAAAAAATAGATATCCATTTCAAACAAATATCCATTTTGAAAAGCCTAAAAATATATATGTTTTAATAAAATGGGCATAATATTTTTATTTCTTATCAAAATTTTGATTTTGTATAAGCGTTGGAAAGTTGATTTGGGGATCTAAATAATGGAATAGGTAGTGTTTCTATATTATGCATAAAAAACATAATTATAATTAATTTAAATTCATCCTTCATATTTGAAATGTCAAACACTCACAACTTTTGCATATGAATTCCCTTTCATGATTGTTTTTGTAACAGTAATCTCAAAATACTTGAAACATTAAATGACTAATTAATAATAAAAATTTAGGCATTTTCCTAAGGAGAATAATATATTTGATAAACCATTATATCTCTTTTTTTCCCTTTCTCTACCTCTCTCTCCTAAGATCTAAACCTATCACTCCACCTCTCCCTTACTCTCTTCGTCTCTTTTTGTCCCTCTTTATACATCTCTTTCTATACCTATCTATCTAACTCTTGTTATATCTCTCCTTCCTTCTCTCTCTCCCAAGTTGTACACTCATATTTCTACCTCTTCATTTCTCCCTCTATTTCACTTTCTCTCCCCTAAGATCTAGACATGTTGCTCTACCGATCCCTCTCTCCCACCTTCCTTTTCTCTTTTCCCTTCATTATAAATCTCTCACTAACTCTTCATCCCTCCCTCATTCCATTTCTACTCTTAATCTCAACCCTCTTTCTCCCCGATCCTTTTACATATCTCTCTATATATCTCCTTCTCCCCTCTCAAGATCTCTCTACCTACATCTCCCTCCTACCCTTATTTATTCTCTATTTATCTATATCTTTAGAGCTCTTTGTATTTTAGTGAACCAAATCAATCCTATACAACCTGTCCTTGTTCTAGTGTTTCTTATTCATGTGCGAATTTCTTAGATCTATACTTTCATGATATCTGCATCTCAAATTTATATTTGAAACTCTTTAAATTACCAATTCTTCATTGATTTGATATTGTTGCATCTTTTTATATTATCTTAATTGATAAATAACTTTTACTTACCCTACCCATCCTTGGCAACCACATTAGGGTTTTATTTTAACATTTGATACAACATTGATATTTTTACTTTTTCAATATGAAAGCATACATCTTTTTTATTTAGTTTTCCTCTCCCCCTCTTCTTCTCTCCCTCTATATATATTTATCTCCTTCTCTCTCTCCCCCTCCCCCTCCACCTCTCCCTCTCCCTCTCCCTCTCTACCTATCTCTCTCCCTTTATCTCCCCCTATATATTTTCCACTTTGAATATCTATCTCTAGATATATCTCCCTTTCTAACCCTATCTCTCCATCTCTCTCCTCATATTGCTCTTGCTTTCTATAACTCTCCACTTTTATCTCTAGTTATCTTCCCCCCTCTCCCATTTTTTTAATCTATATCCTTATCCCTCTCTATCTATATCTATATCTCCATATCTCTCTTGCTCATACACATAGAGTCCATATTCTCCCTCCCTATTGCTATCCCTCCATGTTTAGATATGTCTTCCTCTATCTCCTTCTCTCCCCATCATTCCCTCTTTCTTGATTGGTCTACTTATTATCTATCTATTTATCTCGCCCCCTCTCCCTCTATTTATATATCGCCTACCCTTTGAATATCTATATCTCTATATCCCTTTTACTCATACACACACCACTCCCTATTTCTCCCTCTCTCCCTAGCAAAAAAAATAAGAAGAGAAAGATACCCCACACACCTCATCAAGAACTAAGATCCAAATATAGATAACACATAGACATTTAAACTAGAAAAATAATCAAGCTCCATTACCAATAGGGAGATATATATAGAGATGAAAATAGAGATGAAGAGGGTGGAGATAGAGAGGGAGAGGAAGAGATAAATATATAGAGAGGGAGAGATAGAGATATAGAAAGATAAAGACAAGGAGAGATATAAGGGTAAAGAGAGATAAAGAGACAACAAGATATAGATAAAGAGAGGGAGATATAGAAGGAGAAATTTAGAGAGATCGAAATACCTAAAAAATAGATAGAGACATAAATATAGATATAGATATTAAGGTCTAGTAACTATATAATTTAAACATCATAAAATTATTGTTGAACACAAAGTACCACTCAGAGGGGGGTGAATGAGTGGTTCCTAAACTCTTTTCTCTTTTAAGGCAACTTCAGAATACCAGTTGTTATCTTAAGTACTAAATAATCAAACTAGTAAAGCAAATGAGGAGACCAAAGAAGACAATCACACAAATGCAACCCACAACACCAGATGTACGAGGAAAACCCAATATGGGAAAAACCTTGGTGAGAAATATTGCTGGAGACTACTGCTCCAATCCAGCCTCACAAGTGAAACACTGAATTACAAAGATCTAGGGCACCAACCCAAGGAGCACCAACCCCTGCACCAAGCTCCAACTTGGTGATGTATATTGAAATACAATTTAGATATAATTATGGCTTCTTGTTGTAAATGAATTCTGCAAATCTTTGATCAAATAGATCTTTGTCGGTTAACAGTCCTCTCTTCTTTATGGGATCTCACACTACCGGTTATGAGATCACTCTCTCTAATTCTTGGCCTTTCTTCTCTCTCTCTCACACAGTCTCAAAACTCACTGTGTCACACTTCGATGTTGCCTTGCTCAACTACTCCTCACTGGTTTTCTCAACTGTTAGATCTGTAATAGTTATACCAGTACTCAATCACTTCTAGTTAAACCCTCTCACCGGTTTGCTTGTTGACTTACTCTCCAACTTTCTTAGAATAAATTCTAAGGAAGATGATTCTTCTCTGCACTCAAGCCCTTTTCACTCTTCTTCTTCTCCTCAAGAATCAAAACTTTTATGTTTAGAGCTTATGTACTTAGAATCATGGATTCCTGCAAAGAATGCATTCAAACACTATCGTGTTAGGTTTTCCTTTTTCAACTCAATCTGAATCCCCTTTGATTTGATCTGTTTTTCAAGGATATGATCTTTATGACAATGATTAATCACCAACCGAACTTCGCATTCCAATGTGCGTTTTCTAAATCTAGAGATCTGCACCATGCTTTTCTGCTTTTTTCTGTCACTCACCATTAATGGCTTTGTTGTTTCCTTCACCTAATAGGTACAAAGATCAAATATTCTTGTAGGATTAGTGCAGTAGTTTTTCCATCTTGCCTTCCTTGAGCCGCAATCTTTTGGCATCCTCCGTGACTCGCGGGTTCCTCATTAAAGCCGACCTGTTCACAGATTGTTGTGTCGATGCACACTCCATCAACCTGTGCAATACCTCCACCTGACATCCATCTGTCATGCTTGTCAAAATCCACCTTTGCTTGGATTCCTATGTCGGTTTGACATACTTTGTCATCCAAGGTTGACTACTGGTTTAGCTTATCTTACCGGTATGACCATCAACCATCCTTTCTGTTCTGTTCACCAGTTGTTGCTATTAGGCCCAATATGGAAAGCTAATGTACCGAGAGGGGAGGGGTGAATCAATACTTCAAATCTTTTCTTCAACAATAACTTTACTGTTAAGCATAAACCAAAAACTGCTGTAACATAACATAATGCTAAAATAAATAAATAACAATCATACATGATTCACTCCATAACACATATATTTTGGTTACGCAGAAACTCTTGGTTAGAGAGAAAAACTGTGGTGAGGATGGCACCCACAACTTCACTACTGCAATAATAAAGGTTGCTTGGTTAGAGCTACATGTTTAGCTATTTTTGATAGCTTACCCTGTTAGGAGTATCAAGATCATTAGATCTACCTTGCTAAAGGATTTTACAAAACTTATTCTAAATGCTGCACCTGGTTAAAGGCTTTACAATTTATAGACTTTGTTAGAGTCTTTTACCCTGTTAAAGGTTTCTCTTACAACTCAAAATAATTCAATAAAATCTTTACAAATATCTCTAACTTTACATCTGAAATGTTATAGCAGATTCTACGTGCTCAAGATGAGATTACCTTGCTTATAGCATACCTTGGTAATCCATAGATTAACTTGGTAAACCCTTCTTTTTACTCTATTCCTTGACTGTTCTCTGAAATCCTTCTCAGTGACCTTCTGTGTCTCTAACAGTCACAATACTCAGTGCTTCCTTACCTATTACACATGTCTTGCTTCATACACCTCTTATTTCTCATGTTTTATCCTTAAATCATTCTGCATATAAATAGATCTCTTAGGACGGTGATCTTGTTCATGCATCGATCTTACAAACATGATTCATTGAATGAATAACTATACAAAATATTTCATTGGATAGATGACCTCAAGATCATACAAAATCTTTAAGGTACAATTTCCTAAGTGATAATGATTCCCTATTCCTCGATCTTGTAACATGTTTCCCATGTGTCTAGGTTCAATGAATCTGGTAACATGTTTCACTCGGTGTGTGTTCACTCGGTATATCATTTTTGCTGCTCAGTAGACATAGAGTGTTACTCGGTAGACAACTCGGTGTATACTAAGCTCTGTGACTACTTTCTTCTATAACTGACTGCTCTGGTGCTTACCGACTGAATGATTTGGTAGTAATAACCGACTAGAGTATATAAAATGACTTTGGACATAAAACTAATGACAACTTAGTAAATAGTAACAATCTCCCCTTTTGACATTAGTTTTGAAATGTTTGACAAAACTCCTTTCAAAGTCATAACTCAAAATCTATATACTTACAAAATTACTGACAGTATATACAATAGTCAATAAATAGTATACTTAGATATACTCCCCTTATCAATATATTGTACATAATTCTGATTTTGCATGCTCGGTGATCAATGTTCTGTGTTTACTGCACTTGTTCTTTTCTCTTTGATCACTGCTCGGTGTTTACTGCTCCCCTGTCAAATTCAACTGTGCATTTGGATACTCTGTTCTGCTCAGTATACTCCCCCTGTATACTACACTCCCCCTTTGATACTTTGATACTATACTCCCCCTTTTTGACAAACATCAAAACTAGTTACCATTCGGTGGAGGCAACTGGTCAAAAATGGATTTATACTTTGTACTTGCATCGGTGAGAGCGGTAGAGAGGGCATCCTTGACACTATTCATTAATGAATTCTAAGCTGAAATGTCGGCTAGTAGTGAAATCGGTCCATCTAAAGTGATTCCCTCTGGCTGAGTGGATAAAGAGGTAGCCTTTTTGATCTATTCTTGGACGGAGGACAAGTGTGGAATGAATAAGGTCTGAAGAATCATTATATCCATCTTGATCTTGTGCTCTTCATTTCGAAGTTCCAACTGTTGAGCCATGAGCTTTTGTAACTTGGTATAGAAATTTTGAATAGAATTTGGCTTAGTGGTCAATGTATGGGAGAGATCAGTGATTTCTTTCTCAATCACGTCTGTTTTATTTTTGATGTCTTTAATGAATAAAGAAAATGTACAGAGTTTTTGAAATAAAGAAAGAATGTGCTTGAGTTGAGGGGACAACTCAACAATAAATTTGACAAGTTTTACTTTGCCAATAGCAATGGCTTTTTGTACCTCTTCAATCATTTTTGCAGTGAGCTCTTTGTCCTTCAATTTGCTCAAGTATTCAGATGCGTCTACTCCAGATGTCTCGACTTTAGTTAGAAGTTCATCTAGTTGAACATGGATGGCTGCATCTTTTGTCACTGTAGCTTCAAGTAGCATATCTGTTAATAATGCTTTCATCTTCTGAAGTACTCTGTTTTTCTTTTGTATAACCATTTGTCTTTCCTGTTCAGCTTTGGCTTTGCATAGCTCTCCAAATTCAATGAGTGCTTGCCCTTTCAGTTTAGAAATGTCAACATTTGGCAACACAATGGGCTTAGACAAGTCTATCTTGAAACTATGTTTCTTCATTTTCTTGTCTCTAGATGATGAGGCTTTCATCGGTTGAACTAGTACAATGGCTTTGGAGGCTTCATCATCCTCGGTAGGTTGCTCGGTAGAGGCAACACTTTTGTCTGTTCCTGTAGCCTCTGTTGTGTCCTTCGATGCTTCTGTGCTTGGGGTCTCGGTTGTAACATTTTCAGTGCTAGAAGGGACTTGAGAAGTCTGTTCTCCTATGGCCTGAGAAGTAGCTTCTCTGTCTGTAGACTTGTGACCCTCTTTTCCTTGTTCAGTATCCTGAGGTGTCTCGGTTGAAACATGCTGAGTGACCGGAGGATAGGGCTGAACTTATTCCAAAACTGACTCACTGGATACCAGTTTGGCATAAGCATTCCCTTCAATCATTTCCTATTCTTGTACCTCGGTGTCCATGATATCCTCATCAACTTGTATAGTATGAGCAGGGTCTTGCTCAGTGATATCTGGATCTTGCTCGGTGACATCAACTATTTCAACTTCAACTTGCTCACTAGCATTCTTGATTCGAAAGATTTCCTGCCACTTTTCCTTGGTCTCTTTCTCTACTTCAAGATAAAGACCGTTCATCATTTTCAATGCTCTCTGCTTTACTTGAAAGTTTATCTGTGAGGTCTTTAAATGTTCTTTAATGTCATCTACCGACATGTCTGGAAAGAGATGTACCAAAACTCTTTCTCTAACCTGTTTCTCCGAGTCCATAGCATATTGCCACCTGGTGTCAATATGTGAATACAATGTTTTAGGAAGGAAATCAGTCACTTCCAATGGGACTATTCAGAATTTAAGTAGTGTACATACTACTGCTTCTTCTATTTGCCTCTTTTCATCTTCATTTTTGGATTCATACTTAACATATCTAAATGCTCCAAATCCACCATATTGTTTCAGATTAGCACAAAAATTATCAACGCTATGTACATCTTCCTTTTGACTCTTTACAATCTAAAATTTGTTTGCGTCTTCAGATTCGGTGTCACTGGACTCTTTAGTCAAAATGAGCCTCCGAGTAGATTTCTTATAAGTTTTTGTAACCTTTGGTACTGCAACATTCTTTGGTTTCTTACTCGGTGATACAGCAGATGATCTTGTGTTTGGGCGCTTTACTGAAGGAGTCGGTGATACCTTTGATGTATCCTGTTTCTTCCTTTTCAAAATTTTGCCTTTTGGCAACTCGGTGCTCAAAGTAACAGCAACTTCATGAGCTTTATATTCTTCCTCAATTGCAAGTAGTTCACTCTTGATAGGAGTGGAGGAAGAACCTTCTCCAAATTTCTTAGTTAACACTTTAATCATTTTAGTTGCTTTCCTTGTAGCCTTAGGTACTACAATGCTCATCTTAACTTTTTCTTTAACCTCTTCATAGGTTCCGTACTCGATTTCTGTAGCATGCCTTGGAAGTGCAAGAAAGGCATTTATCTGCTATTGTGAAATGTCAAAATCAATCTCATAACCCATAGGTGGCAAAGATTGAGTTCTCGGTTCCATCGCATTGACATAGCAGTAGTCGGTGTCTACTTCAAAGCATATATCATCCTTATATTTCTCCACAAGCTGAGGTGGGATCCAGTACCTGTTATGCATCCTTTCCTGAAACTTGCTAAAGTAATCATCCATAATCTCATTAAAGTTATCACCTAGCTGTTTGATGAAGTCATTTATTTGATGGGTGATTGGTCGGTGTAGCTCCCAAACTACGTTACCGACTGATGGAAAGAATTTCTCAAAATAGAAAAACATGCATACCAAAAGTGATCCAAACTTCAGTGTGTTTGTCGAGTTGTTCTTCTTTCGCTTCCTTATGGTGTTGAGATTTTCAAACAGATTTTTCAACAACACTTCACAAAGATCAATCTTCATTCCCTTCTTCATAATTTTATATGCTAAATCAACAGTTGCACATGGTACACTGTTTTCCCTTGCTGATTGAAAGAAACAATAACCTATGACTCTAATTGCAAACTTTAGTTCGACATCTGTCACATTGTTCAATTTCAGACCTCTGCAATCAGATTCAACTCTGGTTAAAGTGATCAATTCTTTCTGTGATATCATCTTCTAAGCTCGGGCATGGTCACATATATAGGGTATCCGGTTATCAAGTGAATGATTTCCTTGGTGATTTTGAATGGTTTCTCCTCTAACCACATGAAATCATCATGAACTCTGCTCAAAACAAATTTAACCCACTGGGGTTTGAAGACTCGCGGGTAGGTTAGGGCTTCGATCAATCCCTTGACTTTAATGTGTTCAAAATTGTTATCTAGTTTTCCATCGGTACACAATTCATCATATGTGTCCTTGATCTCAACATGACCTAGTTCCTCAACATGACACTTAGTGAAGAATTTGACATCCTCAACTAGTAAAACCCCATCCGGAATGAGTGAAAATGCAGTTTTATCATCCGGTTCAGATGCTACTTTGGGAGCTAGAGAGTATTTTAGTGAGGGCTTGTCAATGTTCTCAACAACAATGGGCTTTTGGGTCTTAGGTGCCATTTCAAATTTCAGATAATCGCTTAACAAAAGATCCTTAGGGTTTGAAAACTTTTAAATGGCAGACGCTTTCCACTTAGTAAATAGATATTCACAAATGATATGATCGGTAAACTAGCTTGACAATGCGTTGTGGTTGATGTAAATACTTTGAATTTCGCTTCGGAAGAGGTTTGATCGCCTTTGAATCGCTTCGCTCTGCTTTCTTGAAAACTTGGTGAGTGTAAAATGACCACGTAAAGGCTTTAAGTACACAATTTTACCTTATCGGGCTCCATGCAATTAGGTAAGAAAACATTAAATGCACTCGGTTCCACTAAACCGATTACCTTCCTTTTTGCCTTTTACCGACTAGACAAATTTCCTGCATTTACTGACTAAACAGGCTTCCAAAAGACTTGATATAATTTCAAATTTCCTAATGCATCTTTAGCTATGCAGATTTTGAATTAAGTACATGATAAAATAAGAACTGTTAAGATTTAACCTTGAGAGAATGCAGTCCCTTCATACCTTCACCGATTAATTTGGAATAGGTGCACCTAACTCGGTAGGTAAGGTGCTTTTTTCATTTGACACAATTTCCTTCTTTTTCCAAATCATCTATAATTTGCTTCTTATTACCTCAGTATCTCCTCTGGGTTGATCTCTACAATCTCCAGCCAAGTGTCCAACTTTATGACAATGAAAACATGCCATACCAGGATTTCTCCATGATCTTCAGTTGTTTATTCCAAACCTTATAAAGCAATTGGCACTTATATGTCCATATCTTCCACAACATTCACACCATATCCTTGTATTGTAATCCCATGGTACTACAACATATTGTTGGTTAGGATCTGTGTGAGTTCCGTAGCTTCCAGTATTTGCTCGGTGTGCAGACCACATATAGTTCTTCTGCTTAAACCAACACTTCTCGGTACTCTGTCCATATCTATTGCAGTTTTTGCAAAACCCCTTAAATTTTGCCTTCTAATAATTTCTAACAGACTTTGTCCTACATTGATTAGATGTGTGACCATACTTATTGCAATTGTAATAATAACCATTAGACCTTGTGACATTCGGTTGCTTACCTTTTTTGATTTGGCACATGTTGGCAGTATGACCTTGATTTCCATAGTAGCTGCAAATAGGTTTCTTTCCTTTGATGTTCTTCTTGTTTCTAGCTTGCTTTGATGATTCTCCTCTCTCAGTGATGAAGATTCCTTTCTCGGTAGAGTTCTTTCCTTTGTAACTGAGTCCTGCATCTTTGTTGGGTCTTCTTATATTAAGTTGCTCAACCAACAACTTTGATGCTTCATAACTCTTCTTCAGTGTTTCTTTGGATTTCTTCACTGTTTCAAGTTCATCGGTCAACCTTGATACTTCAAGTTTCAATGCTTGATTCTCATTATCCTTCAGATTTGCTTCATGATGTGCATAACCCAAATGATTAGACATATTGTGTTAAATTCCAGTCATCCTTGTGATTTCATCATTCTTTTCAGTCACTAATACTTCAAGTTGTTGTTTTTCTCTTTCTAGATCTCTTAATTTATCCTCGGCTGTCCTCAATGCATCAAGATTTTCAGTCATCTGTGTGTTGAAATGTTCATGATCTCTTTTCATTGCTTTTAGTTGATCAGTTAATTCTTTGTTCTTTTCTTTCAGTTCTCCAATCATTTCTTCAGTATCTTCAGATATACTGTTCTCAGATGACATCTCAATTTGTTCCACTAACTCTTGAGAGTCTCGCAAATCATTAGACAACCTTCTTCTGGCTTTCAATGATTTTTGCATTTGTCTTTGCATGTCTACAATCACTTGATTAGCATGATCCAACTCTTCTTGCAGATACACAATTCTCTGAGATTGTTTATAGCCTTCCATTGATAAGATCTTTTTCTTTAGGCTGTTAAACCCTTTTCCAAGATTGAAGCTCTGATACCAATTGTTAGGCCCAATATGGAAAGCTAATGTACTAAGAGGGGAGGGGTGAATCAGTACTTCAAATCTTTTCTTCAACAATAACTTTACTATTAAGCATAAACCAAAAACTGCTGTAACATAACATAATGCTAAAATAAATAAATAACAATCATACATGATTCACTCCATAACACATATATTTTGGTTACACAGAAACTCTTGGTTAGAGAGAAAAACTGTGGTGGGGATGGGACCCACAACTTCACTACTGCAATAATAAAGGTTTCTCAATTAGAGCTACGTGTTTAGCTATTTCTGATAGCTTATCCTGTTAGGAGTATCAAGATCGTTAGATCTACCTTGCTAAAGGATTTTACAACACTTATTCTAAATGCTGCACCTGGTTAAAGGCTTTACAATTTACAGACTTTGTTAGAGTCTTTTACCCTATTAAAGGTTTCTCTTACAACTCAAAATAATTCAATAAAATCTTTACAAATATCTCTAACTTTGCATCTGAAATGTTATAGCAGATTCTACGTGCTCAAGATGAGATTACCTTGCTTATAGCATACCTCGGTAATCCATAGATTAACTTGGTAAACCCTTCTATTTACTCTGTTCCTTGATTGTTCTCTGAAATCCTTCTCTGTGACCTTTTGTGTCTCTAACAGTCACAATACTCAGTGCTTCCTTATCTATTACACATGTCTTGCTTCATACACCTCTTATTTCTCATGTTTTATCCTTAAATCATTCTGCATATAAATAGATCTCTTAGGATGGTGATCTTGTTCATGTATCGATCTTACAAACATGATTCATCGAATGAATAACTATACAAAATATTTCATTGGATAGATGACCTCAAGATCATACAAAATCTTTAAGGTGCAATTTCCTAAGTGATAATGATTCCCTGTTCCTCGATCTTGTAACACGTTTCCCATATGTGTCTAGGTTCAATGAATCTGGTAACACGTTTCACTCAGTGTGTGTTCACTCGGTATATCATTTTTGCTGCTCGGTAGACATAGAGTGTTACTCAGTAGACAGCTCGGTGTATACTAAGCTCTGTGACTACTTTCTTCTATAACCGACTGCTCTAGTGCTTACCGACTGAATGATTTGGTTGTAATAACCGACTAGAGTATATAAAATGACTTTGGACATAAAACTAATGACAACTTAGTAAATAGTAACAGTTGCGCCTTCATAACACCCTAGCAACCTTCATCTTGGTTTATGCCTTACTGGTAAGCTTTATTTACAGATAGATGACACAAGTCACATTTACTATTAACCTTTCTTCTATCTGCACACTCTCATGTGTATTTCCATCATACCGGTCACCTTGCCAAATTGATTGACATCTGTTGGAAACCAATAACACTGAGAGGGGGGGGGGTGTGAATCAATGTTATACCAGAATAGTAAATTTTAGCCTTATTAAAACATGCATACACCAACCGGTATACTGCTATAAACAAAATTGAAAGAAGTAAAGAAACTAACAAGCCAATCACATAAATGAGAATCATAACACATAGATTTATATGTGGAAAACCTCAAAGAGGGAAAACCATGGTGGGATTTGTGACCCACAATATCAATTCATTGGACATATGAAGAGATATTACAAAATATGAGGGGCCTACACTTGCAGGAAGGCTTATAGCCTAGAGCACACTGCTCAAACACAATAGGAGCCTCATTGAATACATAAAATTCTAGCCTGTTCCAGTCTGAAACCCTAAACCCTTTACCAGAATAATCCTTACAATAATTTCCTCACATACATGATCTCTTTGATATTTTTCGCATCATATTATATTCACATATATCCATCACCATGTCCATTGTCTATCTATATCAAAATGATCTATCAAACTGTCCTATGTACCCTATACAAATTTTACATGCCTTATGTCAGCTTACAATGATATATACAATATCAAATTACGTGTCGGCTAGATAACATAAATGCATAAACATTAAAATCAATTTGCCGATGTAGGATCCAAGATATGTCGACCTCTAATACCGATAACCTTTACTAAACCATGTCAGCCTGCCTTGCCGGTGACCAAAGAAATCCTCTGTCCTATCGGTGTAGAAACTGTGAAGTGTCTGTCGATACACCATAGAATCAAAACATGAAGCCAGAACACAAAATCATGTTTCCATCAATGACAACATAGTGAAACCAACCAATAGAGTATCAATTGCCAACAATATCCCCATTTGGCATTGATGGCAACACTCATATGAAAAATGGTCAAGGTTTCATCTTGCCCTGCTCCCCCTAAGCTGAATATGCAAAATATGCTAGGTTCCAGCGACAACTGAGAGGGGGGGGGTGAATCAGTTGTCCAACAAATTCAAACCAAAAACAACTTAATCAACTTTAATGCTTAATATCGCTAAACCAATCTTTTATGCCGGTAGACAGTTTTATCAGTTAATTACAGTACTGGTAAATATTAATGCATGAAATAGAAAGACAATAACATCCACAACACATAACACCAATATTGGTATGTGGAAACCCTGTAAGGGGAAAAACCACGGTGGGAAACCTTACCCACAATCAGATGATACTACGGCATATAGTATGTGCATACAAATGGGGTTTGCACATGCAGAAAGGCCAAGCGCCTAGAGCTCACTACTCAAACACAAATAGGAGTCACACTGACTACAATTGGATGGTTAAATCCAATAAGGATGTACTTCTCAAATTAGCATCTTACTATGCTGGATTCAGTACCAATGTAGTTCTGATTGTCTTCCCAAAAACCCTCCTTCAACCTTCAAATGATGTCTGCGTGTATAGCTCTGCTTATTCTCGCATATACCTTCACACAATTCTTTTTCACATTCCACATCCGATCTTACAAATAAGATCTTACATTTATATCATAACCTAAGACCAATTTTAGTAGGTCTGCTCTAAAAGATATTACAATAAAATCAATTTACAAATAAAACAATGTCCGATGCAATAACTGATTCAACATGTCGGCTTGATGCTTTTACAACATTAATAAATCCTCTCCATAGTGTGACATGCTGATTTGGAATAGATAAGCCTGCCAGTGCTTATTCTGGACCTATTTGCCGGTAATAACAAATATGCAAATACGAAAGTGCCAATGAACAAATCTCCAAGACAAAGTGTCCAAACGATGTCTTCGACATAACCAGGTGTTTTCCATATCATTCCAAGTGCTGGTGAACATTATATCCTGCCGGTGTACTAGATACCGGTGACTGTGCATAAGTCACTTGCTTGCCGGTGAACATTTCAATTCTTCAAAGTGCCAGAGTTGATAAGTGTCAGTAGGTGTTGACATCAATGACAAAACCATACCAAAATACCAACAAAATACTCCATATCTCCAAAACTCCATAACTCCATGACTCCCCCTAATGTATACAACTCTTTTTATTCTTTTTCACATCTATACTACTCCCCCTTTGACATCAATGCCATTAAAAATTCTAAAAAGAAATGTCAAAGAATAAGAACTGTACAATGAATATCCCCAAAAATGTCTTACTGGAGCTTGACCAACTTCAAAATTTCTCGATAAGCCTTCTCCAGTAATTCCACATAAGTTTCCTAGCCGGTTTTGAATGTGCCGGAAATAGATACAAGTCCACTCAATAAATGTGCAAAAGATTCTTTATCATTTACCTCTATTGGTGTGGGCTTTCCCACCATATCCATGCATTCTTTCTTGTGTACACAGAGTGAATCCAATCGGGGACTCACCAAGCCTCTGAGACTTATGACTCTTCTAATTATTTTGTCTCTTTCTTTCTCAAGAGCAAAAATTTGATTCTCTAAAATTAAAATTTAAGCATCAATTGATGTAGTCAATGAAATCAATCCATCAAAAGAGTTAACTATACTTGCAATTTTCTCCTGAATCTCCTTTATCTTTTTGTCTATGTTTGTTGTAAGTATTTCAGTATTACAACATACCCTATATATATTTGTACATTGTTTCAAAGAATTTTCTATTAGGATTAGCTTCTCCTCAATATTTTTCTTCTCTGTTTCAATTACGTGATCAAAAGCGGCTCTCTTAGTCTGAGTAAACCTTTCTAGTGCTTGTTGGTTTGATATTTGCTATAAGGATTGAAATTCCTTTGATATATGCTTAGTGATTACCTTAAGCTTGCCAGATGGGCTCGCTTCATTTTCAATCTTACACTCCAGGACCAGTCTGTGTAAAAAAATGATTGATTGATATATAATCCCTTTATCCGTGGATCGCTCCTTCATCAGGTTTTGAGCAGCCATCATCATTAGTTCAGTGGGACTCATCTCTGTGATTTTTTTATTTTCTACCTGAGAAGTGTCAATTGACAATAATTATGGGCCAACAACCGATACCTTGCCGGATTCCCCTATTTTCTCCTTTGAAGTTTTATCCTTTATAACCTTCTCACTTGCACCGGTAGCTTTGCCACTTGGTGCAGTCTGGGTAACTGTTGGTTCTTCTGTAGGAACAATAACCTCAACCCGCACATTTGTATCTAGAGGACAATTGTCCTCAATATTAGTTTCTTGTACAATGTTAGTTTGTTCACTCTCTATATTAGTCTGTAGCTCAGTATTTGTCTGTACATATGTATTCACCGAGGGCTCAATTTCCACTATCTTAATAATTTTCAAAACTGAGGGTGAAGTACCCATAATCCCCTTTCCTTTTCCTTCAATCAAGATATCTACAGTATCTATCTTGGTTTTCAGTGAAGTAAAGAATCCTCTGTTTTCTCCCAAAAAATTAACCCATTCTATTTGAGTCTCCTTTATTATTTCATTTACTCTTCCTAGCATCAGACTAGTTATCCTATGTTTGCTATTGAAAATTTTTATATCTTCCACCTCAAGTATCTTTTCCATTTCATATGGAGCTATAGTAACACAGATAGATAATAGCTCTTGAATTTTAATGTGTTAATCTGAGTGGGAGGAGATAGGCTGATTTCAGCTGATTGAAGCACCACACCGGTACCGGCACTCCCGCATACCCTATGCCAGGAGCGGAAGACTCTTACACAAGCAATTTTTTGTATAGAACTATAGATTGTTGTCTAAAAAGATTATGTTATCAGGGAGGTCCATCCGGTATTACTAGAAAATCTATTGGAATCAATATCATGTAAGTGTTGATATGGTAGGAGTACCCGGTAGTGCAGAATCATGTTGAGATAGTGCCAGGGAGTGCATGGGTTCGTCAGTTGGTTAGGTTGTTTTCCAAATAATCTTCTAGCATCTAACATGTTATATAACTCATCCGATTTTTTATTTTCTATTTCTATTAAGGCTTTCTTATAAATATCCAAGTATAATAGGACTACTTTCTCTACCTCTCTTTGTTCATCATCCTCTAAGTTTTCATAATAAAATTGAACATTCTTCAACATGCCATCTTTATTGATTTCATCTACCAATTTTGCACAAGTTTTAGGTGAAACCTTACCAAAATCAGTGCCATTCTTCTTCTTCCTCTTGGCACTATCCGATGCAGCTGCAGGTGTAGCTTTAGGTGCTTGCTTTTGTGTCGGTAGCTTGATTGTGACCTTCCTAACGAGTTGCTTCTTAGCTTCTACCTTTGTTTCCTCTGGTTTCTTCCTAACAACCCTCTTAAATGCTAATGGCGTCTCATCCTCTAATTCTGTAGTGACATGATCAATATGAACTTCTGGATCCTTCCCCTTTCAACCTTTCTCCGGGATAGCATCAATTAGTGCTTTTATGTCCTTTGAGACCTTTTGCACAAATTTCCTTTCTTTTCCTTCCTGTTTCTCTCTTTTCTTTCAGTTGAACTTTGTTTCAACCTCTTGAATTTTTTGCTTTGCATTATCACAGGGCTTCTCTGCCTCATCTATTGGTGCATCAATTAGCATTTTTGCATAGGCATGAAGAATCTGTGCATCCACCTCATAGCCCATTTCTTCAATCCAAATCTTTAGGGGCTTAACTGCTTCCATGAGAGTCTCATCCTTCTTTACCATGAAGCATATGTCGGTAGAATATTTTTCTATAATATGCTCAGGTACCCTTACCCTAGACCTCATAGATTTTTGAGGTGCCTTAAAATACCCCCATACCTTATCATCTGTCTGGCATCCTAATGCAGCAATTGACTGTTTCAATTATCTTCCTACCAGGATGTCAAAAGCCCATAGCCTCTTACTAGAACCGAGTATATCATTCAGAAAATATAACATTAGGAAAACTAACAAGTTCCCATACCGAAATGTACCCTTCTTCTCACCCTTGATCTTTCCTAGATTTATCAACAACTCATCAAGCATCTAACTACATAAATCCAATTTTACATTATCTCTCATCAATTTGTATGCAGCCAAAATACAGGAACTGGAAGTAGAATTCAGTTGGTTTGACTGAGTTACCTATACCCGATGATCATGCTATCAAATTTGATGTCCGTGTTGGTGATAGTGCTCACTTTCATGGATATTTTGTCAGATCTAGCATCGGTGATATTCCTCACAAAATCATTTGAAACTTTCTTGTCTGGATGTTGCCCTACCGATGGCAAACCAGTGATTGCCCGAATGGCTTCCTTGGTGATTTTGTAAGGTTTTTTTAGCCATATAAATTCCCCACATACTCTGCTCAGTAGATATTTGATTATCTCATCCTCAAACTCCGTAATATCCAAAATGTCTATAAACCCTAGTTCTTCAATATGTTTATATGCTGGTTTTATCTTTCTAGATTCTCCCATTAGCTCACTCATCTACATGCCCTTAATTTTTGAAGTTACTAAGTCCTCTATATGACAATGTATATTCCCTAACATCCTCTACATACACAACTCCCTACAGAACGTGAGAAAATGCTCCAACTGTATCTTGCAAGGTAGCCACATGTGGATACCGCTTGAAAATTGGCCTGGGGTGGTCTTTGACCTCTACGAAAGTTGGGTTTGCAACAAAAATAAGAATAGAAGATGATCCCTCTTCCATGTTTAAAGATAAATACCTTTTGATCGCTCTCGGTGAAAACCTTCAACAAATTCTTCCAGATGCTGGTGAAATCGCTCAAGAAGAAATCTGATTGCCTCTGAATTGCCTTTGATCGCACTTAGTCACTCTAAATCGCTTTGAATGCAAGGTGATTAACAATGAAGTGTATTCAACCTTTTAACCTTTGAGAAAAACCCTAATCTTCCATTGACATAAATGACTATTGGTGAAAGATATCAGATCTCTCAGTTAATATCCATGCCGGATAATCCTCTCCAATATCTGGAACATTTTCCAGAACCTCTTCCCAGGGCATATGCAACATCTTCATGAATTTTGCCTACTCCTAAGGCATCTGCCTCAGATACCGAATGAGTTTCCTACCAATGCTGGAGCAACCTCTTCTTAACCAGGACATTCCCATCTAATGTTTGTTCTTCAGCCTTCCTAACCCATCTTTGAGTATGATCTTTTCAGATTTCACTAACCTTCTCTTTTCCTTTCTCATTTGATCCTCCATTACTAACCGGTGTATTTATGCTTCTACATAACTTAGCAATATGTCTAACCTCATTACAAGCATAACATGTAACATTGTTATTTTGAATTTCTTTGCTAAAACTGGTGAAATTGCTTGACCTGCACTGATTATCCATATGTCCAAATTTTCCACATGCATAGCATACATTCATTATGCAATCTTCTGTCTTATGTCCAAACTTATTGCATTTAGAACATTTATCGGGAGCAGAATCAGGGTTCTAATTTACTCTGTTTTTACATTGCCTAGCCATGTGACCAAATCTATTGCAAACAAAAAATCTACTATTGAATTTATAAGAATTAAATTGTCTTATCGATGCTTTATGGTTTTGATCTTCATTAGCAGTACTAGAACTCTGTCCTTGCTCAAATCCAAGTCCACTGGAATCTCCAATCTGCTTGTCTCTTCAATAGTTCATCAAGTTGTGTCGAGTTGATCTTGAATTTTTCTTTGTACTCACTTGCAGTAGTTAAATCTTCTCTTATTATCATCATTTGTCTCTCAAGCTCTTGCTCATTACTCTGGGATTGTACCAAATCAGTTCTCAACATACCATTTTCATGAACCAACCTACCACATTCTTCAAATTTGTTCTTCAGGGATACAACAAGATTTAATTCCTTCTTCTTTCTATCCTCAATCTCCTTAGACATCCTCATAGTTATAACTTGCATTTCATTTTTCATAACCATGTTTTCCTGACTCAATTTCTGGCATTGTTCCTTAAGCACATTTTTCTCTTCATTATCCTGATTTTGCAAAAGTTCCTTCCTCCTAGCTTGAAAAAATGATAGCCTCTCTTATAGGACAAGAATGAATTCCTTATCAGAATTCAATTCATCTTGTAGCTTTAAGTTCTTCAACCTTTTTAGCATCATAATCTTCAAGTGCCATCTCAAGTTGCTTCTCCAAAGCCATATTCATTGATTATGGTTTCATGATCTTCCTCAAGCTGTTAAACTTCCTCAAAGGCACAAGGCTCTGATACCAATTATTGGAAACCAATAACATTGAGGGGGTGGGGGGGGGGGGTGAATCAGTGTTATACCGAACTAGTAAATTTTCTCCTTATTAAAATATGCATACACCAACTGGTATACCGATATAAATAGAATTAAAAGAAGTAAAGCAACTAACAAGGAAATCACGTAAATGAGAATCATAACATGGAGATTTATACATAGAAAAACTCAAAGAGGAAAAACCACGGTGGGATTTGTGACCCACAATATCAATCCACTGGCCATATGAAGAGATATTACAAAATATGAGGGGCCTACACTCATAGGAAAGCTTACAACATAGATCACACCACTCAAACATAATAGGAGCCTCACTGACTACATAAATTCTAGACTACAATCCAGAGAAGCGTGAACAACTAAGATAGCATCTTCTATGCCAAAATATAGTTATGGTTTAAGTTCTGTCTGTTCCAGTCTGAAACCCTAAACCCTTTACCGGAATAACCCTTACAATAATTTCCTCACATACATGATATCAACGATATTTTTCGCATCATATTATATTCACATATTCATCACCATGTCCATTGTCTATCTATATCAAAATTATCTATCAAACTGTCTTATATACCCTATACAAATTTTGCATGCCTTATGCCGGCTTACAAAGATATATCCAATATCAAATTACATGTCGGCCAGATAACATAAGTACATAAAAATTAAAATCAATTTGCCGATGCCAGATCCAAGATATGTTGACCTCCTATACTGATAACCTTTACTAAACCATGTCGGTCTACCTTGCCAGTGACCAAAAAAATCCTCTATCTTGCCCGTGCTGGTGTCAGTGTAGAAATTGTGAAGTGTCTGTCGGTACACCATAGAATCAAAACATGAAGCTGGAACACAAAATCATGTTGCCATCAATGACAACATACTGAAACCAACCAATAGAGTGTCAATTGCCAACAACATCAATGACAACTTAATGCCAAATTGCCAACAATCTCTCCCTTTGGTATTGGTGTCAACTTACTGCAAGACACTTCATAACAGTACATTTCTCCCCCTTTGACACAATGACAAAGGGTACGATACACTCCCCCTTAGACTACTATGAAATCTCCCTGAACCATATAAATCCTTCCATTCTCAAGTGCATAAGGCATATGACACAACTCCCAACTTGTGTCGTAGGTACTCAAAGGTGCTTACTGGTAATGGTTTAGTGAAAATGTCTGCTACTTGTTCTTCGGTAGGAACATAACCCATCCTTACTTCCTGTCCTTCAACCTTCTCTATGAGAAAATGATACATGATAGCAATGTGCTTTGTTCTGGAATGTATCACCAGATTCTTTGCTATGTTGATTGCACTCCAATTATCACATCGGATGAGAATAGGATCTGTTATGTCCACATGTATGTCTTTGAGAGTTTACTTCATCTAAAGCACCCGAGAGTAGCATGTAGCAGCAACAATATATTCTGTTTCAATAGTTGATAGAAAGACTACGTCCTTCTTCTTGCTATGCGATGAGACCAACCGGTCATCTAGGAAGAATGCACCACCACTTGTGCTCTTCTGGTCATCAATGTAACCTGCCCAATCAACATCGGTCTATGATTCCAAGATGAATTCCCCTTGTTTAGGGTACCACAATTCATAACTGAGTGTCCCTTGTAGGTACCTAAAGATTCTACTTACAACATTCATATGCGACTGCTTAGGTGCAGTTTGGAATCTAGCCACCATGCACACTGTCTGTACTATATCCAGTCTAGAAGCAATTAGATACAAGAGACTGCCTATCATGGATCTGTACAAAGTCCGATTCACCACTGGTGATTCATCATTTCTTGCTTAATTTACTTCCAGTTATCATGGGGGTACTTACCGGTTTACAATCCTCCAGTTTAAATTTCTTCAACATTTCCTTTGAATACTTGATTTGTGAGATAAAGATTCCCTTATTTTGTTGTAGTATCTACAAACTAAAGAAGTATGTCAATTAACCAAGCATTTACATCTCGAATTCTGACTGCATCTGATTAGCGAATTCTTTGCAAAGGGCATCCTTGTTGCCTCCAAAGATAATGCCATCTACATACACAACCATGATTATCATGTGGTTTCCATCTTTCTTTATGTACAAATTGTTGTCAGCACTCCCCTTTTTGAATCCCTTCTCCTTCAGGTACCGATCTAATCTTTAATACCATGCTCTAGGAGCTTGCTTTAAATGATACAGGGCTTTCTTCAACCAGCACACAAATGTTTCATCATCATGCAACAAAAACCCTTTCGGTTGCTCCATGTACACTTCTTCTTTCAAATTTCCATTTAGGAAGGCAGATTTTACATCCATTTGATATACTTTATAACCCTTGTAGGCAGAGAAGGCTAGAAATATTCTAATTGCTTCTAATCTAGATACAGGTGCAAATGTTTCTTCAAAGTCAATTCCCTCTACCTAAGAGTATCCTTTGCATCCTAGTCTATCTTTATGCCTAACAATTTTACCTTCATCTTATTCCGGTAGACCCATTTAATGCCAATGATGTTCTTGTCCTCCGGTCTAGGGACTAATTCCCATATTCTCAATCTGTTGCAGTTCTTCTTCCATAGCATCCATCCATTCTTGTATTTTGCTGGCCTCATTGAATGTTTTAGGTTCCACTTTTGTCATGAGGCAAAAGTTGACTTGTTCATCATTCTGGGAAAGTCTTCTTCTAGTTTGCACACCATCACTCTTATTTCCTAGAATTTGCTCTTCTAGGTGATTCAACTGCACATATTGGTTAGGAGCCTTCTTTGATGCTTCTTATGGTTCATTGTTTAACTGATCTTCCTCACCTCAATCACTAGAATCATCATACCAGTTTACCTGTGGTTAACTTCCTTTGTGCATATCCTCATCAACTTTTACATGCACACTCTCAATGACTCTTCTTAGTCTTTTTTGTAGCATTTGTAGGCCTTTCTATTAGATGAGTAACCAAGGAATATTCCTTCATCACTCCTGGAGTCAAAACTACCTAGACCATCCATATCTCTTTTGATAAAACACTTACTTCCGAATACTTTGAAGTATTTGACTAATGGCTTCCGGTCATACCACAACTCATAAGGTGTCATTCTGCTATTTGTTCTTAATTGAACCTGCTTCAAGGTATATGCAGAAATATGAACAACTTCCTTCCAATATGTGTCTGGCAAACTGGCCTCATTTAACATGGTTCTAGCCATCTCCTTAACTCTCATGTTCTTCCTTTCTACCACACCATTTTGCTGTGGTGTCCTAGGGGTTGGGTATTGCCTTCTAATTCCATGTTTTTCACAATAATATTCAAATCTATTTCATATAAACTCTCCACCCCGGTGTGATCTTAGGAATTTTAACTTGTGCCCACTTTCTTTCTCCACCATCTTCCTAAATATCTTGAATCTGTCAAATGCTTGTGACTTATCTTGCAGGAAGGTGACCCATGCCATTCTTGAGTATGTTGGATATCATTAGCATATGAGGAACCAACATGTTGATATGATGATAATGTATGTTGTCATTGATGTCAATAAGTTCAAGTGAACCAGTATGAAGAGGTATGAGGAGATGTAGTAAACCGGTGTCAGGGTTTCACTAAGTGTGACTACTGGTTGATAGTCTTAGCTCTAGGGTTATTGGTTTGGTGATCCAGCATGTGCAATGCAACTGATGATACTCTATGATGAGTTAGCTAAGAGATGTGAATGAGATCGAGGTTCCACATCAACTTTGTACATGTGAAGGATTTCCTTGAGGATCTTGCATGAGAAGATCGACCGTGTTTGAAGTGTACCTCGGGAATGATCATTCTTCTTAGTGGTATGAGAAGAGAGCGTGATGGGTTACTAATTCCCATGTGTGGTGAAGAATGAATGATGCAGATTGTCTTGTGATCTGTTTGAAATTGTAATGCTCTAAGCAATGTGTTTGGACGGTCAGGGCTAGACCGCCTGTGTTGTAAACCTAAGATGCTTAGGGTTTAGGGTTTATACTACCGACCTAACTATTGCCTATAAGGTCGATGATGTTTATTATTGTAAAGTTATTGGCAAATGTTGTGTGTGTATCCGAGTGATGAGATATTTGCTAGACTAGTAAGAGGAAAACTGCAGAGTGTGATTATAGAGTAGAGGAAATGAAAAGGATCCGCCTTGGCATGTAGTGTTGTTATCAGATCAGAGTTTTACTTGTTGTCTTCTAACCATTTTAATAGTTGGAAAATCCCTTTATCGAGTAGCTTTAACATTCTTATTGTAAAACCTATAACCAGGTAACTCAAGATCATTGAGTTCTTCAAATCCTATAGCGAGGTAACCTTTAATAGGGCATATAGCCATCCCTTAACTGGGTGATCTCTAACAAGATCGGTTTCTAGTAGAACCTTATTGTAAATTCTTTAACCGGACTAGGCTCCTAGCAGGGCGAGCTTCAAAAGAGTTCAAAAACAAGATTGTGGGTATTCATCCCCACCGTGGTTTTTCCCATTTGGGTTTCCACATGAAAAATAGGTGTGTTATGTGTTATGCATTTTTCATGTGATGTTTATGATATAATTGGTTGAAAGATTATGCATGCAGAGTTAATGGGTTATGGTATTACTAGTATACCACATGCATATGTTTATGGGTGAAGTTGATGTCAAGTATTGATCGTATTTGAAGTGTTCAGAATTATCAATTTATGGTGTCTAGTGTCTTACTATGTTTAACCGGTATTGCCATGGTTAAGTTCAGTAATGGTGATAACCAGTTGGTATTGCTTTAACTAGATAAGTTGTTGAGAAAGTTTTTATCTATACTGATTCACCCCCCCTCTCAGTACCGATTGGGGTATCTGACGTTCATCATTATTCATCAATTGGTATCAGAGCACCTCCAGGTCCTCGGTGATATAAGCTTAACCACTTGAGGTAAAAGATCCTACTGTAATGATGAAGAGGGAAGGTCCTAAGTTTAGTAGAGATAACTTCAAGCTATGGAAGGATATAATGAAGATTTACATCAAGAGTATGGGTGCTCAACACTGGAGCTATGTTAGAATTCCTATGTGGCTCCCACTGGCACTCTAACTAATGATCAGAAGAGAGAGATCCATGAAAATGGGCAAGTCATGGAAGCTCTTATCAGTAGCCTATCAGACTTTGAGTTTATTGATGTACAAGACAAGGACACACCTAAGGATGTATGGGATGCACTGGAAAACATCTATGGTGGTGATGAGAATGTAAAGCAAGCTAAGGAAGAAAGACTTAGAGGTAAATTTGAGGATATGAGGATGGTTGAAGGTGAGACCATTCAACAGTATGGCATTAGGATTAAGATTGTGGTTGGTGATATCAAAAGTGCTGGTGGAACTGATGATACCACTATTGTTAGTAAGGTCCTTAGATCATTGTTACCAATCTATGCAATCAGAGTTGCTGCTATCCAGGAACTTAGGTCTATTGATAAAACCAAGGTATCCTTAGATTCTATTATTGCAAAGTTAACTGCATATGCATTGAATAGCTATGATGGTAGTGTTCAGAAGACCGAGTCAACCTTTAAAGCATCTACTGTACCATCCAAAAAAGGAAAAGAAAATAGTACCAGTTATGAATCTAGATAATGCAGAGATATGGATGATGAAGAGATTCTGATGGAGTTCAAAGCTCTTCTTGCTAAAAGACTTCTGAAGAGAACTGGAAAGTATAGAGGAAAAATTCCTTTGAAATGTTTTTCCTACAACAAGATAGGACATATAGCTGTTAATTGTCCTAACAATGACAATAAGGATAAACTAGAGAGGTTTAGAAAGTATAAAGAAGGAAACAAAAGAAATTGTCTAGTTGCTGTGGATGAAGGTGTCATTGATGAAGAATCAGAGGATGAAGAGAATGAAGACATAGTGTTTGTAGCAGTAAAGGAAGAAGTGTCTGACAAGAAAGCACTTGTCTCTCACATTGACAACTCTAATGAGTGGATAATTAATACTGGTTGTTCTCACCACATGATTGGCAACCAGAGAAAGTTTCTGTCTCTGGAGGAATATGATGGAGGTGTTGTCAGATTTGGAAACGATGCACCATGCTTAGTGAAAGGTAAAGGATCCATCTCACTAATTGGAAAGGGTAGTGCAGATGATGTCTACTGGGTAGAAGGTCTTAAGAATAACTTGTTGAGTGTTGCTCAGTTGAATGACAAAGGACTAGTTCTTGAATTAAAAGGCGGAGTCTACAGTATAATTGGGAAGAGTGGTGAACTTATTGCCACTGGGAAGCAGATGAGAGGCAACCTATTTCAGTTGAATGCCAAGATAAGTTAGTGTCTAATGGCTAAGTTTGATGACAGTTGGATATGGCATAGGAGTCTCTGTCATATGAACTTTGACAATATTGTTAAATCTAGTAAGATCAAGGCGGTAAGAGGATTACCTTTGCTGAACAAAACTGAGAATTCTTTATGCGGATAATGTCAACTTGGGAAGATGTCTTCCTCAACTTTTAAAGGTAAGTCTTTCTTAGCAGAACATTTACTTGATCTTGTGCATACTGATTTATGTGGTCCAATGAAAACTATAAGTATTCATGGAGATAGGTATTTTATGATTCTTACTGATGACTGCTCAAGAATGATGTGGGTCATATTCTTGAAAGATAAGTTCGAAGAATTTGGAAAGTTCAAAGCTTTCATAGCATTAGTAGAGAAAGAAATTGGTAAAAAGATAAAATGTCTGAGAACTGACTAGGGAGGAGAATTCACTTATGATGAATTGAATAAGTACTGTGAAGATAATGGTATCAAGAGGCAGTTGTCTGCCCCAAGGGAACCTCAACAAAATGGCATAGCAGAAAGAAATAATAGGACTGTAGTTGAAGCGGCTAGAACAATGCTGATCCAAGGAAAGGTTGCTCACAATTTTTGGAGAGAAGCAGTGAGCATTGCAGTCGGTACTATGAACCGAGTACTCATCAAGAGAGGAAAAGATAAAACCCTTATGAGTATTGGACCTGAAAAACTCCCACTATGAGTTACTTTAAAGTTTTTGGTAGTAAGTGCTATATCAAGAGAGGTGAGCACTTGAGCAAATTTGATGCAAAATGTGATGAAGGAATATTTTTGGGATATTCCACTAAGAGCAAAGCTCTCAAGTGCTACAACAATAGAACTTAGAAAATTGTTGAAAGTATCAATGTCAGGGTTGATGAATCCCCTGAGGAACCTGAGGAAACATGCAGCGAAGAAGTGGAAGATGAATCGGGTATATCCTTCTAGGAACTAGTTAAGAAAGAAACTTGTAAAGATCTCAGTGTTCCTGTACCGTTAGAAGCTGTAGTAAGAGAAGAAGAAGAGGTTTGTGAAGAAGAAGAAGAAAAGCTAGCAAATCAGGCTAGAGTCATTCCCAGATAAATGAAGCTGCATCATGATCCCAAGCAAATCATAGGAGATAAGGATGCAGGGATACTCACAAGAAGAAAAGTGAAAGAGAACTCTTGCATGATTTCTGAATTTGAACCCAAGACTTCCAGAGAAGCTCTTACAGATGAAGACTGGATTAAAGCAATGGAAGAGGAGCTAGATCAGATAGAAAAGAATGCAACATGGTCTTTGGTGCCCAGAACAGAACATAAAAATGTCATAGGTACCAAATAGGTCTTCAGGAATAAGTTGAATGAAGAATGAAGAAGGCACAATTGTCAGGAACAAGGCTAGGCTTGTATGTAAGGCATACGCTCAGGAGGAGGGAGAAGACTATGGAGAAAATTTTGCTCCTATGGCTAGACTAGAAGGTGTTCAAATGCTACTTGCATTTGTAGCATTTAAGGGATTTAAGGTTTATCAGATGGATGTGAAGTTTTCTTTTTTGAATGAAATCCTAGAAGAGGAAGTGTATATAGAGTAACCAGAAGGGTTTGCCTTATCAGAAGATAGTGACATGGTGTGTAGATTACACAAAGCCCTGTATGGACTAAAATAGGCACCTAGTGCATGGTATGAAAGACTACACTCTCATCTTGTGAAGACTGGATTTTAGAGAACAAGTGAAGATAGCAACATCTACTTGAAATCAGAAGGTGATCAAATTTTGGTCTGTGAAGTGTTTGTGGATGACATAATCTTTGGAGGAGATGATAAAATGAGTCATGCATTTGCAGATGAAATGAAGAAAGATTTTAAGATATCTTTAATAGGAGAGATAAAGTTCTTCATTGGTTTACAAATTCAGCAAATGAAGGAGCGTATCTTTATTACCCAGTCCAAGTATGTCAAAGAGGTATTGAAGACTTTTGGCATGGAGGAAAGAAAACTAATTGGTACACCGATGGTGACTGGCTGTAAACTGACTAAGGAAGATGATTCAACACTGGTGAATGAAAAGGAATACTGGTCAATGATCGGTAAGCTGCACTATGTGGTGCATAGCAAACCAGATATTGCTCATGTAGTAGGCATAGTAGCTCATTTTCAAAAATGTCCAAGAGAATCCCACTTGGTAGCGGTGAAAAGGATTCTTAGATATCTGAAAGGAATAGTTGATTATGGATTTTGGTATCCATATAATGGTGACTATAATCTCAAGGTATATATCGATGCCGATTGGGCAGGTAATGTGGATGACTAAAAGAGCACAACTGGTGGAGCATTCTTTCTCAATGGAAGATTAGTATCATGGACAAGTAAGAAGCAGAGTTGTATCTCCCAATCTATAGCTGAAGCAGAATATGTGGCAGCATTTATGAACTGCACTCAAGCAATTTGGATGAAGCATGTATTGGAAGGTTTCAAGGTACCTGTATCCGAACTAGTGAATATATTATGTGATAACACAAGTGAAATAAATATTTCCAAGAATCCAGTATTGCATGCTAGAACTAAGCACATTGAGCTTAAATATCACTTTTTGAGAGAAAAAGTTCAGAATAAGGAGGTTGTACTACAACATGTTTCCAGTAAGGAGCAGCTAGCAGATATATTCACTAAGCCCTTACCGAAGACTACATTTACCTATTTGAGAGGTGAATCAAGGGTTCTATCCCTTCATGAAGTCAACTAAAGTTGTGTGCTTCACATCAGTCAAGTACTACAGTGATAAATCTTTCAAGATTGAGGTGTTGAAGGATGCTACTCCTTAAGAGGAGCAACATAGTAGATTATGGAAGCTTGTGCCTCCACATTGACATTGTTGTCAAAGGGGGAGAAGATATCTGATGTATGGGGAGAAGATATCTAATGATGCTGATACATTGGTCTATGATGTTTTGTGAGGCCCCACCTCGACTTAGTCTAACATTTCAATGGTTTTTATATTGAGACTGTTACAGATACTTTATTTTGATGCATTTTGGAATTTAGAACTTATATGATTTCATGATTTGGATAACATTGCTATATATGGATGATTTATTTATATGCTTTATGAGATAGAACACTACATGATTTTTGAATAAGATGAATTTGCGGTGATAAAGGTCGTTATTGAAATTGCAGGACTTTACTATGATAATAGAATTATGATGTATGTTTAAGTATGGATCAACATTATGAGAATTAGGATGAATTGCTTATGTGAAATTGCTTGGATAAAAGATGTATTTAAATTGTTCAGATGTAAATTGTATGCAAGTGATGATGTGTATTATTATTCCTATAATTTATATTATTTGTGGATATTTGAAAGTTACTATTGTGTAAATTGAGATGTGTAGGAAGTTATCCATGTGACCATGGAAATATTACGGAGAACCAAACCTAGACCTATGTATGTTCGTAAGCCAGGGTTTGTCTATTTGGAGAGACAACACCCCGTTTGTGTTGTATTTTATTCGTAACAGTATATCATGCATGTGTGTTAAGTGTTATTTAATTGATTTGTGTAAAATCCACAAGAGACGATTTCATGTATTAAATTGTAAAAGTGTTCTCTTGTGTCACTTGACACGTGTGGATTTAAGTTTGAATTTTTATTTTTGTCTCTTGGTGGGAAAGTGTTTAACTATAGCTTTTTCAATTAATGTAATGTGATGTCATAAATGCCTTGGTTAAAGAATCTGTGGGATGATCAACATAGGTTTGACCCGAAAATAAACTTCAGAGGGGTTTAAAAAGGGTTAAATGGACACCTAGGGGTAGTTTAATAGGGTTTCCTAAAGCCCATAAGGTATACCTAAGGGTTAGGGGTAATTTAAGGCAAGTTTCTACTCCCAAGTGACCTTTTAGACACCCTAAAAATTGACTTTTCTGAGTTGTACGAAAATTGAAATTAGAAGGTTTGAACCTAGTTGTAAACTTTCCTTTTTGAATGAGAGTTCCCTTTCCCATTCTATCTTACCTTCCTCTTTAGTTTTTAGAAACTTGTGAGAACTCTCACAATGGGCTTCTTAAGCAAGAATTAGAAAATTTGTGGGTAATCACCCACTCTCCATTTTTGGAGACAAGAGAAATTTTGAAAATAATAGACTAGATTTTGAATAGAGAATTTTTGGCTAAGGGTAGAAGGAGAAGAACCGCGGAATTGGGCTGCTCATCCTCAACAAAACTAACCTACCTTTGGACAGATTAAGGTTGGTTGCATTTTTCTTAAAACGGCTTTCTGTTTGCATGTGTTTGAAAGTAATGTAGGTGTAAAAGATTTGCTTCTTTGCATGTTCTTTTGGGAATTTCATTTGGTATTTTTGTGTTATGTATTGTATGTGTTTTTGGGAGTCATCAAGACCTCTCACTCTTGGGAGAGAGGAGGATCTTGTGGGTGGTAATAGTGACAACCCTCGAGTGAGAGACTCTCATTATGAGAGCGATCACAAGGGATTTTGTGTGAGCCTTGCTGCATGGCTTGTTTGTGCAATGGGGGTCATAAGGAGGGAAATAAGGCATGAATGCCTTGGGGGGCATAAGGATTTAAGGGGTTGCTATACTTGATATATTTGGTTTTCCATAAGGTGGCTACATGTTCTTTTTCATACTTGCAGTTCTCCTTAGGGTAATTGGTCCACTACCACCCTTAAAAAAGCCATCACCAAGGTGTGGTGCAGTGTAGCCGGGATGGGAGTGTGTTTGAATTTGTGTGCATTCTGTCCATTTGTGTTTTCATGTTTGTTTCCCATCTAGGGCTTGGTTCTCTGAGCTCGGGGGTGGCTACCAGTTAGCCTAGGCTGGGAGGTGAGCACTCCATGGTCATAGTTTTGATTTAAAATGCAGGATTGTCGGGAGAAAAGAATAGGACAAGTGGAAGGTTGCAGGAGTTATTTGTTTGAGGAAATTATTTGCAAATGTAATTATTAGTTTTGGAAAAATATATCCTCATTCGTTGAAATGAGAGGCTAATTGTAAAATAGAAATAAAGACATGGGATTATGTTATTTGTTATTTAGATACAGAAAATATCTTGTTATTTTGCAGAATACTTCTTGAAATGAAATGAGCTAGATATATTCTTCTTTTTAATTGAAAAGAAATGCCTTTGAATTGCATGCAATAGTCCACAAAAATATAAAAGTCATTTTTATTTAATTCCGTGATTTCTTTTTTATCTGTGATTTTGTTTTTTATTTTAATTATAGAAAATATGAGATTTAGTTGTTGATAGATTTTATTAAAAGTTAGTATCTAATTAGCTGTTGTAGGAATTGCAGAATCTGTAAATTTATTTATTTCAGAAAAAGGAAAATCACAATCTATTATAGTTTTTATTTAGAGAAAATCTAGATTTATTTAGTTGCTGGTAAAACTATCAAAATCTAAACATGTATATAGCTAAAGGTAGAAATAAAACACCTGTATAATCATTGCTTAGAAAAGTATACCCTTGCTGTAAATGAATTTGAAAATTATTAATCCATCTAATTCTTTTTCATCTAAATCAAAATACTAGGACCTATTTATTTTAATTTGCTGTCATATAAAATATATATATTTATATAAATATATAATTTTATTGACATGCAGATTTCATGTATATCATTTTATATATATTTAAAAAAAAAATGCACTATTATAAATCATAACAAAGAATAATGTATTTATGCCTGCATGTATTAAAAAAAAAATGCTTTGAATATATATATATATATATAAAATTATATTTTAAAAAATAAAAATAATATAAAAAAAAACTATATAAAAAAAAGAAGGTTTTTTTTAATATGGGTCGAAGGGCCGAAGCCACTGTGTGGACACACAGTGGATCGGCCGCGGACTCCACTGTGTGGATGCATAGTGGTGCGGTGGGTCCCACTGTGTGGATGCACAGTGGTGCCACCGCCTCCCTTCCCTTTGCCGTGTGATCCCATGGCCGCCGCCCATCCCTACAAAAAATCGCCCCTGCACAAAAAAATAGGGATGCAAGAAAATAACAAACCCTAGCCGGGTAGGGCTAGGTTAGAGAGAGGAATAAGATGTTATCAAAAAAAAAAAAAAAAAAGATAGAGCATTTATATAATAATAAAAGAATGTTAGGGTTTGCATGGTGGTTAAGTTTAATGTTAAAAAAAAAAAATTTAGGATATATATATATATATATATATATATATATATATATATATATATATATATATATATATATATATATATATATATAAGTTAGATATACTTTTACACATAGAGCCCCAATGTAAGAGAATAAGACAAATTTTAGATTTTATAATTTATTAAGTTTTATAAACTATAGTTGTCTTAATAAATATATGGGTTAGTAATGGTTTTTGAAAGCCATAAGGATATTTTAAAGATGTTTATATATATATATATATATATATATATATATATATTTTCGAGGTCTAAACATTTAGAACTCTTATAATAAATGGGGTAAAATTAATTTTGGTTATGAGGCTATTTAATTTATAGGTAAGTATTCATTATAAAAATTTATTGGCTCGCTTGTCAATTTAATTTAAAGCATATTATGATTATTGATTTAGATAAACTTTTAGACATTTTAAACAAAGTACTAGGACTAATTTAATTAGTTCCTTTAAATTGTAAACGACTTTGGAGACTAATTCTATCTTCGTCAATTATATTTTAGGGAGATGATTTAAAATAAGCTATGAATTAAAATGGAGAAAATGATATAACATCTCTTTAGGTTTTCGGCATATGATTTAAATAATTTTTGATTACTTGAGTTAGTGGTTTAAGTTAACCCAACATAGTTAAGACAAAACATGTTAGAGTTTTTCTTCACATTCGTAAATTTAATGCTTAAGATGTGATTTAAATTTATTTTTTTAATCCCGTTCTTGCCCTAAATTTTGGGCATGACATGTTTTTAATTGCAATGCTACACTGAGTATTGCCATCAATGCCAAAGGGGGAGATTATTGGATATCATTGAAATATGAGGAACCGACATGTTGATATGATGATAATATATGTTGTCATTGATGTCAATAAGTTCAAGTGAACCAGTATGAAGAGGTGAGGAGATGTAGTGAACTGGTGTCAGGGTTTCACTAAGTGGGACTACCAGTTGATAGTCTCAACTCTAGGGTTATCGGTCTGGTGACCTAGCATGTGCGATGCAACTGATGATACTCTGTGATGAGTTAGCTAAGAGATGCAAATGGGATCGAGGTGTCACGTCAGCTTTGTGCACGTGAAGGATTTCCTTGAGGATCTTGCATGAGAAGATCGAACACGTTTGAAGTGTACCTCGGGAATGATCATTCTTCTTAGTGGTATGGGAAGAGAGCGTGATGGGTTATTGATTCCCATGTGTGGTGAAGAATGAACGATGCAGATTGTCTTGTGATCTGTTTAAAATTGTAGTGCTATATGCAATGTGTTTGGACAGTCAGGGTTGGACCGCCTATGTTGTAAACCTAAGATGCTTAGGGTTTAGGTTTCATGCTACTGACCTAATTGTTTCCTATAAGGTTGATGATGTTTATTATTGTAAAGTTGTTGGCAAATGTTGTGTGTGTGTATCCGAGTGATGAGATACTTGCCAGAACAGTAAGAGGAAAACTATAGAGTGTGAATGCAGAGTAGAGGAAATGAAAAGGATCTGCCTTGGCATGTAGTGCTGTTATCAGATCAGAGTTTTACCTGTTGTCTTCTAACCATTTCAATAGTTGGAAAATCCCTTTACCGAGTATCTTTAATAGGCTTATTGTAAAACCTATAACCAGGTAACTCAAGATTGTTGAGTTCTTCAAATCCTCTAGCGAGGTAACCTTTAACAGGGTATATAGCCATCCCTTAACTCGGTGATCTCTAACAAGATTGGTTCCTAGCAGAACCTTATTGTAAAGTCTTTAACCAGACTAGGCTCCTAACAAGGCAAGCTTTAAAAGAGTTCAAAAATAATCTTGTGGGTATTCATCCTCACCGTGGTTTTTCCCATTTGGGTTTCCAAGTGAAAAATGTGTGTTATGTGTTATGCATTTTTCATGTGATGTTTATGAATTATTTGGTTGAAGGATTATGCATGCAGAGTTAATGGGTTATGGTATTACTAGTATACCACATGCATATGTTTATGGGTGAAGTTGATGTCAAGTATTGATCGTATTTGAAGTGTTCAGACTTATCAGTTTATGGTGTTTGCTGTCTTACTGTGTTTAACCGGTATTGCCAAGGTTAAGTTCAGTAATGGTGATAACCAGTTGGTATTGCTTTAACTAGATAAGTTGTTGAGAAAGTTTTTATCTGTACTAATTCACCCGCCCTCTCAGTACCTGTTGGGGTATCTGTTGTTCATCATTATTCATCAAAGTAATCATTAATAAAAAGCATAAAATATATTTCACCGGCTAGAGCTCTTGTCCTAGTTGGACCACATAGATCTATATGCACAATCTCAAGTCATCTTGAGGTGTTGTGCTCTTTTGTGCTGAAAATCACCTTAGTCTGCTTTCCTTTCACACATTCATCAGAAAATGTGCTTACCGATTTGATGATGGATGGAATATTCCTCACACACTTGGGTGAGTTCACAATAATGGTTCCCACTTTCACCCATGAAGGAAAAACATGATGGTCATAAAAAAAATTCAGAGGGTGTTTGTTCAAATTGGCGGTGTTTGTACAAACTACTTTTTGGGTTTCGAACAAACCCCCCACTTTTCTTGAACCTACCTTTTTGAGTGAAACCCCTTCAATGATTGTTTTTATCAAATTTTAATTATATTTGGTGGGTTCGCTCAAACCCCCTTCACATGAACCCCATTTGTTCAAATCCCTGTTCATACAAACTACCCTTTTTGAGATCTCTCACCAAATTCTTCAGAATTCTGAGAAATTTTGGCCTTCGAACCTTTGGTTCAAGGCTCAAATGAAATAATCTTGATAACCCAAAAATGTAAGATGGTAGTCTCTTAGAGAAAGCTTTCCAACAAGTATAATATTTTTACATTGTGAATTTATTATGTTCTTGTTTTTCTAATTTTATGAAATATTGGTTTTTCACCGAACATGAACTTCTATGTTCAATGCATTGGGAAAAATAGGAAAATAATTCAAAAAAATCTGAAAAATATCTATGCCCTAGGTATTGATGTTTGATTTCTAACAAAACAAATAAAATTTAATTTTGATATGTATAGAACAAGTTATATGTTCAAACCTAAACTTATGTCTGAATTATAACTAGTCGGACTTCAAAACTTAATTAAAAAAAATATATTCTACATATCACTATGAAACCAAAAACAAGCCCTCGATATTGATGTTAAAAACCAAAATTTGAAAGAATTGAGATTTTATCATTTATTGAAAAAAAAGATGTGTTTCGGGAGGCACATCAATCTTAAAAAATGTAGTTTGCTATAAAAAACTACTTTTCGAGGGAGATGGAAATTTTTTAAAAAAAATCTTCAAAGAAGTTTGAAAAAAATATATTTAGAATCTATAGACAAAATGCTACAAATCACTAATTTTCATCATCTTCAAATTCTTAATACTTTAAAATTTTAGTTGTCGGAAGTTGAAGATTATTTTAAAAACGTTCATCTCAGTGTCAAAAGTGGCAAAAAAGTGGGAACCATTATTGTGAGTTCGCCCACCCCTTTCTGCTTACTGCAACTAAGTTATCAAATTTTATGTGGCCTAATCTTTGGTGCCACAACTAGCTTTCATCAACTTGTCCTATCATGTATTGGGACTCATAGAATTCCTTCAGATTGTAAACTTTACCATCTATTCTCTTTCCTTCTGCCACAACCTGACCGGTACTATCTTTCTTTATCTGGCAACCAGTTGAGTCAAAGGTGAATTTATAACCTTTGTCACACATCTGACTCACACTCAACAAATTGTGCTTTAGGTCTTCCACATAATATACATTGTGTGCCTTCAATTTTCAATCGATACTTAGAGTACCTTTTTCCTTTATTTTGATGGAAGAGTTGTCTCCAAATCTTACTGAACCACCATTCCAGTCTTCAAGTTTGATAAATTTATTTTTATCATCGATCATGTGGTTGGAACAACCACAATCTATGACTCACAAATTTTTCCTTTTAGCATGTAAGGCAGTCTGCACTATCAGACTTGATTCTGCCTTTTCTTTTTCTCTCTCAACCCATACCGAATTGGTTTCCTTCTTCTTGTCAGCTTATATTTTGTGCTCAGGTTCAACTAGTGGTTCTTGACCGGGATTTGTCTTCTTCTACTTGATCTTCCCATTTAAACAAAACCTTGCTATGTATCCAAACTCTTGATAGTTATAGCATTCCACATTTTCATTTAAAGATAAAATCTTAAAATTATTGTGGGGCACTGGTTTATTCTTCCTACATTCAAAACTCCTATGACCATATCCATTGCACTAATAATAGACAACATTCATATCCCAGAGTGTATTAAATGGATTTCTACTTTCATAACTCATAAAGGGCTTATTGGTTAATCTACAGTCAGCTATTCTATGCCCAAATTTGTTACACCGGTAACAATAACCATGAAAGTTAGAAACATACCGGTTAGGTTGCCTTGATCCTACAAAGGTCTGCCTCATCGGAGGTCTTCCCTTCATGTTGTTGACTCTGGTAAATCCTTCATGGTCAACTCTTGTATTTCTCCTTGGATTTTCATGTTGGTACAATGAGTGTGGCTTCCGGTTCATTGCTTGTGTATACCAGTTTGTGTGGCAATTTCCAACAGCATCTGCATATGTCTTTTTACTGGTATTCTTTCCTATAGTGAATGTCTTCTTTTCTTCACCTTCATTTGAAGAGGTGAAGTTTATTTATGTACCAGATGTGTCTTTTCTGTTTGAACTTTGACCTTCTTCAAATCCTAAGCCATCGATATCTTTGGATTGCTTTTGTTTGCTCAACATCTTATATAAGGCTTCGACGTTGCCTTCATATTTGCTTCTCACTTTTATTTCTTCCTTACTTTCTTCAAGATCCTTTGTGAGCTTCACTATTTATGCTTCCAGATCTTGACGCTCTTTTTCTTTCTTCATAAGATCAGAGGATGTAATTTCACATATTCTCTTGGTTTCTTCTAGCTACAGTTTCAAGTTAGATATGACTTGACTGGACTCATCCAGGGATTGCTTTAAGAGACTTTGTTCATCTACTACAACATGCTTGACCTTCTTGAGTTCTCTTCTTATTTTACTCAGTTCCTCAAGAGCACTTATAAGCTCTACTTCCAAATCCACTTTAGCCTCAATATCCTCCTCTTCCTCATCTTCACCAATCAGTTCATCAAGTGCCATAAAGAGATTAACTTTTCTGTCATTCTCGTGGTAGTCATATTTTGATGTACTTTCTTCATCTGTGAAATCATCTTCAATAGTATAGAGGTTGTTTAGATTTTGGTATCCTCTTCTTCCTTTCTAGTAGACATTTCTTTCTTGATCTTTTCCACTAGAACTTCTAAGACCTCTTGACGCATCTCCACCGGTTTCATTATAAGGACATTTCACAGCAAAGTGTCCAACTTTACCACAGTTAAAATATTTTAGTAGTAGCTTTCCTTTATGCTTACCAGACCCTCTTCTGAGATTTTTGACAAAGTTTGCTACCTCTGCATTAGTCTTCACTAGATCCTTTATGAGCAACTACTTCTTTGCCTTTCTGGGTGGTGTTGAACATTGCCTCTTTCCTTAAGGAAGCATCACCAATTGTTCTCATTTCATAGGCTGTTAGTGAGCCAAATAGCTCATCTATTGAAAAGATCTTCAGATCCTTGGCTTCTTCTATGCCAGACACCTTTGTATCATACTTAGGTGTAAAAGACCTAAGTACCTTCTTGACAAGGATCTCATCTGCAATATCCTCTCCAAGTCCTTTGATAGTATTCACAGTTTCATCAAACCTGTGAAGGTAGTCTGCAATATTTTCATCATCCTTCATCTTGATGCCTTCAAGTTGGCCCCTTAGTGCTTGTAGCTTGGCCTCTTTGACTTTTTCATCTCCTTCAAATAACCTCTGTATTTTATCCCAGGTCTCCTTGGCAAATGCACAATATATTACCTTGACAAACTCATTATCAAACAACCCGCTCAAAATAGCATGCTTGGCATTTGCATTGTTCTCATACTCCTTCTTGGCATCAAGATTAGTGGGAGGAACACTAGGGACAACATACCCACTCTTGACAAACATCCACACATCAAAACCAAGAGAGGAAATTTAGGTCTCCATTCTTCTGCTCCAAAAGGCATAGTTGGATCCATCAAACATGGGGGCTTTTGAGGAAGCAAACTCATTTATTGCCACTCTATTCTAAGTTCAAAATCTACACAAGGTTTAGAAATAACCATGAACCTATGCTTTGATACCAATTGTTGAACACAGAGTACCACTGAGAGGGGGGTGAATCAGTGGTTCCTAAACTCTTTTCTCTTTTAAGGCAACTTCAGAATACCGATTGTTATCTTAAGTACCAAACAATCAGACCAGTAAAGCAAATGAGGAGACCAAAGAAGACAATCACACAATGCAACCCACAACACTAGATGTACGAGGAAAATCCAATATGGGAAAAACCTTAGTGAGAAATATTGCTGGAGACTACTGCTCCAATCTAGCCTCACAAGTGAAATACTGAATTTCAAAGATTTAGGGCACCAACCCCTGCTGATTTAGGGCACCAACCAAAGGAGCACCAATCCCTGCACCAATCTCCAACTTGGTGATGTATATTGAAATACATTTTAGATATAGTTATGGCTTCTTGTTGCAAATGAATTCTGCAACTCTTTGATCAAATAGATCTCTACCGGTTAACAATCCTCTCTTCTTTACGATATCTCACATTGTCGGTTATGAAATCACTCTCTCTGATTCTTGGCCTCTCTCTCTCTCTCTCTCTCTCAGTCTCACAACTCACTGTGTCACACTTGGATGCTGCCTTGCTCAACCACTTCTCATTGGTTTTCTCAACTATTAGATCTACAACAGTTATACCAGTACTTAATCACTATTGGTTAAACCCTCTCACCGGTTTGCTTGTTGACTTACTCTGCAACTTTTTTAGAATAAATTCTAAGGAAGATGATTCTTCTCTACACTCAAGCTCTCTTTAGTCTTCTTCTTCTCCTCAAGCATCAAAACTTTTATGTTTAGAGCTTATGTACTTATAATCATGGATTCTCGCAAAGAATGTATTCAAACACTGTCGTGTTAGGTTTTCCTTTTCCAACTCAATCTGAATCCCCTTTGAGTTGATATGCTTTTCATGGATATGATCTTTATGACAACGATCAATCACCAACTGAAATTTGCATTCTAATGTGCATTTTCTAAATCTGGAGATCCGCACCATGCTTTTCTTCATTTCTCTGTCACTCACCATTAATGGCTTTGTTGTTTCCTTCACCTAACATGTACAAAGATCAAACTTTCTTGCATGATCAATGCAGTAGTTTTTCCAGCTTGGCTTCCTCGACCCACAATATTTTGTCATCCTCTGTGACTTGTGGGTTCCTCATTAAAGCCAACTTGCTCACAGATTGTTGTGTCGATGCACACTCCACCGACCTATGCAATACCTCCACCTGGCATCCAACTATCATGCTTGTTGACATCCACCTTTTCTTAGATTCCTATGTCATTTTGACATACTTTGTCATCCGAGGTTGACTACCGGTTTAGCTTATCTTATTGGTATGACCATCAACCATCCTTTATGTTCTACTCATTGGTTGTTGTGCCTTCATAACACCCAAACAACTTTCTGAAGATGATAAAAGACTAGTGAGGTGGATTAGTTAATAAGCATGCAAATCAAACATGGAAGTATATGAAATCAAAGACATAATTTGAAATGCATGAAAACATGAATAATAAAAATGTATATACCTCACAAAATCCTTTTACCTTCTCCTTCAGATGGGGCTTGATGAAGTGAAGGCACCCCTTGGTGATGCTCCACTTGATGTTCTCCTCTTGCTTGCTTGCTTGACGTGGATGGCTCTCCAATGTTGTGCACAAATGGAATGGATTTGGAAGATGATAAGGATGAGATGATCAAGTGTGGATGAGATATGATTTGAACATGATAAGGTTGCCAAGATGATTTCTTGGGTTCAAAAGGACAACATAAGATTACTAAACTTGGAGATGAAGAATGGAAGGATGGAGTCCTCAATTTATAGGAAGAGGAGAGGAAGAATGGATGGCTAGGATGGATTGAAGATGAAGGGCTAGGATTGCTTGTGAGCTCACACAAGGCCCAAGAGAGGGTGTGGAGACCAAGAGATATGCCTTAAAGGCATTTCTTGTGTCCACACTCCTCAAGGTACATTGGGAAGACTTCCCAAGGTACCTTGAAAAGAGAAAAGTGCATTGGGAAGACTTCCCAATGTGCCTTAAGAGGAGCAAGGGATGTGACATTCCTTGAAGAATGGGGAGGAGGAATTTAAAATTCTCCAAAAAGGGATAATCATGGGGATTGGAGGAATAAGAAGGAATTAAAAATTCCTTGGGAGAGGAGATGCCTAGAGGATTGTGAGATTTTGAAGATCTCACATTCACCTAGGAAAAGAGCATTAAAAGCTAGTGGTTGGATGGAAGGGACAAGGAGTTGACTTCATGGCTAATCATGATGATTAGCCATTAGCAACTTATTAGGAGGGGGATTAGAGGAAATTTTAGGTGGGATTAGGATTTGTAGGAGGATTTGACCAGGAGAGAGAATGAGTGGAGGGAATTAAAAATTAGAAGAATAAGGTTAAGTGAGTTTAGGGAGTTTCTAGAAGACTTTATTAGGTTAATGATGAATCAAGAAGATGGTTTGTAGGAATCATGTGGGTTAACTAATTAATTGAAATTAATTAGCCAAGAGGAAGATTTGTGAGGATTTAATCTTTTAGAAGAATAAAGAAAGGGATTGATTTATTAAATAAATCAGTCACATACTATAGTGACAATATTAATTATATTTAATTAATATTGAGGAGAATTTGAATTAACATAATTAATTAATTAATTATGTGAGGAATTAAAAGTAATTAAAAATAATTACTTTTAGGTGTCTACACCTTCATCCTAGTTTATGCCTTACTGGTAAGCCTTCTTTATAGATAGATGACACAAGTCACATTTATCGGTAGCCATTGTTCTGTTTGCACACTCTCATGTGTATTACCATCATACCGGTCAACTTGCCAAACCGGTTGACATCAATGACAACTTAATACCAAATTGCCAACAATTATTATATATTTATTTCTCTCATATTTAATTGGATTATAATAATTTATAATTTATTAATATAAAAGGTCAAGATTATGGAAACAAAATTTGTTTGAAGAAAACTTATTATCTTAACTATAATTTTTTTTCTTCAAAATATATACACCATATAAAATGTCAATATATTCATTTCATAGAAAAAAAATCAGATTATATTTTATAATTGTTAGACAACTTAGATAACCAAAGGACAATTGAGAGGGGGGGTGGGGTGAATCAGTTGTCAATAGATTACATAACTTTAAGCATTCAATTCCTTATTACCGAAACACATAAACCCAATACCGGAATGCATAAACCAAATACCGAAATAACTGATATAGCAATTAAGCATAAACATAAATCACAAAACAAGGTAAAAGCACAAAACTATGTCACGTTTGAGGCTAACTTATTAGCACAAGTGAATTTAAGTAATTCTAACTAAAAATTAATTTTAGTCAAACATATGGTCTATATAGATTCATTATAGCTAAGTTCTTTATGGACCACAACTTTTCCAATTGGAAGTGTCTACTAAATGTTTATTTTATACCTGTTACCAAATTTTTGCACATGCTAAATTTGGTGACCTAATGAAGCCTTGCATTCATTCATTTTGAAAAGGTCAAATCATGAACGAGAAATAAAAAATGCACTCTTTCTGTCTAACTTGTTTGCTTCATGTGCAGATACTGGAAAGTAAGACAACATGTGGGTTAAAATGTGGCTCCCACGAGGATTGAGCTCAGCATGCTGTAGATCACATAGATATTGATGCTCTATTGTAGATGAAATAGCGTGGCCTATTAAAACCTTCAAGCAAATTCATGTTGACAAGTGTATCGCCGAATCCCCTGCGTAGCTGATGTAACGCCAAAAGAAACGCAGAGAAAATGCAATCGGCCTGTGTAAAGTTTTTACTTGGGCACCAAAGAGGTTTTTAAAAGGCCAGAGAGCTTCCAAGCAGTTTCAGTTGCCAGGCAGGAAGACCATTTATCCCACATTGGTTGTGCAGAGGGAGTTTATCGCATTTAAATATAAGAACACATATAACTATAGTGTCAAAGCTTACGAGCTTTTGGCAAGAAGATGCTCATCGCCTAGTGGACCCCGCATGCACACACATCTCAAGGCATCCTAATTTTGTGATCGACTGGTGGGAAGAGGTTAAACCGCGAGCAAGTAAGGAAGATCAAACATAGATCGCGGTGATCCAACGACTGTCGCTATGTCGTGATGGTTATATGCTCGTCGAATATCATCGTGACTTGGCGATTGATGATGTGGTGGAGTAGAGAGTATAAGACCAAAGACAGGTGGCGGTCCAGTGGCTGGTGACATGGCATGGATGGGTGACTTATCAAGCAGACCTTGGCCACGATGAATATCTAAAAGGTTTCACCAAAGGCTTAGTTCCCTTGACAAAGAATAATATCAATGAAACTATAGGTTCGATGAGACTTGTAAATGGCTCGCCGAGGGACTAGTTTGGCTGAAAGAATGATATCCAACAGAATAAGACGTGTAGTAGGCCCGACTGATAGGTGGTGCCCAAGCGGATCTCTGGAGCCAATTAGAGGGTGACACATGTTGACACGTGACACAAGAGAGAAAATCAGCTAGGGTTAAAGGTCGAGAAGTTGAAGAAAGATCAACGGTGATGCGAGAGATCTGACGACAGTCGCTATACTGCTATAGAAAGAAGCTCGCTGGTTATCTTCATGACTTGGCATCAAAGCATGTGCGGAAAAGGTGAGTGGGTAAGAGGTTAAAGATCAAGCAGTTTGAGGGCGGACCAATGGTCGTCGCTATACCGCATGATGAAGATGCTTGCTGGTTATCTCACATGACATGGTGACTGATGACGTGGTAGTTGAGGTGGCCATCTAGGTTGGCTAAGAACAAATAAGGATATGCCATGGGATAAAAAATAGATGAAGAACCAAGGCAGACCAAGGTTAGGTGGCAGGTCCAAGTAGCGGGCCTACTAGTAGGGTGAGATAAAGTTCATGCAAGTTTGAAAGATCTGACGACTATCGCTAAGGCGCAAGGAAAAGTTGCATGCCTAGTTATCGCTACGACTTAGCGACAAGGTGGGTCCAGGTCCAATGGCGGTTAAGGTGGTATTCTAGATGGCAAACAAGGTAGACCCACAAGCGAACTAGAGGTTGACACATGGCACAGACAAAGAGAGAAACTCAGAAGAGATAAATACCGAACAGGTTCCTGAAGATCTAGCGATGGTCGCTATACCACGATCGGAAGATGCGTGGTGTTTATTCACCACGACTGGGCGACCAAGTAGTAGGGCCCAGTAAGGAAGCAATTTAGAGGAAGAAATAAAGGCCAAGAAAATGACAGTTGATCGATGATAATCAAAGAAGTTAAGATGGTAGTTGCCAAGTTGCGGTGGGAAATTGCTCGCTAGGATTTCCATCGCGACCCAATGACTGAGGTTGGAACTTTCATCGGCCATCAGAATAAGTGTTTTAGTGCTAACCCGATGATTTGATGAAGAAAGCAATGCTAGTTATAATCAGAAGCCGTAGTGGTGGCATGCAAGGAAGCGTCCAACGATCCATGCAAAATAAGAAGAAGTCATCTAGTAGTTTGTGATCCATACGAAATGAGAAGAAAAGCCATCAGGTAGTTTGAGGTTCAGTTACCTAGCTTAGAGAAAGTCTACATGAGTCTTTCTCATGATCTTGATGTGACAAGGATTGATTTTGAGCACCATATGGGTCAACTTTTAGTTGACTAAGAGTTTGAACTGAATTGCATGAGTTCTTTTTGCATGTTTTGAAGCCTTTTTTGGTGGCTTTTTATTTCTACGAGAGGATCAATTTTAGAAGAGATATTTTCAGTGGGAGTTCATCTTCACTCATTTTGGAGTTATCTTTCCTTTACCTTTTGGAAGGTTTTTGTATAAAGTGAAAAAGTTTTATCTTTCTTCACTAGTTCTTGATCATTCTCTTGCTGGTTTTAGCAGAGAATACACTCGTGTAGCTCATATGTAGTTTTATGATAAAATTTTGAATAAAAATTATTAGCTTATGCATTATGTCTTTGCAGTTCATTTTCTTATTCATGATTGAGAGCTAGTTTATTATGTTATTGTTTAAATAACCTTTAAATTTTCAGCCTCATTTATAAGTCACAGGTTGTGCATTGTGATAAACTGGCTCATTTGGTTGATTGTGAAAGTTCTCTTTCCTTTCAATTTCTTGAAGTTTAAATCCTTTGCATGAAATATTTATGTTTTATGAACCAGAAGTCTATTTGTGCAGATTGGTGTTTTTAGGAGTGTATCTCTGTCATTTTGAGATATCTTATTGATGCTTCACCTTGGTTTAGAATTTGCAAGTCATTCTATTTTCATTTTTAGTTTTCCTATCCCTTTTCTCAGTAAAAATTTAAAGTTATTCACAGGGAACCAACCCTTCATCTGGAGGTTAATTCTCACTATAGGCAACCCATAGGCCTGAGAATTATCCCATGTGTCACCAAGTTGCTTGAGCTTTCAGCTTGTGCATTACGGGTGCAATTTGAGTGACAACAATACCACTTTTGATCTAATTGTAAAAAAAAAATTAAAAAAAAATAAAATTCGATGTTTCAACAACTCCTACTGTTATATATAATATTTTTTTTGAAATGTAAAAATACCCTTTTAAAGATCTATAAGTGAATTTTCTATAATATATATCTTTTAATATTTTAATTATTTTATATATATATATATATATATTGTTGGTATTATGTGAACCAGTATGAGGACATAATGATATTGTATGTTGTCATTGATGTCAATATGTGATATAAAGTGAACCGGCACATGTGAGAAGAGAGAACCGACATATGTGTGAACTGGTATATGTGCCAAAGTGAAGCGGTATATTTGTTCATGGTGAACCGACATGTCAAGGTGAACCGACCTGTTGTTATGAGAACCGGTACATGGAACCCTTGTGTGACTACCAGTTGGTAGTGTCAGGGGTTCCAGTTGAAGTGCCTCAAGCTTGTGTGACTCTATCGGTGATCTTTGTGTGATGAGCTAGCATGATAATGGAGAACAGATCGTGTTGCCACATAAGCCCTATGCACGTGAAGGATCTTGCATGAAGAAGACTATCCCTATCTACCTCGGGAATGTGCGAAGTTTGTAAACGATGATAATGCATGATGGGTTATCAGCCACCATGAAATCGGTGGAAAATGGACGATGGAGGAAGTCTTGAGATTGGATCAAGAACTGTTGCATTTAATGCAGTATGCTCAGTGGTCAGGATTGAACCATTTGAATTGCTTAACCTAACAGGTTTAGGGTTTAGGGTTTATGCTTCCGACTTGTCTGTTTCCTATAAGGTCGATGTTGTGTTTCTTTCAAAAATTGTTGGCAAAAGTTGTGTGTGTGTATCCAAGAGAAAGGATACATGATTCTTGCTAGACCAAAGGAGAGAAGTGATACCTACAGAGTGTAAGTGCAGAAGGTGAAGAGGAGCTTAAGCGGATCTGCATTGGCATTGAGTGCTATCATCAGATCATTGTTATACCTGTTGATCTTTAACCACTTCAACAGTTCTGAAATCCCTTAACAAGGTAGTTTTAATCGGCTTGCTGTAAATCCTTTAACAAGGTAACTTGAAGCTATTGAGTCAGTGAAGTCCTTTAGCTATTGAGTTCTTGAAATCCTCTAACAAGGTAACCTTTAACAAGGTTTAACCCTTAACCGAGTATTCTAGCCATCCCTTAACCGGGTGATCCCTAACAAGATCGGTTCCTAGCAGAACCTATTGTAATGTCTTTAACAGGACAAGGCTCCTAATAGAGAGGACTTCTAAAGAGTTCAAAAACAAGCTTGTGGGCATTCATCCCCACCGTGGTTTTTCCCATTTGGGTTTCCACGTGAAAAATATGTGTGTCATGTGTGATGCTTTTATCTTGTGATGCCTTGATATTGTCTATCAAGCATGTGATGGTTCTGTGTTCTATGCCTATCAATAAAACATGTTGAACTAGTTGTTATTATGTTTTGATGATAGATTACCTATTGATGCATAAGGGTGAAATGGTAGTGTTGTTTTGAGTTGAGTGGAAAGCTAAGTGATCAATCGGTTAATGCTTGTCTCAGTCACTCTTAGCTTTACTGGTTTCTCTCAGTTTCAAACCGGTATCACTGTTTACCAGCTATTTGAAGTATCTATTGTCAAACCGGTTTAAGACTGTGTTTTTGTCTATACTGATTCACCCCCCCCTCTCAGTACCGGTTTGGTACTACTCATTCATCATTGAGTTAACATATATATATTTTTTATTAAAAGTAGGTATTTTATTTTTTAATTTTTTATATTTTATTTTATATTTGTATGATTGGAGGAAGGAAATGAATAACATTTGAAGTTTTTACTCATTCCACATTGTATTCTGGGTATTGCAGTATGATCATTCACATTTTTCTTTATGAATTTTTTTTTCTCCATTAGAAATCAATTGGATATAATAATTGCATGAGTTAACTTTGTTATCCCTTTGGGTACATTTAATTTCAATCACTTTGAAGCAATTCATGCACATTTTGGTGAAAACCGTCAAAACCCTCAATGAGGGTTACCAATTTTATAAAAAATGTTATAAGATTGGATTGAACCGTTGGATATTTCTATAAATTTTCTTTAAGGTTTTCAATGAGGTTATCTAAAGGTCCACCAAAGTGTTTGGATAAATGTTTTTATTTGCAAAAGATCACCCCTATTTATGTGATTTGGAACTTGTTGGAAGAGATCAACAAGAGACCTTTATGTTGACTGTCACAATTAGGATAGTATTTCAGTCATAAAAAATGGAAGATTGTTTGTCTTATTTTGCATTTTAGAATCAAAAGCACTTAAAGGATTGGTGATAGTTCTATATGGATGGGGTGACTTGTCAATTGGGAATATTTGAATGTTTTTTTGTTGGTAGATTGCTTGTACTTTGCTGATCACAAGTTGAAGTTGCCATAATGAGACATGTTCCAGGTTTTGAAGGATTATGAACTTGTTATTGTTGGACAAATTTGGAGCATGAAATTGATAGAGTAAATGGACTCTTGGAGGATAAGAGATTGCTATGGTAAAATGTGAAGGTAATGGTTTTCCATTGGATGGATCTTATGTTGAGTTTTGGATCTTGCATTAAGTTAAGGATTGATGTGGATTGGTTAAAGGTTGGTAAGTTGGATTGATTGAATGTTGTTATATGCCTCAAACCTATAAAGGTTGCAGATTGATGGTTGTTTTGGTTTATTGAGCACCCTTCAATAAAACTTTCTCCTTCTCCATTCAAAATTCATGTCGCTTACTTGCATGGTTGCCTGCAAATTTTGGGTAGGTAATGTACACTCTTCCCCGTCTCCCTACCAAACATGGGGTTAGACCATACGTAAAATGAAAAGGATATTACATTTTAAATGTCTCTAGTTTCTCTAAATGAGGGTTTGAATAGTAAATAAGAAACCAATGGATCTCTGCTAAAACTTAATGAAAATTGATTCCACAAAAGCCAAAATATTATAGATTCTATGTTCTAATACATCATACAAATGGATCTTGAAAGACAATAACAAATGGATCCGAGATAAATGCTGCAACTATAAGTTTATTTGTCTAACATGGAAAGATGAAGGGGACTTTTTAATGTTTTATTAATCAGAACTTCATACATTGACTCCAGCCCATTCCATCGGGCATTGCATGCTTTTATAAACCTGTTCAATCCTCTAAAATTGATAACCAACTTTCAACCGTCCACAAACCACTTTCTAATCGGTCTAATATACTGATTTTGTGTTTTCAAGTTGACAACAACTTGACAACTTATAAACTTTTAAACTTAGATAATTCCCCCCTTACATTCAAATGGTCAACATGATACCGTAGAAACATTAATGCAGCATTAAAAATAAATAAAAATGTGGTTTTTCTTCATGATACATCTCCATGGCTAGGTGCCGCTGCACTAGTTATCAACACTAAAATATAAGGTTGATTATATTGTCAAAGAAAAATACAAAAAATTATTTAAATTTTTTTGGTAAAAATATGATTCAGTAGAGAAAGGAATCTATGTCAAGATGATATAATTCTTTTCAAATTTGGATAAATAATTAAGAAAAAAGATGGTGGGAATTGGAAAGAGTTATATTTCAGCACATACAACTTTTCAAGTTTATTGAAAAATAATATTTATAAAGAATAGTGAAAAATATATCCATGCGCTAAAGTTTCAAGTTATCAATATACACAAAAAATTGATGAAAATAAAATAAAATTTACTAATTAAAGTGTGGTGGCTTGTGTAACTTCAATTTCAACATTTTATCAGCAACTAAATTATAGTGTTTACTTTATAAAAAGCTACATTCAAATAATTTTTTAAAATTTTGTTAAAATTACAAACATAAAATAGAAAAAAGAATATAAATTTTATTAGTTTACATCATTTCAAAGTTCAAAACATATATTTCAGTTTCTATTAATTTACTTCAAAATTTTGAATCAACATTGACCATTTCCTTTATAAAAGTGTGACACAAGTTTGTACTTTTACCCAACAGTTACCATCCATCCAAAACACATGACACCAAGATTTGTACGTGGAAAACCTGGTAAAGGGAAAAACTACGATGGGAAGCCTATCCTTAGTTAGATAATACTTCTGTAGTATGTGATTACAAAATGAGGGGCTTGCACATGCAGGAAGGTCAACATCCTAAAGTGTACTGCTCAACACAAAAGTAGCCTCACTGACTACAAAATAAATCCATGCTATAATCCAGAAAGAAGAGTGAACTGAAAAGATAGCATCTCCTATGCTTGAGTACAGTTTCAGTTAAGCTTAGTACGAAAGGTCTTAAACCTCTCTTACCATCCCAATTCGATCACCTATGATTGACCAAAACTCCTGCATATGATCACAACATTATTCGCACACAAATAATTGCATAACCATAATCCCATATGCCCATGATCTACAAAGAGATCTTAAATCCTATTTATACCAACTTGAGACCTAAACAATTAAGTCGGCCACCTAAAAGATAATAAAATAAATTCATAACATAAACCCACAATCCAATGATCAACCAAGTCATCTTAGGCCAAAAACAATATAAACCAATCATTAAATCTCGTTGGTAATGCATCAGGATCACCCACCAACATGTTACATAAATCGGTCCACAACCTAGCAGAATAAGATACCATTAGGTTCGAACCCAAATCCAACTCCATCAACCTAGCAGAATAAGATACCATTAGGTTCGGACCCAAATGCAACTCCATCGATCTGTTGGAAACCAAGAACACTGAGAGTGGGGGTGAATCAATGTTGTACCAAAATGATCAATTTTAACCTTATTAAAACATGCATTCACCAACTGATATACCAGTACATATAGAATTGAAAGAAGTAAAACAACCAATAAGGCAATCACACAAATAAATACCATAACACCGAGAGTTATGCATGGAAAACCTCAAAGAGGAAAAACCATGGTGGGATTTGTGACCCACAATATGAATCCACTGGCCATATGAAGAGATATTACAAAATAGAGGGGCCTGCACTTGCAAGAAGGCTTACAGTCTAGAGCACACTGCTCAATCACAAAAGGAGCCTCACTGACTAAATACAAATCCAGACTACAATCCAGAGAAATGATTGAACTGCAAAGATAAAATCTTCTATGCCTGAATACAGTTCCGGTTAAGCTCTATTTGTTCCGATTTGAAACCCTAAACCCTTACCAGAATACCCCTTTACATAAATATCGTCACATACATGATCTCTCTCATTTATTTTGCATCACATTACATAACCTTACATCCTACACACTCCATTTTTCAAAATGATCTAAGCAACTGACCTATATACCCTTTACAATTCATCATTTCTTATGTCGGCTTACAAAGATAATTACAATATGAATATACATGTCAGCTTAATAACATAAACACATGAATATCAAAAACAATTGCTGATTCTGGATCTCCCAAATGATGTCAGCCTCTAATACCGATAACCTGATTCTAAACCATGTCAGCCTGCATTGCCGGTAATCAAAGAAATCTATCCAACTTGTCAGTGTCGGTGTCGGTGCTGGTGAAGTGTCTGTAAAGTGCCTGTCGGTACACAACTGAACCAAAATATGAAGCTTGGACATGTTGCCATGTTGCCATCAATGACAACATATTTAAACCAACCAATTGAGTGTCAATTGCCAACAATCTCCCCCTTTGGCATTGATGGAAACACTCATGTGAAAAATGATCATGATTTCCATCTATCGGTTTCATCCTGAGCCTGCTCCCCCAAAGCTGAATATCCATCTGAACAAAATACTCCATATCTCTCGATGCCAAGAATATATTTTTCACCTATACTCCCCGTTTGACATCAATTCCATCAAAAGATCCAAAAAGAATACCAAAAGCCGGGATGAAGAATGAAAGACTGTACAATGAATATGTCCCAAAATACCTTACCGGAACTAGATGTATTTGAAAATATCTCGATAGGCCTTCTCCAAAAGCTCTAGATAGGTATCCCAACCCGATTTGAAAGTGTTGGAAATAGATACAAGTCCATTTAGCATATGGGAAAATGACTCTTTCTCATTAAGCTTTGTTGGTGTGGGCTTACCAACCATATCTATACACTCCTTCTTATGTAGACTTAATGAATCCAATCGAGGACTCACCAATCCTCTAAGATGTCATGCCAAAAAATTAGGGCAAAAACGGAATGATTTTTTTTTTTTAAAACAACTAGTTAATTAACAAAGTTCGCTATCACGACATGTGTTAACATGATGGCCATAACAAAAATCGAACTAACTCTGATACTAACTAAATATCGAAACTTAATTAAAATTTATTTGCGGAAAACTAAATGTTTTAATTTATTTTCTCATCAAATATAGTCGTTTGTTTAATTTATTAAACTCATTTAAATGGTAGACGTAGATAAAAATTGATCTCCAATAAAGCCATATTGTCTAAATTTCATTTTAAATCATTAATTAATTTAATGGATTAAAGTGTCAAATTAATTTCTTAATGACATTATTCGAAGAGGAAAATTATTTTTCCAAAGTCAAATTTAGTTTTCAAGGAATTAATTTCCCTTTCTATTTAATCAAGGCTTCACAAATAGTTTATTCAAAAAAAATAATTAATCGGAATTAAAACTCCCACGTCTATCTAAATTGAAAACCCTATCTAATTTTAAATATAGATTTTCCACAACTTTAAAAATAATTTTCATGTAATCCCTAATTAGGGATTTTTTTTAATTTATAAAACAAGAGTTAAACAGTTTATTTTATTTTATTACCCTAGCCCTACCTGGGCTAGGGTTTGATATATATTTTTTGTTTTGTTCAACCCCGTGTTGCAGGGCTGAACTAAGAGAGGGTATACAGCGAAGGGGCAAATTCAAGGAGAGGCGGGGGTTTCAATGGTGGCGGCTCGGCCATGGCCACCCACTGTGCACTGCTCAGTGTTCGGCCTTGCTGTCCACTGTGCAGCGCACAGTGTGCGGCCCCGCCGTTCACTGTGCACTACACAGTGTGTGGCACCGCCGTCCACTGTGCTTTGCACAGTGCGCAGCTCCACTGGTCACTGTGCATTGCACAGTGTGCGGCTTGCCGCCGATCACTGTGCGATGCACAGTGCTTCGGCCCTTCCCTTTTTTTTTGTTATTTTTAAAAAAAATTTATATATATATATATATTTATTTACATATATTTCCCGAAGTAAATTTTACTTGCAAATTTTTTTAAAAGAAACAAAATAACAAAGTAACTCATTATGCTAAATATATATATATATATATATATATATATATATATACTTAGGCTCACATTTTCATTTGTTTTGCAGGGTATTTATTTGGCATGTTTTATATAAAAATATATATAAATATACCCATGATTTCTACCTGTATATAGATATATATATATATATATATATATATTTATTTATGACTAATAGTTTTAATTCTTTTTTCCTAAACTAACATCGTAATCATGAAAGATTTTGATATACCATTGTAGGAAAGGAAATATGGATTACGTCTATTTTAATGGATATATATATATTACCAGAACTATATTGTAATCTATGGGTATGCAGGAAACAAAATTCTAAGAATTATTATTTTTTAACTTAAGAAATACTATTTTAGGAAAGCATTATACTTTTCTGAAATAAATACATTCATTTATTTCTCAACTAATAAAACAACTAATTTATTTACATGTTAACAACAAGTACAAATCATAATTTTCTGCAGTTAAAATGGAGATAGATTCTTAGCTAAAAAGAAGAACTCAGATTTAAATAAAACTGATTTTTATATTGCAAAAAAAACTATTGCATGCAAATCAAAAGCAAATCTTTTTTTTAAAATAGAAAATAGAAGCATATCCAGCTTTTTACAACTCTAACGATATTCTACAAATTTATAGGATGTTTCTTTATTTAACTACAACAACAAATCTCATGTCTATTTTCAAAATTACAACTTGCCTCTCATTTCTATGAATGAGGATGTATTTCTCCTATCAAATTTAAAACTAATAACTACAAATCAATTTAAAATTTCTTCAACAATATTCTTCTGCAACCTTTCACTTTTTCTAGTCTTTTCTCCTAGCATTCCTGCATAATAGAAACACAAATATGACCACGGAGTGGTCACCTCCCAGCCTAGGCTAACTGGTAGCTACCCCCGAGCTTGGAGAACCAAGCCCTAGATGGGTAACAAACATGCAAACACATAGAAGACAAAAATACACACACAGATATTCAGACACACTCCCAACTTGGCTACACAACACCACACTTTGGTGATGACCTTTTTAAGGGTGGTAGTGGACCAATACCCTGAAGAGAACTGCAAGTATGGAAAAAACAAGTAGCCACCTCATGGCACAATAAATACATCAAAAATATCAACCCCTTATTCCTTATGCCCCCCAAAGGCATTCTAGCCTTATATCCCTCCTTATGACCCCCATTGCACAAACAGGCCATGCAGCAAGGGTCACACAAAGATCCCTTGTGATTGCTCTCAAACGAGAGTCTCTCACTCGAGGGTTGTCACTGCTACCACCCACAAGATCCTCCTCTCTCCCAAGAGTAAGAGGTCTTGAGAAAACTCCCAAAACACAACAAAGCATAATGCAAAAATTCCAAATGAAATTCTAAAACAAGACATTCAAGAACACAGATTTCTTACACCAATCATACTCTCAAACACATACAAGAAAATATACATTTTAAAGAATAATCAAATCAACCTTAATCTGCCCAATGGTAGTATAATATTTGAGGAAGAGCTGCCCAATCCACGGATCTTCTTCTTCTACCCTTATTCAAATTTTCTATTCGAAACTATTCTTTTCTTTTCAAAAAAATTCTCTTGTCTCCAAAAATGGAGAGTGGGTGATTACCCTCAAATTCACAAATTCTTTCTTAAGAAGTTCATTCTCTGAGTTCTCACAAGTTTCTAAGAACCAAAAAGGAAAGTAAAGCAGAATGGGAAAAAGACTCCCATTCGAATAGGAAAAAATCTCAATTAGATTTAAACTTCTAATTTTTCATTTTCGCACAACTCAAAAAAGCCAATTTTTAAAGCGTCAAAAAGGTCACTTAAAAGTAGAAACTTGCCTAAAATTACCCCTAACCCCTAGGTATACCTTATGGGCTTTAGGAAACCCTATTAAACTACCCCTAGGTGTTCATTTAACCCATTTTAAACCCCTTTGAAGTTTATTTTCGGGTCAAACATATGTTGACCACTCCAAAGATTCTTTTCCCAAAGTATTTATGACAACACGTTATATTATTTAAAAAGAAACTATAGTTAAACACTTTCGCACCAAGAGACAAAAATAAAACATTTAAATTTAAATCCACACATGTGTCAAGTGACAGAAATAAAACACTTTTACAAATTAAAACATGAAATCGTCTCTTGCGGGTTTTACACATTAAATTTAAATGACACTTAACACCCATGCAACATACACTGTTACGAATAAAATACAACACAAACGGGGTGTTGTCTTTCCTAATAGACAACTCCTGGCTTACGAACATACATAAGTCTAGGTTTGGTTCTCCGTAATTTTCCATGGTCACATGGTAAATTTCCTGCGCATCTCAATTTACACATTAGTACTTTCAAATATCCACATATAATATAATTCAAAGGAATAATAATACACATCATCACTTGCATACAATTTTCATCTACATAGATTAAATACATCTTTTATCAAGCAATTTCACCTAAGCAATTTCATCCCAATTCACATAAACTTAACCATACATCATAGTTCTATTATCATAGTAAAGTCCTGCAAATTTAATAACGACATCTATCATTGCAATATCATCCTATCTAACAATCATGTAGTGTTCTATCTCATAAAGCATATAAGTAACTCATCAAAACATAGCAATGTTATCCAAATCCTGAAATCATATAAGTTCTAAGTCTCAAAATGCATCAAAATAAAGTATCCATAATAGTCTAAAAATAAAATCCACTGAATGTCAGACTGAGTCGAGGTGAGGCCTCACACCCTCCCCCTCTAGGCATGAACTTCCTCTTGGAGTTCATCAAAGAGGTGGGGGTACTCTAATCTCATACGTGCTGCGTCCTCCCATGAAGCCGTAACCTCATCATAACAATCCCACTGGACCGTAACCTGGTCCAGCTCTCGACCTCGAAGGGCCAACGTCCGGCATGCCAAAATGCGAATGGGCTCCAAAGCTAGCTGCCCGTCTGACTCCACCTGCAAGGCATCCCAATCTAAAATGTGAGACTCATCATAGATATATTTTCTCAAAACTGATACATGAAACACATCGTGGATGCATTACAGGCTAGGTGGCAATGCTAAATGGTAGGCAACTGGGCCTATCCTCTCAAGAATCTCAAAAGGTCCTACAAAGCGAGGTGCGAGTTTAGAACCCTTTCCGTAACGAATTGGACTCTTATGTGGTCGCACTCTCAAGAAAACTCTGTCTCCAACCAAGTAGCTACGATCTATCCTCTTTGCATCAGCATATTTCTTCTGTCTATCCTGAGCCTCTCTGAGACGCTGCCTAATCAAATCCACCTGCTGTTCAATATCCCGAACTATCTCAGGACCAATAGCAACTCTATCCTCTATGCGATCCCAACTCAAGGGCATCCTGCAAGGCCTACCGTATAATGCCTGATAGGGTGGCATCCCCAAAGAAGTGTGATGCCCATTGTTATAGGCAAACTCCACTAAGGGAAGATACTCCTCCCACTGGGTCTGATGATCCATGACATACATGCGAAGCATATCCTCTAACACCTGATTGACCCTCTATGTCTGACCATCTGTCTCCGGGTGATAGGCTATACTGAAATTGAGCTTAGTGCCCATAGCTGCCTGTAATGACTTCCAAAAGGAAGAAGTGAAAAGAGAATCCCTGTCAGAAATAATCTTGCGGGGCACGCCATGAAGTCTAACAATGTCTCCCAAGAACACCTGTGCTACTACTGGAGTTGTGAATATAGTACGGACTGGTGAAAAGTGAGCTACTTTGGTCAACTTGTCAACTGTCACCAGGATAGCATCATGGTGACGAGAAGACATAGGAAGACCAATGATGAAATCCATGGATATAGTATCCCACTTCCACTTTGGTATAGCATGAGACTGGAGCAACCCACTGGGATGGCGGTGCTCCGCCTTTACTCTCTGACACTCGAGGCATCGAGCTACTATCTCAGCAATGAGCTGCCGCATTCTCGGCCAATGATACAACTATCTCAAGTCAGAATGCAACTTTTTAACCCCGGGATGCGCTGCATAAGGAGCTCTATGAGCCTCTGTGACAATGAACTCTCGCAATCCTCTGGAGGAAGGTACATAAATGCGCCCTCTGTGGCGTAACAGTCCATCGGACTCCAAAGAATAATCCACATATTTCCCTTCTAGAGTAACCTAAGATCCTATTACCTGACCAACCTCCGCATACCATCCATCCTCGGACAAGTGCTGTAGTATACGGTCTCTCAAATCCGTGCCCATGGATATGGTGTAAACCTCGTGATGTCTCCTACTCAAGGCATCTGCAACTACATTTTCCTTTCTTTTGATGTAGTGAACGTCAAAATCATATTCGCACAAGAACTCTATCCATCTCCTCTGACGTGCATTAAGGTTCGACTGAGTGAAGATGTACTGAAAACTCTGATGATCTGAATGCAACTCGAAGTGATGACCTAGAAGGAAGTGTCTCCACCTCACAAGTGCATGCACTACTACTGCGAGCTCAAGGTCGTGAGTGGGATAATTAAGTTCATGAGTCTTAAGTTTCCCAGACTTGAAAGCTATGGCCCTACCATCCTGCATAAGAACTACCCCTAAACCCTCTAGAGAAGCATCTGTACAAACCATGAAGTCAGCTGTAGGATCTGGTACAACAAGGATAGGAGCACTAGTAAGTGCCTTCTTGAGTTCCTGAAAGGCCTTCTCGCACTTCTCTATCCACTCAAATTTCTTCCCTTTACGCTGAAGAGAAGTAATAGGGTGTGTGACTCTGGAGAATCCCTCGACAAAACGTTGGTAATACCCTGCTAAGCCCATGAAACTCTTGACCTCTGTCACACTGGTAGGTGCTGGCCAATCCATAATAGCCCTAATCTTTGATGGGTCAACTAAGATCCCATCACCGGAAATAACGTGCCCAAGGTACTTGACCTCAGACCAAAAGAAAGCACACTTCGATAGGCTGCCAAACAACTAGTTATCCCGCAAACACTGCAATACCTGCTTCAGGTGCTCCTAATGCTCCTTCTCATTTCGAGAATATAGCAGTATATCATCGAGGAACACAATAACAAAATGGTCCAGAAAGGTATGAAACACCCCATTCATGAGGCTCATAAAAACTGCTGGGGCATTCGTAAGTCCAAAGGGGACTACGGTAAACTCATAGTGACCATATCTAGTTCGAAATGTGGTCTTGTGGATATCACTTTCCACTATTCTCAACTGATGGTATCCTGACTTCAGATCTATTTTGGAAAAGACTTTGGCACCCTGAAGTTGGTCGAATAAATCATCAATTCTGGGCAAAGGATATCGGTTCTTGATGGTTACTTTATTTAGCTGCCGATAATCCATACATAATCGGAGAGATCCATCCTTCTTCTTAATGAAGATGACTGGTGCACCCCAAGGGGATACGCTAGGACGAATATGACCCTTCTCAAGAAGTTCCTCAAGCTGTATTTTAAGTTCATTTAGCTCATTTGTGGTCATCCTATAAGGTTCTCTGGAAACTGGCTCAGCTCCTGGTACTAGGTCTATATGAAAATCAATCTCTCTACGGGGAGGCATTCCTAGTAACTCTAAAGGAAATACATCTGAATATCCCTTAAGGATAGGATGGTCATCGAGTGATGTTTCTTTTTCTTCCTCTTCTCCTCTGTCACTGATAGTGATAGCAAAACGCTGACATCCCTTCCGCATGCTCCGCTTGAGCTACATTGCGGAGATCATACGAAGAGACACGGGCCTCTGAATTCCGGTGATAACTATGGGTGAACCATGATCATCCTCACACTCGATCTTTTTCAGGTGGCAATCCATCTTGGCTCTGTGCGCATAAAGCCAATCCATGCCAAGTACGATTCCGTAAGATCCAAGTGGAGTCACTCTAGGGTCTACTAAAGTGGTGGTCTTGCCAATCTGCAGCTGACATGCGCTAACCTCTGATTCCACTGACACTCTAGCTCCTAAAGCTAATTCCACTTCCCAACTGACACCCTGTCTATGTTGCCACTAGCCCGCAACGCTCCACAACCAATGGAGATATAAAGGAGTCAGTAGCTCCTAAATCAAACAAAATAGATACATTGTTACCTTTGATTATACCTGTAGATTCGATAACCGTGGCTTGATGCTCAGCCTGGCAGTTGTCAACCGCTGCGAATACTCTATGGGACCTGCCCATATCACCAACTATCGGCTCTAAAGCGGCCATCCGCTGACTCCCTGCCACCTATCCCCGAGGGCAATCCCTCGCCATATGCCCCATGGCTCCACACGTAAAGCAAGCACCCCGTGCCTGGAACTGGGCACCCTGAGGCCTAGAGAATGTCTGACCTCCTGTCCTACTAGATCCGCTATACCCACCCCTGGAGGACTGCTGAGTCCCTGCCGGCTGTGTGTACTGCCCCTGTGCTCTCTGATCACGTCTCTATCCCTGAGTCTACCACTGTTTGGGCTTGGAGCCCTGCTGATATTGTGGAGGCTTTTGCCTCTAGTTCTGTGGTGTCTGTTGTGGAGGAGGGGGTTTGGAGAACCCCTGAGAATTTCAGTTGTTTCCTTTCCAATGTGGTTTCTGGAATCCATAAGTCTGAGGTGCGGGATTTCGGTTCTGAAACTGATCCCTATTGTCCTATGGTCTGACCTAAATTTCTTCAGCAATTAGTGCCTTCTCCACAGCAACCCGAAGGCTCTCTAGAGCGGACATCCTAACAGGCCCGGCTATACCGGCATTTAATCCCCTGATGAAGCGGTTTACAAGAAGTTTCTCATCCTTTAGATAATCTACATAAGGCAACAACTCAAAGAATTTACTCTCATACTGGGTTACTGACAAGCCTTTTTGTTGGAGATCATGAAATTCGTCTATACGACGCTGCCTAAAGTGTTCTGATAGGTACCTCTCATGAAACCTCTTTGTGAATATCTCCCAAGTGAGAGTATCAGGAACTAATCCGTATTTGTACTCTTCCTATCTCCACCAAGTGGAGGCTGTCCCTCTCAGTAGATGAATTGCGACACATGCTTTCAAGTTGCTCTCGTAAGAACGCAATGCAAAGCACCTCTCAAGACTCAGAAGCCATGCCTCAGCCTCTACTCCATCGGTAGAACCTCCGAAGGATGGTGGCTGGAGGCGCATGACCTCCCTGATGAGATCCCTTGGATCTCGACGAGCTCTCTCAAAATAAACTGGTTCCACTGCTGGAGGTGGTCCTGGCATATGCATAGACTCTGGCTCATTTCCACCCTGACTCTCTATAGGAATCGGAGCTGGGCTCCTACTTCGCTCTCTATCAACAGATCTATGACTCCCAGAGTCATGACTTCTAACCTGAGGGTTCTCTGCTGGGATCCTTTCCTGAACTATGCCAATAAGATTCTGTATGGCTGCTAAGAGGTCTCTGTTAGGTTCATTTGGCTGTTCGGGAGGTGCTCCTGGGTTCTCCTCTGGAACTGATGCCTCCCTCACTACCTCTTCGCGTGCTATGCGCACCCGTCTAGGACCCCATCCGCGCTTGCGAGCTTGTCGCGTCGTCGGAGGCATCCTAAGAGGAAAATAAAGCCAAATAATTAATTAATTTCTTTTAGAATAATATTAATTCAATTAAATTCAAAAGTCTGATAAAATCAATTTAACCAAATAATTTAAATAATCTAAGGCGAAACGTAAGTGGAGTAAGGTTCCTAGTGTGGAAACCTTGCTCTGATACCAAAATGTCATGCCCAAAAATTAGAGCAAAAACGGAATGATTTTTTTTTTTTTAAAACAACTAGTTAATTAACAAAGTTTGCTATCATGACATGTGTTAACATGTTGGCCATAACAAAAATCGAACTAACTCTGATACTAACTAAATATCGAAACTTAATTAAAATTTATTTGCGGAAAACTAAATGTTTTAATTTATTTTCTCATCAAATATAGTCGTTTGTTTAATTTATTAAACTCATTTAAATGGTAGACGTAGATAAAAATTAATCTCCAATAAAGCCATATTGTCTAAATTTCATTTTAAATCATTAATTAATTTAATGGATTAAAGTGTCAAATTAATTTATTAATGACATTATTCGAAGAGGAAAATTATTTTTCCAAAGTCAAATTTAGTTTTCAAGGAATTAATTTCCCTTTCTATTTAATCAAGGCTTCACAAATAGTTTATTCAAAAAAAATAATTAATCGGAATTAAAACTCCCACGTCTATCTAAATTGAAATCCCTATCTAATTTTAAATATAGATTTTCTACAACTTTAAAAATAATTTTCATGTAATCTCTAGTTAGGGATTTTTTTTTATTTATAAAACAAGAGTTAAACAGTTTATTTTATTTTATTACCCTAGCCCTACTCGGGCTAGGGTTTGATATATATTTTTTGTTTTGTTCAACCCCGCGTTGCAGGGCCGAACTAAGAGAGGGTATACGGTGAAGGGGCGAATTCAAGGAGAGGCGAGGGTTTCAATGGTGGCGGCTCGACCATGGCCGCCCACTGTGCACTGCACAGTGTTCGACCTTGCCGCCCACTGTGCAGCGCACAGTGTGCGGCCCCGCCGTTCACTGTGCACTGCACAGTGTGTGGCACCGCCGTCCACTGTGCTTTGCACAGTGCGCGGCTTCACCAGTCACTGTGCATTGCATAGTGTGCGGCTTGCCGCCGATCATTGTGCGATGCACAGTGCTTCGGCCCTTCCCTTTTTTTATGTTATTTTTTTTTTAAATTTATATATATTATATATATATATATATATATTTATTTATTTACATATATTTCCCAATGTAAGTTTTACTTGCAATTTTTTTTAAAAGAAACAAAATAACAAAGTAACTCATTATGCTAAATTTATATATATATATATATATACTTAGGCTCACATTTTCATTTGTTTTGCAGGGTATTTATTTGGCATGTTTTATATAAAAATATGTATAAATATACCCATGATTTCTACATGTATATAGATATATATATATTTATTTATGACTAATAGTTTTAATTCTTTTTTCCTAAACTAACATCGTAATCATGAAAGATTTTGATATACCATTGTAGGAAAGGAAATATGGATTATGTCTGTTTTAATGGATATATATATATATATATATATATATATATATATATATATATATATATATATATATATATATTACCAAAACTATATTGTAATCTATATATTGTAATCTATGGGTATGCAGGAAACAGAATTCTAAGAATTATTTTTTTTTAACTTAAGAAATACTATTTTAGGAAAGCATTATACTTTTCTGAAATAAATACATTCATTGATTTCTCAACTAATAAAACAACTAATTTATTTACATGTTAACAAGTACAAATCATAATTTTCTGTAGTTAAAATGGAGATAGATTCTCAGCTAAAAAGAAGAACTCAGATTTAAATAAAACTGATTTTTATATTGCAAAAAAAACTATTGCATGCAAATGAAAAGCAAATCTTTAAAAAAAAAATAGAAAATAGAAGCATATCCATCTTTTTACAACTGTAACGATATTCTGCAAATTTACAGGATGTTTCTTTATTTAACTACAACAACAAATCTCATGTCTATTTTCAAAATTACAACTTGCCTCTCATTTCTATGAATGAGGATGTATTTCTCCTATCAAATTTAAAACTAATAACTGCAAATCAATTTAAAATTTCTTCAACAATATTCTTCTGCAACCTTTCACTTTTCCTAATTTTTTCTCCTGGCATTCCTGCATAATAGAAACACAAATATGACCACGGAGTGCTCACCTCCCAGCCTAGGCTAACTAGTAGCCACCCCCGAGCTTGGAGAACCAAGCCCTAGATGGGTAACAAACATGCAAACACATAGAAGACAAAAATATACACACAGATATTCAGACATACTCCCAACTTGGCTACACAGCACCACACTTTGGTGATGACCTTTTTAAGGGTGGTAGTGGACCAATACCCTGAGGAGAACTGCAAGTATGGAAAAAACAAGTAGCCACCTCATGGCACAATAAATACATCAAAAATCTCAACCCCTTATTCCTTATGCCCCCCAAAGGCATTCTAGCCTTATATCCCTCCTTATGACCCCCATTGCACAAACAGGCCATGCAGCAAGGGTCACACAAAGATCCCTTGTGATCGCTCTCAAACGAGAGTCTTTCACTTGAGGGTTGTCACTTCTACCACCCACAAGATCCTCCTCTCTCCCAAGAGTAAGAGGTCTTGAGAAAACTCCCAAAACACAACAAAGCATAATGCAAAAATTCCAAATGAAATTCTAAAACAAGACATTCAAGAACACAGATTTCTTACACCAATCATACTCTCAAACACATACAAGAAAATATACATTTTAAAGAATAATCAAACCAACCTTAATCTGCCCAATGGTAGTATAATATTTGAGGAAGAGTTGCCCAATCCACGGATCTTCTTCTTCTACCCTTATTAAAATTTTCTATTCCAAACTATTCTTTTCTTTTCAAAAAAATTCTCTTGTCTCCAAAAATGGAGAGTGGGTGATTACCCTCAAATTCACAAATTCTTGCTTAAGAAGCTCATTCTCTGAGTTCTCACAAGTTTCTAAAAACCAAAAAGGAAAGTAAAGCAGAATGGGAAAAAGACTCCCATTCGAATAGGAAAAAATCTCAATTAGATTTAAACTTCTAATTTTTCATTTTCGCACAACTCAAAAAAGCCAATTTTTAAAGCATCAAAAAGGTCACTTAAAAGTAGAAACTTGCCTAAAATTACCCCTAACCCCTAGGTATACCTTATGGGCTTTAGGAAACCCTATTAAACTACGCCTAGGTGTTCATTTAACTCATTTTAAACCCCTTTGAAGTTTATTTTCGGGTCAAACATATGTTGACCACTCCAAAGATTCTTTTCCCAAAGTATTTATGACAACACATTATATTATTTAAAAAGAAACTATAGTTAAACACTTTCCCACCAAGAGACAAAAATAAAACATTTAAATTTAAATCCACACATGTGTCAAGTGACACAAATAAAACACTTTTACAAATTAAAACATGAAATCCTCTCTTGTGGGTTTTACACATTAAATTTAAATGACACTTAACACCCATGCAACATACACTGTTACAAATAAAATACAACACAAACGGGGTGTTGTCTCTCCAAATAGACAACCCCTGGCTTACGAACATACATAAATCTAGGTTTGGTTCTCCGTAATTTTCTATGGTCACATGGTAAATTTCCTGCGCATCTCAATTTACACATTAGTACTTTCAAATATCCACATATAATATAATTCAAAGGAATAACAATACACATCATCACTTGCATACAATTTTCATCTGCACAGATTAAATACATCTTTTATCAAGCAATTTCACATAAGCAATTTCATCCCAATTCACATAAACTTAACCATACATCATAGTTCTATTATCATAGTAAAGTCCTGCAAATTTAATAACGACATCTATCATTGCAATATCATCCTATCTAACAATCATGTAGTGTTCTATCTCATAAAGCATATAAGTAACTCATCAAAACATAGCAATGTTATCCAAATCCTGAAATCATATAAGTTCTAAGTCTCAAAATGCATCAAAATAAAGTATCCATAATAGTCTAAATATAAAATCCACTGAATGTCAGACTGAGTCGAGGTGAGGCCTCACATAAGACTTCTAGCTCTCCTTATGATTTTATCTTTTTCCTTCTCAAGAGCAAAAACTTGGGCTTCCAAAACCAAAATCTAACCATAAATAGATGTAGTCAATGAATTCAATCCATCAAAAGAATTGGCTATACCTGCAATCACCTCATGAATATCCTTAATCTTTTTATCCGTCTCAGCTGTGAGTAAACCTATGTTACAACATATCTATAAATATTAGTACACTACCTGAATGCATTATCAATCAATTTCAACTTATCATTAATCTCCCTCCTCTCTGACTCAATCATTTGATCAAATGTGGCTCTCTTTGCATGTGTGAATCTCTCCGGTGCTTGTGGGATTGATATTTATTGTAAAGACTGAAAATCCTTTGAAATGTGCTCTATGATTCTCTTAAGCTTACCGAATGGGATCACTTCTTTGTCAAATTTGCACTCTATGACAACTATATGCAAAACAGTGATAGACTGATCAATAACACCTTTATCCATAGATCCCTCCTTCATCATTTTTTGTGTAGCCATCATCATGAGTTCAGTAGAGCTCATCTCGGTTATGATTTTATTTTCAACCTGTGAGGTGTCAATTGCCAACAATGATGGACTCACTACCGATTCCCTACCATATTCCCCTTTTTTCTCCTCTGATGGTTTAACTTGTATATGTTGGTATTTTGGTATGGTTTTGTCATTAATGTCAACACCTATCAATACTTATCAACTCTGGCACTTTGAAGGATTGGCAATGTTCACCGGCAAGCAAGTGACTTATGTATAGTCACCAGTACCTAGTACACCAGCAATATATAATGTTCATCGACACTTGGAAAGATATGGAAAACACCTGGTTATGTCAAAGACATCGTTTGGACACTTTGTCTTGGAAATTTCTTCATTGGTATATTCGTGTTTGCATATTTGCTATTACTGGCAAATAGGTCCAAGATAAGCACATACAAGATTATCTATTCCAGATCCACATGACACACTTTGGAGATGATTTATTATTATTGTAAATGCATCAAGATGACATGCTAAATTGGTTATTGCATCGGTTATTGATTTACTTGTAAAATAATTTTATTGTAATATCTTTTAGAACCGAACTACTAAAATTGGTCTTAGGTTATGGTATATATGTAAGATCTTATTTCTAAGATTGATATGCAATAAGGATAAGGAATTGTAAGAAGGTATATGCAAGAATAAGCAGAGCTATACATGCATACATCATTTGAAGGTGAAGCAAGATATTTGTAAAGACAATCAGAACTACACCAGTATTGAATCCAGCATAGAAAGATGCTATTTTGAGCAGTACATTTTTATTGGATCTAACCATCCAATTGTAGTCAGTGTGACTCCCATTTATGTTTGAGCAGTCAGCTCTAGGTGCTTGGCCTTTCTGCATATGCAAAACCCATTTGTATATAGATACTATCTGCAGTAGTATCATCTGATTGTGGGTAAGGTTTCCCACTGTGGTTTTTCCCCTTACAGGGTTTCCACGTACAAATATTAGTGTTATGTGTTGTGGATCTTATTGTCTTTCTGCTTCACGCATTAATCTTTACCAGTACTGCAATTAATTGTTAAAACTATCTATCAACATAAAAGTCTAGTTTACCGGTATTAAGCATTAAAGTTGGTTAAGTTATCTTTGGTTTGAATTTATTTGACAACTGATTCACCCCCCCCCCCCTCTCAGTTATCTCTGGGACCTAACAATTGGTATCAGAGCTTAGTCCTCTTTTGTAGAAGTTTAACAGCTTGAGGAGATCCAATTACTTCTAACTATTTCAGGAGGGAGAGTCCTAAACTTGATGGAACCAACTATGGAATATGGAAGATCAGGATGGAGACACATCTAAATTGCATTAGAAAGGACATCTGAGATGTTAAAAAGAATTGCTATATTGCTCCTACTCAGAATCAGCCTAATCCACCAAACTTGGCCAAAGATTAGGAAAATGATTGCAAAGCAAGAGAAACACTTTTGAGCACACTATCAGATTAGGAAATCATGGGATTATCAGATAGATCAACTACTAAAGCTATTTGGGATCATTTGGAAACACTGAATGAAGGAGATTCCATAGTCAAAATTGCAAAAATTGAAAGCTTCCGAGTCAAGTATGAAAATCTGAAAATGGAAGAAGATGAAAGGATTTCTGCTTTTATGGAAAGAATTAATGAAATTGGTTTGGGCATTAGATGTTGTGGAGTAACCTTAAGTGAAGATGAAATTGTTTCAAAAGTTTTAAGAGGATTACCAACGACATATAAAATGAAAGTTACTACTATAAACGAGTTGAGAACAATACCTAATACATCAGTACCTAGGGATACATTGATTGGAAAACTTTCAGCTTTTGAAATTGAGAAATTTGGTCCTGTTGCTACTATAAAGATATATTTAGCTTTTAAGGCATCAACATCATCTGCACCATCATTTGACAATTTTGATTGGAAAGCCTTTTATGCAAGAGAACTTGAAGAAAGTGGGAGAGAAAATGAGAACTTGAAGCACTATTTGCAAGGAAAATGCCTAAAGGTCTAGTTGGAAGTAAGTATGAAGGTAAAACACCCTTTAAATGTTTTAACTATAATAAGATTTGTCATATGGCTTCTAGATGCCCTGATAGACATGCTAGACTAAGAGAAGAAACTAGAAGAACATACAAACCTAACCTCAAATATCAGAGATACAGATTTAAGAAGAATAAAGATAAATCTTGTTATCTTGCTAATGAAGGAGTCATTGTTGATTCTGATGAGGATCCGACAGATAATGGATGGGTTTTTGTTGCTATAACAGAAGATCAACAGACACCTACTATTCAATAGGTGATAATGGATCATTGATTTAGGATGTTCATATCACATGACTAGTGATAAAGGTAAATTCTTGAACTTTCAGGAATATAATGGAGGCCTAGTAATATTTGGACATGACAAAGATTGTTTAATCAAAGGAAAATGTACAATATCTCTTGATGGTAAGCACAATATTGACAATGTTTACTATGTAGAAGGTTTAAAGCATAATCTTTTGAGTGTTGGTCAATTAGTTGAAAAAGGATTTCAGTTACAATTCAAGAATGGTAAATGCAAAATTATGAACAAAACTGCTTTGGAAATTCCAACTGGTAATCAAACTAGAGGCAACATCTTTCATTTGAATAACAATGAAAAAACATGCTTGATTGCACACATTGATGAAAGTTGGCTATGGCATAAGAGACTCTATCATGTAAATTTTGATTGCATGGTAAAAATTAGTACTACTAAGGCAGTTAGAGATTTACCTAAGATTGTTAAACCTCACAATTCGGTATGTAAGGAATGTCAATTTGGAAAACAAGTTAGAGCATCTTTTAAAAGTATTCCAGAAAAATCAAATAATGCTCTTGACTTAATTCATACTGATTCATGTGGTCCAGCTAGAACTAAAAGTTTACAAGGTGATAGATATTTCATGCTAATCATTTATGACTATTCTAGAATGTGTTGGGTTACTTTTCTCAAAGAAAAATCAGAAGCATCTGGGAAGTTCAAACTGTTCAAAGCAATGGTAAAAAATGAAACTGGTAAGAAAATCAAATGTTTGAGATCAGATCAAGGAGGAGAATTTACATCTAATGAATTTAATGCATTTTGTGAAGTGAATGGAATCAAAAGACAATTATCACTACCCCAGACACCACAGTGTTAGGTCCTAGGGACAACTAAGAGTGGGGGGGGGGGGGGGGTGAATCAGTTGTCAAATAAATTCAAACCAAAACAACTTAACCAACTTTAATGCTTAATACCAGTAAACCAGTCTTTTATGCCAGTAGACAATTTTATCAGTTAATTGCAGTATCGGTAAAGATTAATGCATGAATTAGAAACACAATAACATCCACAACATATAACACCAATATTTGTACGTGGAAACCTTGTAAGGGGAAAAACCATGATGGGAAACCTTACCCACAATTAGATGATACTACTACAGATAGTATGTGTATACAAATGGGGTCTGCACATGCAGAAAGGCCAAGTGCCTAGAGCTCACTGCTCAAACACAAATAGGAGTCAAACTGACTACAATTGGATGGTTAAATACAATAAGGATGTACTACTCAAATTGGCATCTTTCTATGTTGGATTCAGTACCGGTGTAGTTCTGATTGTCTTCACAAAAGCCCTTCTTCAACCTTCAAATGATGTCTGCGTGTATAGGTCTTCTTATTCTCGCATATACCTTAACACAATTCCTTTTTGCAATTTCACATTTGATCTTACAAATAAAATCTTACATTTATATCATAACCTAAGACCAATTTTAGTAGGTTGGCTCTAAAAGATATTATAATAAAATCAATTTACAAATAAAAAAATGTCCGATACAATAACCGATTCAACATGTCGGCTTGATGCATTTACAACAATAATAAAACATCTCCATAACGTGTTGTGCTGATCTGGAATAGATAAACCTATCGGTGTATATCCTGGACCTATTTGTTGGTAACAACAAATATGCAAATACAAATATTCCAATGAACAAATCTCCAAGACAAGGTGTCCAAACGATGTCTTCGACATATCCAGGTGTTTTCCATATCATTCCAAGTGTCGGTGAACATTATATCCTGCCGGTGAACCAAATACTGATGACTGTACATAAGTCACTTGCTGGGTGAACATTGTTGATTCTCCAAAGTGCCAGAGTTGATAAGTGTTAGTAGGTGTTGACATCAATGACAAAACCATACCAAAATACCAACACACAATAGAATGGAGTTGTAGAAAGGAAAAACAAAACTATCTTGGATGCAGCTAGGAGTATGTTATCAGAAGCAAATCTTCCACGTGTATATTGGAGAGAGGCAGTAAGCACAACGGTCTATACATTCAACAAAGTTCACATCAAAGGTGAAACTGGTAAGACCCCTCATGAGCTATGGTTTGGCATTACTCCTACTCTTAAATATTTCAAAATATTTGGTAGTAAATGCTATATTAGAAGAGATGAGTATATTGGCAAATTTGATCCTAGAAGTGATGAAGGAATATTTCTTGGTTATTCATCTAAAAGCAAGGCATACAGATATTTTAACAAAAGATTGCAGAAAATTGTTGAAAGTACAAATGTGAAGATTAATGAACAATTTAGAGGAACTTCAAGGTATATAGACTCTGAACTGGCAATAGAAACACTGACAAATGAACCTACATTGAACCCACTGGTACATAATGAAGATCCAGTTACACCGGTATCATCTGAAAATTCCACTGTAACTGAGGAATAACAACAAATGAAGACACACTGGTATGTAAGATTGAATGACTCTAAAGATCAGATAATTGGAAACAAGTATAAAGGAGTTATGACAAGAGGAAGACTGGAAAATGAAGAGGTATGTCTTATTTCTCAAATTGAACCATCATCAATTAATGAGGCATGTAAAGATAAACACTGGATTAAAGCTATTGAAGAAGAATTAGAACAAATTAAGAATAATAACACATGGACATTAGCTCCCTGACCTAAAGACAAAAATGTGATTGGAACTAAATGGGTATTCAGAAATAAACTTAATGAAGATGGTAAGGTAATTAGAAATAAATCAAGACTAGTGTGTAAGGGATATTCTCAGAAAGAAGGAATTGATTACAATGAAACCTTTGCACCGATAGCTAGAATTGAGGCAGTTAGATTATTCTTGGCCTTTGCAGCACACAAGAACTACAAAGTATATCAAATGGATATTAAATGTGCATTTCTAAATGGAGATCTTGAAGAAGAAGTTTACATTGAGCAACCTGATGGATTTTCTTTGACAGATAACAAAGATATGGTTTGCAGGTTAAGAAAAGCTTTGTATGGGTTGAAGCAAGCTCCAAGAGCTTGGTATGCTATATTGGATAAGTATCTTTTGAAGATTGGATTTTCTAAAGGTAATGCTGACAACAACTTATACTATAAAGTGACTAATAATGACATCTTGGTTATAGAAGTTTTTGTTAATGATATAATCTTTGGAGGAGAATATGGATTATGTAAAGAGTTTTCTATTGAAATGCAACAAGAATTTGAAATGTCTATGATTGGAGAAATAAAATTCTTTTTAGGATTATAGATTTCACAGACTGATAAAGGTATATTCTTGAGTCAATCCAAGTACTTGAAGGAGTTACTAAAGAAATTTGGGATGAAGAACTCTAAACCGGTAAGCACACCTATGACTACAAATGATAAATTATCACCAAGGGATGAATCTACACTTGTTAATCCAACTAGGTACAAATCTATGATAGGAGGTTTACTGTATTTAACACAAACCAGACCTAATATTATGAATGCAGTATGTATTGTCTCAAGATTTTAGAGTAATCCTAGAGAAAATCATGAATCAGCAGTAAAAAGGATTTTCCGGTACTTACAAGGCACTACAAATCTTGGTTTATGGTATCCTAAAGATGAAAACTTTGAATTATGTGCATATACAGATGCAAATTGGGCAGGAGATGTGGATGATAGAAAAAGCACTACCAATAGAGCATTTTTTCTTGGAAGCAGATTAATTTCTTGGTTGAGAAAAAAAAAAAGTTGCACATCTTTATTAACAGCAGAATCAAAACATGTTGCAGCAACAACTAACTGTACACAGGTATTATGGCTTAAGAAAATGTTGAAGGACATAAAGGTAAAATTCAAGGAACCTATAACTATCTATTGTGATAACACTGCAACAATTGATATATCTAAGAATCCGGTATTACATTCTAAAACCAAACATGTTTCTATCAAACTGAATTTTTTGAAAGAGAATGTTGAAGCAAAAGAAGTAAAACTAGTTTATGTGAATACTAAAGAATAGATTGCAGATATTTTCAATAAACCTCTACCTAAGGAGACCTATGAATATCTCAAAGATTAGCTTGGGGTCATACCCCCACTAGTCGAAACTTAGACAGTTGATGTTTGTCATCAACCGGAAGAATTAACAGAGAAATCTTTTACTCCGGCTTTGATGAGGAAGCTACTTCTCATGGGGAGTAGTTGGTATACTGAATTGGTTGGTATTTTGTGTTTGAACCTGGTTTTGTTTTAGCTTTGGCATTTGATGTCAAAGGGGGAGATATATCTATGGAAAAACACATTATCTTTTGGGGAGAGATTGTTACTTGGGGGAGAGATTGTTACTTTGAGATTTATGACTCTCTGTATTTGAATTGTGATTTTGGGAGATTGTTGTTTTTTGGTATTTGGCATTTCTATTTTGGCACTTCGATGGTTTTTCCATCTTGTGTTGCCATCAATGCCAAAGGGGGAGATTGTTGGTATTTTGGTATGGTTTTGTCATTGATGTCAACACCTATCAATACTTATCAACTCTGGCACTTTGAAGGATTGGCAATGTTCATCGACAAGCAAGTGACTTATGTACAGTCATCAGTATCTAGTACATTGGCATGATATAATGTTCACCAACACTTGGAATGATATGAAAAACACCTGGTTATGTCAAAGACATCATTTGGACACTTTGTCTTGGAGATTTGTTCATTGGTATATTCGTGTTTGCATATTTGCTATAACCGACAAATAGGTCCAGGATAAGCACCGATAGGCTTATCTATTCTAGATCCTTACGACATGCTTTGGAGATGATTTATTATTGTTGTAAATACATCAAGCCAACATGCTGAATCGGTTATTACATCAGTTATTGATTTACTTGTAAAATAATTTTATTGTAATATCTTTTAGAGTCGACCTACTAAAATTGGTCTTAGGTTATGGTATATATATAAGAACTTATTTGTAAGATCGATATGTGATAAGGATAAGGAATTGTAAGAAGGTATATGAGACAATAAGCAGAGCTATACACACAAACATCATTTGAAGGTGAAGCAAGGTATTTGTAAAGACAATCAGAACTACACCGGTACTGAATCCAACATAGAAAGATTCTATTTTGAGCAGTATATTTTTATTGGATCTAACCATCCAATTGTAGTTAGTGTGACTCCTATTTGTGTTTGAGCAGTGAGCTTTAGGCGCTTGGCCTTTCTGCATGTGCAGACCCCATTTGTATACACATACTATTTGCAGTAGTATCATCTGATTATGGGTAAGGTTTCCCACCAAGGTTTTTCCCCTTACAGGGTTTCCACGTACAAATATTGGTGTTATGTGTTGTGGATGTTATTGTCTTTCTGTTTCATGCATTAATCTTTACTAGCACTGCAATTAACTGTTAAAACTGTCTACCGACATAAAATTCTGGTTTACTAGTATTAAGCATTAAAGTTGGTTAAGTTATTTCTAGTTTGAATTTATTTGACAACTGATTCACCCACCCTCTCAGTTGTTTCTAGGACCTAACAGTATAGCTTCCTCACTTGCACCAGTGGCTTCGCCACTTGGTGCAGTCTCAGTAACTGTCGGTTCCTCCTTAGGAATTGTAACCTCATCCTGTACATTTGAATCTAGAGGACTGTTGTCCTCAACATTAGTAACCTTTACACTCTTTGTATCTACTAGTATCTCAACATTTGTTTGTACATTAGTATCTACCGGTGGCTCAATATCCACTATCTTAATGCTTTTCAAAATTAAGGGTGAATTACCCACAATACCTTTACCTTTCCCTTCAATTGAGATGTCTGCAATATTTGTCTTGGGTTCCGGTGAAGTATAAAAACCATAATTTTATTCAAAGAACTTAACCCATGCCTTGTGGGTCTCCTTGACTATCTCATTGACCCTTCCTAACATAAGACTAATTATTCTATGCTTGTTGTTAAAGATTTTCCTATCTGCAACCTCAAGTATCTTGTCCATTTGCTCTGGAGCAATAGAAACACAAACATATAACAACTCGTGGATCTTTATATGCCTGTCCTCTTGCATTGCTGATAATCTCATAGCAAATCTAAAATGTCATACAACTGTACCGATATTTGGTCTTCAATTTATAACAAGGCTTTCTTATATATATCCAAATACAATAAAACTGCTTCCTCTACTTCTCTTTGTTCATCATTATCTAAATGTTCATAATAAAGTTGTACATTCTTTAACATACCATCTTTAGTAATTTCATCAACTAGCTCTGAACAAGTCTTTGGTGGAATAGTAGTTACATTACTAGATTCAATTGCAAGATTAATGCCATCCTTCTTCTTTCTCCTTCCAGTACCGGATGGGGCTGAAGGTGTTTCTTTTGGTGCTCTTTTTTGTGCCGGTACCCTGATAGTAACTTTCCTAACCAGTTACTTCTTAGCTTCTACATTGGTCTCTTCATTTTTCTTCCTCAATGCCCTTTTTGAATTCCAGGGGTGTGTCATCATCAGATGCATATTCTTTTGCAATAGGCTCAATGAATATTTCTGGCTCTTTCCTCTTCCTGCCTTTCTCCAGAACAACATCAATCAATTCTTTGTTGTCCTGTGAAACCTTTTCAACAAATTTACTTGCCTTTCCCTCCCGCTTCTCTCTCTTCTTTTGGTTGAACTCAGTTTCAACCTCTTGCTTCTTCTTCTTAGCAGTGCCAAAGGTTTTAATAGTTTCATCAATAGGTGCCTCAATTAGCATTTGTGCATAAGCATCAAGAATCTGAGCATCAACTCCATAACCCATTTCCTCAATCCAAATCTTTTAGGGCCTTACAGCTTCCATCAGAGTTTCATATTTCTTGACCATGAAGCATATCTCAGTTGAGTACTTCTCAACAATGTGCTTTGGAATCCTCACCCTAGAATTCATAGCCTTTTGAAATTATTTAAATTAAACCCACACTTTTTCATCTCTCTGACTACCCAATGTAGCAATTTATTGTTTTAGTTGCCTCCATATTGGGATATCGAATGCTCATTTTCTTTTCCCAGAATTGGGAGTCTCATTGATAAAAAATAACATTAAACAACCAATTAGGTTACCATATCAGAATGCTCCTTTCTTTTCTCCTTTGATCTTTCCTAGATTAATCAACAATTTATCCAACATCCAACCACATAGATCTAACTTCTCATTCTCCCTCATCATTTTATGAGCTGCATAAATGCAGGAACTAGAAACAAAATTCAGACGGTTTGACTGAGTTACCTTGTAACCGATGCCCATGCTTTTGAATTTGATATTTGTGTCGATGATAGTACTAATCCTCATTGATCTCTTATCTAATGTTGTGTCGGTGATCTTGTTGACCTGATCATTTGAAATTTTCTTCTCCAGACGTTGTCCAACCTATGGTAAATCGGTGATTGCCCTGATAGCCTTCTTCAAAATTTTATACGGTCTATCCAATCAGATAAACTCTCCATGCACTCTGCTCAAAACATACCTAATAATCTCATCTTCAAATTTCAGAATATCTAGAATGTCGACAAACCTAGATCCACAATGTTGGCATTTGATCATTTGGTCAACCAGTAATGTAATGTTTTGATGAAATTGGTACTTGTCTATAGATGAAAAGAGGTTAAATTGATGTATGATGACTATTCTGCATGTTGTCATTGATGGCAACTATATTTTCTTGTCATCTATATTATATAGTGCAACCGGTAAAGGATAACCGGTAAACAGAGGCAATTACGTCAGAACCGGTAAAATGACTGATAGAGTCTCACACTGACAACGGGTACATGAAATCCATGAAGGAATGCGGTTTTACAGCAACATTGACGACTATCAGATGAAGATAACTTCATGACCGCATGAGAAGATTTGATCAGATGAATGAGATTTGATCAACAAGACAAAGATCAAGAAATACATTTAACCGGTAGTGATGAAAATCACTCAGACAGGTAAAATGACACAAAATTGGATTTGTTATGTTGGTGGCTGACATAACTAAAGCGTACAATGCAAGATTGTCTAGATGCATTGAACCTAGGAAATTGTAATAAGGTTCTAGCCAACCTTATAATAATTTTAATTGTGTGGTGAGGTATGAAAGGATATATATACATGAGCTTGATAGTGTGATATGTGATGAGTGAATTTTGTATTTCTGATAGTGCACAACCACTTCATCAACCATTTTAGATATGTTTCCTTTTCTTGCTAGTTGTGTGAACTTTTTATTTAGCTCCATATCTTTCTCCTTGACGGTACCAAATCTGGGCTCTTTGGGGTCCACTGGTTTACTTAAGAGATTTTTAAAATAGACCTCAAGGTTTTGGCCATCAACCTCATAACCCATTAGCAAAATCCAAACTATCCTTGTCGACCATGAAACAAATAGAATTTTCATATTTTTCCACAATCCCCTTAGGGATCCTTTTTCTTTTCTTCATCCTATCTTGGAAGGTCTTGAAGAAGCTCCACAAGGCAGTTGTCTGGTTCTCCTTGTTTCCCAATCCCACAGACCTTGTTTGATCTATGAGGCCAGTGGTAAGTCATAAGCCCATTGGACTCTGCCTATGTCGGGGATCTCATTCATGAAGTATAGTACAAGAAAAACAATCAGTGAACCAAATTTAAAGACATTCTTCTTGTTAGTTTTTATCTTCTCAAAATTTATTAGGAGCTCTTCAGGAATAATTGTACACAAATCATACCATATATCTTCTTTCACCATCTGATACACTGCATAATTTGCAATACCGAAGACTGAATTAAATCTGCTAGATTGGTAAACTTTATATCCAATGATCATAGATGTAAATCTCACATCATGTTCTAGGATATCATCAATTTTTATAGATCTTTTATGAAATTGAGCACCGGTTAGCTTAGTGGTAGTAGGGTTTTTTACCTTCCTCAAATTAGATTTGTCACCTATTTGATTTAGGCAAGTGATTGCATGGATGGACTGCTTGGTTATTTTGTATAGTTTGTCCAACCAAATAAACTCATCATGCACATGACTCAAAATGAATCTCACCCACTCATCTTTATCAAACAACATGAAGTGAACAAACTGCGTAAAAACCTTCCTCTGCAACTGTTCATATTCTGGCTTGGGATTTCCAACTTCATCTATTATACACTTAGTATACAAGGTTATAATATCCTTGTTCCTGGTTTACTCAATTGAACAATGAATATATTTTCTAGCATCATCAACATGCAAAACTCCATAAGAAACAGAGAAAAAAGCACCATTGGGGTCATCTTCAATAGACTTAAAAGGATGTCTTTTAAATTGCGGCCTTGCACGTTCAGAAACCTCTACTACCAAGGGTGTATCAACAAAAGAAGATGTCATTTCAAGAATTTTAGGGTTCAAAATATGCTTCTGTAAATACCTCTTGTTCCTATCGAATGTACACTAACCTTTGTCGGATCGCCTCAAGCTTTTGATCACCTTGGAAATTGGTTCGCCTCGCTCTACAGTCTCAACTCTTCATTCACAATGTGATAAATGATTCACATTTGCCCTTTTTAACTTTGCAAACCCTAATTTTAAGTTGACATAAGGGTTAGTGCAGGATCATGGGGGGCCAAAAAGTGGTGATGTGAAAAAAATAGCCTTCTCCACTCACTTAAAAATGCAAAAATTCATGTTGACTTTTTGCTTCGCCTGGGTGTCAGTACACCTTGGCATGGTAATTACCTAAGCAAATCGGATATCGGATAAAATCGGATATCCGATTTTTATTTGTAATTTTAAATTAAAAAATATATTATATAATATATAATGTAATATTAAATATTACATCTTATATAATATATAATATATTATTGTGTGAGCTTGAATTTCATCCTTAGAATGTTACCTGCAATAAGTTAGTTTCACAAAATACAAATGGAAATGCATACAGGAAATCCAAATTCAACCAATGAAAATGCATGAAATACATATTAAAATAAAACATTATTTTACCTTCATGGCTTATGTCTCATTGTGTCCTAACTCCACTATTCCTGGTTGCAGATGGTGTGCTCTCAGACAATGCACTGTTGGCTTCCAAGATGGCATATGAAGAATGGACTGATAACTTGTAGTTAACTGATACTATGATATGCAAATACTACATGATTATGCTAAAATGCTATATGATATTTGCTATTTGCTTCAAAAACTCACGGAAGCATATGATTAGCTTGAAGACTATTTTTGAAGACTAACTCTCTCTCAACTGAAGCTCTTGATTTTATAGACTTTGAGAGGATTAGATGATGTGGCTCAGATCAACGGTCCTGATCAAATCTGTAGATTTGAATGGTTGTGAGCAAAGGTGAAGGTTGAGAGAAAGGGGGAAGGAGAAGAGAAGTATCACTCATCTCACCTTGACTGGGTTGCTCACTCAGAGAATCTAGGGATGGTTGGAGGAAATTTAGGCATGATAGGACAAGTGGACTCGAGTCCTTCCTAAGATGTAGGGGGTGTTGGAGAGAATATAGGAAATGGTTATGAAATGTGTGTACGTACACAATATTCATTAAGTTTGGAAGTTGGAGATGGAGGGTGAGTTGGAAAATGGATTAAATAATTTAGAAATTATTTAATATTTGAGACTATAGGATAGAAGAATAACTATTAAATATTAGATATTTAATTGTTTGGAGGAGATAATTAAATATTAGATATTTAATTAACTAGAAGAATAGGATAATTAAATTAATTAATAAAAAGACACGAAGTGAATTAAATAAATTAATCTTTTCAAAATAACTATTTAATAGAAGAATAATTATTAAATAAATATAAAATATTTATTTAATTGCTCATAACCAATTTTAGGTGTATACATTTTGCCTCTCTTTGAAATGATGTCGAGACAACATTGTTTCAAAGATTAAATCAAGTCTCGATAATGCCTGATAGAAATTGAAAATCTAGATTGTGTGCCCACTCAAGAGATTGATCGTGAAATTGTCAAAAATTCTAGTTTGAACGATTAATCTCATGATAATTGATAAAATTTAGTCAATTAAATTCATTTGGAAAAAAAACAAATTAAATTTCCCTATTAAAATTAATTACTCTTCAAAAATAGTAAATATAAAATTAACCAAGGCTAATTTTAACTTCATTGTTATCCTTGTCAGCTTTTTTTTTGAAAATATTCTTGCTGAGGTGGTGAAATGGTGATTCCGGTGGAGAACCATCATTTTGAGCGAGTTCGGCGATATCAACGGCCTATCGAGTATGGGTATCTGGTATGTAGCTTATTCGAGATTTGTTTTCAAGTTTTTGTTCAAATTTTCATGTTTTTAGGCATTTTTTTTGGATTTTTTGGATTTTTTCGACATTATTTTAGCACTTTTGCAATTTGTTTTAGTGCATATGCAACTAGGTTTAGTGCAAATACGTAGATTAGCGCATATGCTCTGTATGTTAGCGCTTATGTTCAAGATGTTAGCGCAAATTTATAGGGTAGCGCAAATGCATTGTTTGTTAGCGCATATGCCCAGAAAGGTAGCGCTTTTGCATGGATTAGCATTTATGCCTATAGTTTTAGCGCTTTTGTTAAAAAGGATAGCGCATATGCACTATGTTAGCGCATTTGCTTTTAGGTTTAGCGCATTTGTTGTAGTTTGACACAAATGCTCAATAGGATAGCGCTTTTGCTTAAATTGATATTTTTGATAAGTGCAAAAGCTAAAAATCACTTTGATAAGTAGATTTAACATGTTTAATATACATTGATGATGAAATAGGGTCTTGATTTAATGATTGTGTGATTGATAGATCGATAGACAGTTTTGATTACTGGATTGATAGAGTAGCTCTGATTAACTTGATTGAAAGAGTAGCTCTGATTAGCTTGATTGATAGAGTAGCTTTGATTAGCTTGATTGATAGAGTAGCTCTAAGAAACCGATTTAGTTTCTGATGTAAGAGCTTAGCAGAGTTTTTGAGTAAAACTCAATGATTGATAAAAGCCCATGATGGATAGGTTTTAAAAAATTTTGATAGCGTAAGTTGCTTCAATTTGATTTGATAGATAGATAGATTTGATGTTTCAGTTTTGATTTGATAGATAGATAGATTTGATGTTTCAGTTTAATTTGATAGATAGATAGATTTGATGTTTCAGTTTGATTTGATAGATAAATAGCATAATTTGCTTCAGTGTGATTTGATAGATAGATATATTTGATGTTTGATTCGATTTCTCTTGACAAAATAAGAGAAACTTGATGTTCTCTAGTGTCAGGAGAAATTACTGGTAGTGCGTCATTTAGTTTCAGAGCTTACCCAAGCTGAGATTATACACAAAGATGCCCGTGGTTTATGTCATTTGTTATATATGCCTGAGATTACACATAACAAAGGTTTGTTGATAGCATTGGCCGAGAGATGGCACAACGAGCATAACACTTTCCACCTATTGACAGGTGAGATTAGTGTGACTCTGGAGGATGTCTACAAGATTCTGCATATCACAGTGGCTGGCGAGCTAGTACAGTATGATTATTAGGATCGGGTTGGGATAGAGGCTTGGAGAGTTGTGTTTGCTGATGAGAGTATTGGTAGAGGACAGATCTGATGGGTTGATATGGTGATGTATTACAAGGCTCTTCCTGTTATTCTTGCTGGTTTGATTGGAGGATTTATATGTCCTGATAGGAGATCACGGGGTTTTTCTGTTGGATGGGGTGAGATTCTCCTATGTATGATGCAGCATCGTACTCAATATGCGTGGGGTGTTTTCATGTTGGCACACTTATATCATGATCTTCATCAAGTAGTATATGATGAGTGTGATTTTATCTACTGGATGCACTTTATTGCATATCTGGTGCTTGGAGCACATTGCTGTTACTCGGCCTATCCATCACAGAGTTCATGGAGAGAGGCAACCATATGTATATTTTTATGTAGGTATCCTTACTCAACATAAGCTAGGTAAGATGGAGTATTGGTGGTAGGTGCTTGATTCATTGGACAACATCACTTGGAGACCATATCTTGATTGTGATCCATGGATGGATGATGCACAGACATTACCATGTATCATGCAGAGTAGATATCTCATTGGTCGGACACCTTTTATTGTTGAGCGACAGTTGATTGGTCGGATTTTGAGACAATTTGGTATCATCTAGCCTATGCCTACTGGTGTGACGATAAATGCTCGACGGTATAGAGATAGACGAGATTGGGGACCTTCCTTGTCATTTGAGATTGCTCATGCAGAGTTTGTTACTACTCCGAGAGTGGCTTATGATATGAGATTACACATTCTTGATCTTGGGGTTACTGTAGATTATGCCCAGTATATATTAGCTCATCCATTTCCTCGCATTACTGATCCGACAGATACTCCTCGTAGTTCAGTAGATGATGAGGATGACTTAGATGATCTAGTTTCTAGGAGATGCAGGCAGAGATGAGAGCTTAGAGCTGCTCATGAGGTCGGGGGAGGTGGAGATGATGGTGGGGATGGAGGTGGTGGTGGTAGGAGACCTGGACGGAGGGGAGGTCAACTAAGAGTCCGTGGAGGACCATTTGGACCGGCTGGCACGATTGAGAGACCATGTCCTATAGGTGGGAGAGATGTTGGACGGATTGGGAGAGAGCATGGCAGAACTGGTATGAGATTACCGAGAGGGTTACCATTGACAGGAGGCAGGGTGAATGGACTGGATGGGGGTTGCGGGAGAGACATTGATTTTGGATAGATTTAGCCAGATCCTTGAGTTATTCCAGTGCATGGTGGAGAGGATGAGGATCCAGAGGATCATGTTCCCTTGATTAGACGATGGATTTGGAGAGTTACTCGGACCGAGATTCTAGCAATTGGACAGGTTGGTGGTGAGGGGATTGGGATGCATGCACCACAGCAGGATGTATCAGTGCATGATATGCCAGGTGTGGTTATACTAGAGCATGATGTGCTAGGGTAGGATACTATTGATAGTCTGAGAGCATAGATTGATCAGCTTTGAGCATAGGTACAAACTCTTATTATTGAGCGGGATAGAGCTATTAGGAGACAACAAGATACTCAGGGTCTTCTTGATCATATTCAACAGGTTGGATCGGGTACTCTCTTGGCGGATAGTGTTAGAGCATTATTTCGAGTTGGGAAGGAGACTTCCTACTAGTGACGATGATATGAGGAGGCAGTTGCAGAGAGCCAAAGAGCAGGTAGTTATCATACCACCGTATTGATGGATACTAGCAGTGGTGGGGTCATGGGACCTCCTTAGAGGAGTGGTGATCATGGGAGACAGGCATCTGGAGGATCATCTCGCCCACAACCATAGAGACGGACAAAGTTAGGTGGTAGTGGTATAGGACAACCTTGACTTGATTTGTATTTGATGAGGCATTTGTATTATTTAGCTGATATCTTTGTATACTTGGAATTTTATCGTTTTATGACGATCTATATGCAGACATGGACTCTATATGATGATGATGATTTTATATGCTTTGATGATCTATATGCTTTGATTATATGGATGCAATGATTATATTTTTTTGGTTTGATTTTTGATTTTGATGATCTTGGATGCAAAATAAAAATGATTACTAACTTAAATGATATGTAAATGATGCAAAATGAAATGATCTATATGAAAATGCAAATGAATGATTGATTTCCTTTTGATGATGATGATGATGCAAATGATCTATATGAATTTTTTTTTTTTTTAATGTAATGTTTATAATGATTATGAATTCTAAGAGCAAAGATGCAACTAAATGATCGTTTAAATGAAATAATAATGCAAATGATGATACACTACATGGTCAATGAAATGCACATAATTGAATGCAAACTAATGCAATGATAAAATGCAACTAAATAAAATGGATGATGATTAAAATGATTCTTAAAATGAATGCACCTACAATGATTAAATGCAAATTGTTTTTGTTTGTCCAAGTATACTCAATCTTTATTTATGACCGTTGATGTGTTAATGAAATGATATGCTTATATTGCAACTGATCATGAATTCTTATATTGCAACTGAATAATGAGCTAATGAAATGATCTAACTAAAAATTGTACTGCCATTCTTCATATGCTATCTTGTAACAGTGCTTGATTTCATCATTGAGCTTTAAAATGTTGTAAGATAATACAAGCAACTTGACATAATGATTCAAGATGACCTGAGTATTTCTTACATGGATTTTGATATAGCAAGTTAATACAAGCAACTTGATATAATGGATCAAGTTGACCTGAGTATTGCTTGTAGAACAGACAAGGAGTATCTCCTTTCATGCATGACTTGGAACGTCCTCCTTGATCTTTTGCCGATCATATCCTGAGACAAGTTCATACCATAGTAAGAGATAAACCACAAACAACAATCAAAGAAAATAATCATGCCCCATCATAGCTTCTCTAGTCATGGACATCCTTAAGTCGCATAGAGTACATGATTAGCAATAAAATCATGATATAAACACTGAATCTTGCATGTCATTCACATGTTCTTATGGTCATTAACTGATATAATCATCTTAATGAATGATCTTTCATAATCCTTTATAGCTTGCTGATTGATTCTTTGATTTTTGAGTTTCATGATTTTGTTGTTGATGAAATGCCTTGATCTTCATTGTTTTGTTGCTCGTTATCTGTTTCAAAACCCTAGGTATTTTTGGTTTTTTTAAGTTTTTTAAATGTTTTGGGATTTTCAAAGATTCAAAAGATCACCTTAGCAAAAGGAATTAGGATTTTTCCCCCAGTGGAAACAAAAATTTATTATGGATGTATGAATTGATCAAGATCCAAACCATGGCGGAATACAAATGCAGATTGATCGATGCTGATGAAATCTAAGATAGTGACTACGACAAGTATGTCAAAGATTGATAATTGTTAGTAAGCTGCTTATTTCCTATGAAACGGTTCAGAGCAATGGATGCAAAAGATGGAATGGATGAGCTAGGATATGATGGAAGTGATATATTTCATATGATGATGTGGATAGGTATGCAAAGCGATCTCATAGATGGAGGAACTCACATTTTTAGATAGCGCCTGTTTACCAGGTTTTCACTATCTGAATTTATTGCAGTTTTTTTTAGGACTTTGTATCTCAAGCATAGAATTTCTTGAGATGGATAGAATTGATAGGTTCATCAAACCAATCACCTTCTGGAGTAGATAACTCGTATGCTCCTGAGCCATATGTTGCTACTATGACAAAAGGTCCTAGCCAATTTGGTTCAAATTTTCCCTTCTTTTCTCAATCTTGCTGATTTCTTGGATTCTCCCTTAGAACTATATCTCCAATTTGGAAAATATGTGGCTTGACTCTGTGGTTATAGCTTCTTTCCATTCTTTGTTGGTATACTTTCAAATGTTCTGTTGCATTTTGGTGACGTTCCTGAATGAGTTCTAGTTCTTGGAGTCAAGAGACTCGTTGTTCTTCTTCTGGTATAAGACCGTGCAAGGATACACGTAGATAAGGTATCTCTACTTCTATAGGTAATATAGCTTCTGATCCATAGACTAAACAATATGGAGTTGCCCCTGTTGGAGTGTGGACACTAGTTTGGTATGCCCAAAGAGCAAGATTTAATTGAATGTGCCAGTCTTTTCTAGCTTCATTGACTATTTTCTTCAAGATTTTCAAGATAGTTTTGTTTGATGCCCCAACTTGACCATTACCTTGTGGATAATATGGTTTAGAGAACCTATGTTGGATATGAAATTGTTCACATATCTCTTTCACATCTTGATTTTTGAATGGTCTTCCATTATCAGTGATAATGGTCATAGGAACGTCATAGCGACAGATTATATAATTCAAGATGAATGATGATATTTGTTTTCCTGTCACTGTTGTTAAAGGCACTGCTTCAATCCACTTAGTAAAATATTCAGTAGCTATCAGAATAAACTTATGTCCATTAGAAGATGAGGGATTGATCTTTCCTACCAAATCAAGGCCTCATTGTGAAAATGGCCATGATCCTGTCATAGGATATAACTCTTGTGTTGGTGCATGGATTAGATTTCCATGGATCTAACATTGTTTACATTTTCTAGCATAGGTGAATGAATCTATTTCCATAGTAGGCCAAAATTAACCCATACGAATAAGTTTCTTAGCCAATGATAAACCACTTGAGTGTGTACCGCAAATACCCACATGAATGTCATTAAGAACTCTCTTAGATTCATCTTTTTCAAGACATCTCAACAATGTACCATCTAGACCACACCTATATAGGATATCAACAATAATGATATAGCGAGAGGATTGATGGATAAAGTTTCTTCGTTGATTATGAGATAATTCCAGAGGAAGGATATGATCTTTTAAATATTGGTAGTTTTGACCATATAAGGATCCACTGGTTCCTGATATATGGTGAATTTGATAGGTATGCTGGGATTGGATGGTAGGGGTTAAGATATCTTCCATGAGAAATTTGTAACGTTGTTGATTCTCTTTATTTTGCAAGAGAGATGCTATTGTAGCCATCGCATATGCTGCTTTATTCTCATTTCTGGGAATCTAGGTGAATGTGATTTCTTTAAAGTGTCCTTTAAATTCCTCCACTAGCTGTTTGTATGGCATAAGCTTATCATCCTTTGTTTGATATTCATCATTTATTTGATTTATGATAAGTTGTGAATCACCATAAACATGTAGTTCTTTGACTTTCCATTCAATGGCCATTTTAAGCCCTATAGCCAATGCTTCATACTCTGCAGTATTATTGGTGCATGGAAATCATAGTCTATATGATTTCATAATTGTGTGTCCTTGAGATGTGATGAAAAATATTCCTACACCTAATCCATATTGAGTATAAGAACCATCAAAGTACAATTCCCAAAATTTTGTATTTACTATCAAGATATCTGCATCAGGAAATTCGATGTGCAGAGGCATGTTATTGTGTAGAGGTGCATCAGCTAATTGATCAGCGATGACTTGTCCCTTGATAGCTTTCTGGTCAACATATTCTATGTCAAATTCACTTAGTATCATAACCCATTTGGCTAATCTCCCTGTCAATGTTGACTTGCTCAATAGATATTTGAGAGGATCTATCTTTGCTATTAGTTTTATAGAATGAATCAACATATAATGTTGTAGCTTTTGGGTTGCAAAGACAACTGCTAGACATATCTTTTCAATTGAGGAATAATTTACTCATAGACAACAAGCGTTCTGCTGATAAAATAAACTTCTCTTTCTTTTCCTTCATCATCATGTTGAGCTAGGAGAGTGCCTATTGATACACTTGTTGCTGAGACATAGAGTAACAATGGTTTCCCCTTGGTTGGTGATATCAGTACTGGAGGACTCATAAGATACTCTTTTATTTGCAAGAAAGCTTCTTCACATTTTATATCCCATTTGAATGGAACATTCTTATGTAGAAGATGGGTAAATGGAAGACATCTATCAGCTAATTGAGAAACAAATCTCCTGATTGATTGCAACCTTCCTTGTAAAGATCACAATTGACTTATATTCTTGAGTGACTCCATCTCCATGATAGCTTTAACTTTTCTAGGATTTACTTCGATGCGATGAGCTGATATAATGTATCCAAGGAGCTTTCCAGAGGTTTCTCCAAATGCACATTTCTTTGGATTTAATCTCAATTGACATCTTTCCAGCCTGTCAAAAATATTGCTTAAAATGTTCAAATGTTCTTTTCTTGTGTGAGATTTTGCAAGTATGTCATCGACATAATCTTCCATAAATGTATGCATCATGTCATGAAAAATTATCATCATAGCCCTTTGATAAGTTGCTCCTGCATTCTTAAGCCCAAATGGCATAACATTCCAATAGTACGTTCCCCATGCATAGGTGAAAGCTGTCTTCTCTTGATCTTCAGGTGCGATTCTTATTTGATTATATCCCGAGAAGCCATCCATTAATGAAAAGATCTCGTGTCCTTCTGATAAGTCCACTATGATATCAATGTTTGGTAGCGGGAAATCATCTTTTGGACATGCTTTATTCAGATCTTTGAAATCTGTATAGACTCTTATGCTTTTGTCTGGCTTTGATACTGGTACAATACTTGAGACCCATTCTGGATAAGCAACTGGTCTTATGAAACCCACTTCTAATAGTTTCTTGAGCTTGGTTTTGACAAGGAGAGCAATATGTGGATGCATCTTTCTTAGCTTCTGCTTAATAGGTTTTACTTTTAAATCCACATTAAGATGATGCATGATAAGATCTGGGTTAAGTCTTGGCATATCTGCATAAGACCAAGCAAAATTTATTTGTCTTTTTTGAAAGAATTCCATGTACTCTTTCCTCTCTCTTTCCGATAATGAGGCAGAAAAATGAAGTATTTTAGGATCTTTTGATGTATCAATGTTTACTGCTTCTGTTGGTTCTATCAGGATAGAAAATCTCTCTTGAGAATATGCAGGAAAAATGTCAAACTTTCTATCTTCTGACGCTTCTAGGAGGTTTTCACCATCATATACGCCCTTTGTTTTCTCTTTTGATTGATCTAATGTTGCCATGAAATGATTTTCAACAATAGGTCTCTTTCCTTGTTTTATTTCGCTTTTGTGACTTGAAAGCTTGGCATTCTCCTGAGTATGAGAAACATCACTTGATTCTGCAGTGGAAGATATCTTAGGATGGATGGGTTCAATAATGTTAAGGTACACAGCTAAGTCATGATCATTGCAAAAGATATTTAGTTCGGGGTTGTCTAAATTATCCCAATCAATTAGTTAAGGATGCAGCAGGGGTAAATCATAATCACTGTCATCATTAGGTGTTTCAATGTTCATAAAATAGTGATCATAGCTTGACGTAGAATAGGTATTATCATAGATTAAATGTTTCCGAGAATTGTCTTTCTCAAGCGTTTCCGAATTAGTCTTAATAAGATTAATATTAGCATTTTGTAGTTCACACTCAAGCGGTCTTTCAACTGATGTTTGTCCGTTAAACGAATGGATTATATCCATACACACATCTTTGACACTGCAAATTCCTTCTTGATTGACCTCATTTGCATTTAAAAGTTGACATATTTGTGCATATGATGAAGTAGATTCTTTTAATAGATTTTGTCTCCTTTCAGTAATAATTAGTCCAACTTGACTATCCCTTAGCTCTTCCATGGTTCTTCCATATCTGATTCGTGTTTGCAATTCCTGTGGCATTGCTTCTCTGTCTTTGTCATTTCCTTTCCTTTTTGCATATGCCTCTTTTCTTTGGATTTTGAGTTTTTCTTGCCTTCTTTCTAACTTCATCTTTTGTTCTGCTATAGACAAGTCTTCTTTTGTGATAGCTACTTGATCTTCATTATGTTCTTTACTTGATGTAGTGGATAAGACATCTGGACTCCATTCATATTCATTGGAGTCCGTTTTTGAATCCTGATCCAAGATTACTCCACTATACCATACTCGAATGTTGTATGGTGCAAAGAGTTCTCTGATTTCTGCTATCTCTATTTTTACTGCTTCTAGGATATCTTGTGAATATTTTGCCTTTGTTTGTATTTTCAGAACTTGTTGACCAGATTTTTCTTCACCTTGAATGATGATCTCCTCCTCTTTCTTTTCATGTTCTTCTTGCTTCTTTTGTTTATTAGTTACTGTTTCGGCCGCTTGATGTAGCTTTTCTTGCCAATTTTCTTCTTTAGAAACCGATTTCTTTCTCCATTTTTGCTGTTGATGATTATGTTGCTTTTGATTAGACTTTAGATATCCTGGCCCGAATTTATCTTCTATGGATTGTGAGTGTGGACAAATGGGTTCTGAAATACCTTGATGTTGCTTACCAATTGGTCCTTTTCCTTCATATCCCATCTTTTGCATGATTTCATATCCTTTGCCATATTGTTTTATGGGAATATTGACTTCTGTTGCTATTGCTATAGTTTTATCTTCATCTTTGTATAACCAACCAAGAATTTATTTGTCTTCATTTTCCTCTTCAAGAGTTCTAGCACTAACAAAGGTTTCTTTAAACATATGTTTTGATTTTCCTGATGTCTTTGATTGAATATCTATAGGCTTTCCATACGACTTAGGGGAAAGTGGAAAATTTTGCAAAGAATATTTTCCCATTCCTTCATCATTTAACTTGAGCTTTTCTTCAAAAGTTTCCCATAGCTTTGCTTGAATTTATTTAGTAGGATATACTGATTCTCTGTTATGTGGAACTCTTGTATCTTGTGTTGGCTTCAAATTATTGCAATATTGACTTGAATATGCAATTATAGTGATTTCTTTTCCTTCATGAGGAAATTTTACACATTGATGGTATGTAGAAGGAACTGCTTGCATCTTGTGAATCCATGGTCTTCCCAGAAGAATATTGTAGGAGAGGTTCAAATCTAAAACTTGACATAATGTATCCTTTTCCACAGGTCCTATCTTTATTGGTAGCACACTAGTTCCTTTAGAAGAATGTTCTGCTTCATCATAAGCCTTGATGGTTATTTTCTTTTTTGGGTCTACTGTATTCTCTGAATATCCCAAAGCTTTTATCAAACTTAATGCACAAATGTTTAGCCCAACTCCTCCATCTATGAGCATGCGTTTGACACGAGTTTTATTTATTGAGACTTCAACATGTAAGGGAGCATTGTGAGGATGTTGCAAGGATGCGTCATCATTTTCAAAAAATGATAAGCAATGAGGAGCTATGAGGTGTCCTACCATATTTTGGAACTGATCTATATCCAAATCTTTTGAAACTGTTGTTTCCATTAAAGCTTTCTCCAAAATGTCCTTATGCATAGGTGAAATCTTGACAAGTTCCAGAATTGATATTTGAGCGGGTATTCGTTGTAATTGCTCTACTAAATTGTATTATTGTGGATTGGGTGTTGGATCTTTTGCTACACTTGGAAAGGTAACCTTTGCTTTGCTTCTCGTGATAACATTGATTGGTTCTGAAGATGAATTTTTGTTACCAATTATTACATTTACCACATCATCGTATGTATAAGTGTAATTCACTTTGGGTTTTCCTTTGTCATCTTTTAATTGGGATGATTCACCTTTGTCATAATTTGGGAGTGGAGTTTTGAAAGCCAAGTGTGATTCGTTCATTTTATGGCTATCCACTGTAATGGTTCCATTATCAATTAGATCTTGGATAAGGTGTTTCAATCTCTAACAATCATTTATTAGGTGTGCTTTATTCCAATGATAGTTGCAATAATGATTGTCATTCCACCAATTGGGCTTGACTGGTGGTTCATAATTTCTTATTTCCGGAAAAACAATCAATTTATTAGCAAGTAAAGTTTTTAGAGCTCATTCTAAAGATTCTCCAATGTTTGTGAATTTTCTTCGAGGATTGGAGAAAAAGGACTTAGCTTTGTTGTTTTCTAGATTGTTATTGCTTTAGTTTTGACTTGATAGATTGAAAATTGGTTGTTGTTGTTTTGTATTACTATTATCGTCATTCCCTTCATTGCTGACATTCCTATTCTTTGACTAGAACTTGGGTTTGTCATTGCTGTTGTTGTTGTTGTTGTATGAATTATTGTAAAGTTTTAATTCTCCTTTCTTTACCATTGCATTCTCTATTTTTAGTCCATTCTCGATCATTTTGGCAAAAGAGGGAGGACATTGCATCCTTAGTCGATAACTCATTTCACTAATAAGATTATCAATGAATATGTCCATTTTTTCTTGATCACGTACATCTCAGGGATACCTGCATAGTTTCTTCTTGTTTCTTCGTGAGTCTTTTTGTCACTACGGTCTTTTCATTTATCATCCCTTTCTTTCCTTGTTTCTCCATTACTTTCTTTGTTCACATCTTCATTACTTTGCTTGTCTGTGTTTTGGGTGTTACTTGTCTCTGCATCTTGTTTCAAGCTTTCCATGTTAAAGTCCTGTGGTAGTTTAGCTCCAGATTTTGCCAACATCAAGAGATATTTTTCTTTTTGTTTTGCCAACAATTTTTCCATTAGCCTATCAAATTTAAAATCTTGTTCAAGGTCTCTAATGGTGATATTGACTGCTTCTTCGTCAACAGCGGTAAATCCAAGAGTGTGGAATATGTGAATATCTTCTTCCTCCAATTTTTGTTGTTTTCTAAGTTTTTCGTGTTGGGATCTAGTCCAAATTGGCATGTGTTTATTTCAAAGTTGTTGAAAGTTTCAAAGGATAAAGTCCATAGGTGATTATTGGTTTAGGATAATATGATTTGTTGATCTTACCCGTATTGTTTGTTCGTTGGGATAAAGAATCTCTTTGTTGAAAGGCGCGTCTTTGTAAAGTTTCACCGTCAAATTTTGTACCACAACCACGTAAATAGTGACGAAAACGGTGTAAGAATGTGCTATGTTTCAATAAGATCTTGCGATTGATATACAAGAATTTTATCCTTTTTTGAGTAGATTTATAACTGGGTTTTCTTTTCTTAAGGTGATACTTAAAAGTCAGATAAGCACTTGACAATTCACAAGTTTGTTTGATTCCAAAGTTGGTGCAATTTTGGTTTTGATATAACCTAGGTTCAAAATAGGAAAGATATATCCAAGATTAGGAACCTAGTATAGATTTGGTCAAGCTTTGTGATAGAGGATTTGATTATCCTGATGAGAAACTTGACAAAGATGTTGATTTTTGCACTTAAGATGGTTGAATCGATAGCTTGTTAAATGTTGATGTTTACAAAACCTTTTGAGTATAACCTGTTGGATTAGTAACCTAGTTGTTTGAGCTAGTTTGAAAATACGTGATGGTTTAGAGACAAACCTACTTCAACAATTTTTTTTTTGACATTGATGTTTTAACACTTTGATTCTGTCTGGTGTTAGAAAACTTTTGTATTACCCATTTTGATCAAAATTTTTCAGCAATTTGTTGGATTTTTGCTCACTTGTAGATGATAATTTTCTTCAAATTTTGACCATTTGGAACATGTTATAGACATAGAAGACACAATGGTTAATAAATAAAATGCACAAGCAAGTACAAATCCCTATGGCAGGCTGAGACAATAGTTGTTGAATCTCACATGGAGTTTCCGCCAAGGCTATACTATTCAAAGTGGATATTTAGATGCTTGACCCCATTGGCTCCACCCTCGGCACTCACTTATTTGGGATAACCAAGCACTAGTTTCCATGAAATCTCCCCATGGCAAACTTTATATCTCTACTAGGAACCGTATGTATGTGATCCGCTTTAGAGGTCTGACCTCCTGCGCCAACAACTAGAAGGATTTTGGCAACTAGTACAAGTGGTTTTTAGTAAAGGCTTCCAGTCATGTGGCCATACATGCGACACTTTCAGCTCTGTAAATACAGAAGGTTCCTAGCCTATAGAGGTCACGCTCCATAGGGTTTATGGGGAAACATAGTGTCGATATGAACTTATCAGCACATGTTGTTTGAGACTTTCATCACAAACACGATTTATTTATAGTGGATTGGAAGGACTCGATATTATCTCATTTCCACTTTAGGTCGTTCCCCTCTCACTGGTCCCCTCAAGGTAGCTCGGGAAGGCAGACCCTCTAAAGGATTTTAACTGCTTGAAAGTAAAGAAAGCATAAAAGAGTGGGTTTGGCTTTTTGGTCACCCAATTAAGGGGAGAGCATAAACCTATGACTTTTGAGACATGAAATACAAGTGTTCTTTTTAACCTTTTCAAAGCAATTATTAGCTAAGTCCTATTTGGAGATGTTGCTCCAACAAGAATAGTGTTCATTTTAGCCCTTTTAAAAGTCTATATGCAACTATTCTAGAGAAAATACCAAAATGCAAGTTGCATGCTGTTAATTCATCCTCTTAGTTAAACTAGATGAACAGGATATGATATATTACTTCCCAAATGAAGACTTTTAATTAGCTAGATGATAAAATGCATAAAATTTGCCTTAAATGCCATCCTACACACACATGTTAGTAATCTAAAAAATTTGCTTTTTTAGACATTCGGACCTGCAAGAAAATTTTCTCAATTTTATAAACAAAAGCACTAACCTAACATATGCACTATCTTTATGTTCAAAAGCGCTAAACTGTAGATCAAAAGCGCTAACTTAGACTACAAAAGTGCTGCTCTGTGGATACAAAAGCGTGATTTCTTTGACATATGCGCTAACCTATGATGCAAATGCGCGAACCTGTGATGCGAATGCGCATAATTTAAGACAAAAGCGCTAACCTATATGACATATGAGCTAAACTATGATGCAAATGCACAGTTTTTCAGACAAAAGCGCTAACCTGCATGACATATGCGCTAACCTATGATGCAAATGCGCTAACTTGTTGAACAAAAGCACTGTCAGAATTCACACATGCATGAATCTGCATTACAAAATGCGTTAATTTAACTTTTTGCAAGATTTTTAAAGGTATATGTGAGGTTCAGCCCCACGATGAGCACCAAAATGTGTGAGCCTGAATTGCATCCTTAGAATGTTACCTGCTGTAGCGTCCTAAAATTGTGACACTTGCAATTTCGACTGCATTTCGGTCTTCACGATGGCGACGCAACACGCAACCTGAATGGAGACCCCGAAACTTGCTCACGACACTGAAAACTGCATTTTTCAAGCACCCTGGCCTGAACCTCCTTGCACCCTGCTGTCCCGGGAGGTGGGACCAGAGCGCCCAGCGCCCTGGTCCTTCAGGACCAGGGCGCCCAGCGCCCTAGTCCCCAAGACCATGGCGCCTAGCGCCCTGGTCCCTGGGTCCTATTTTGGGCCCGGTCTCCTAAGGGGTCTCGGGTCTTTTTGTTTGCAATTTGGAAATTACATTTCCTGGTCGGCCTAAGGTCGGGAAAATCAGTCTGTCAGCCCTAAATGACAAGTATATAAACTACATTTTTCTCTCTCATTTGGAATGAAGAGGATATGTGTAAAAAGCATGGAAACTATACTCAAGCATTCAAGCATTCAAGCATTCCTTCAAGCAATTGATCATTTCAAGTCTCCATTCAAGGCTAAGTGTTGCATTCAAGACAAGGATTCAACCATTGAAGAGGAGATCACATATCACATACTACATACAACATACAACATACAACATCTAAACCTTCGCACATAAGGATACAAACATCCTTAGAACAAGGTATTAGTACTTGTTTTACAGTCATTTACATTTACAGCACTTGCTCATTTCTTGGTTAATTCCAAAACTGGGGTTTGACCTAAAGGCAAACCCCTAATCCCTAACCCCCCAATTGTCTTCGCTTTTCTGTGTGTAGGTTGTAGGTACGCGGCTGAAATTGAAGATCTGGAATCCTTGTGCAGAGACGAACAGATCCCCATTTGTTTCGCGGATTTTTCGGAGGACCGTGGCGCCGGGCGCCATCGTCCTGACAACTTTTGCTCAAATTTGCAGGACAGCGCCGTATCGACATTTTACTGCTAATTCCAGGTCCGCAGCTTCATCCTATAATCCGAACTCAGTTTATAAGCAAATCTTTGTCACTTTCTATGCATGCTTAGCTTAATTCTTCTATCAACATTCTTTACAAAAGAGGGTAGCCTTGCTGTCTTAACCCTTGAAACACATTTAGCATCCAATCTTGCATTATGTGGGATTGGATCTTATGAGTTTCAACCCCTCTTTTGAATGTAAAGTCTCTCCCCTAAGTGAAAACCATCGAATCCTAGCGAACCTCCCTTCTCTCTCCTCGGAGTTGGAAGAGGGGAGTGCAACTAGGGTTCGATCGCGATTTTCCGCTTTACATTTTGGTGAACCCGACACGAACATCCTTTCTGATTTTTCATGCTTAGATCTGAAAAAATTTATTACATTTCCATGTTTGATCTTTTGCAAAATTTTAGAGGTGATTGCATAAAAACCCTAAAATTTTCTTTTTAGTAATTGAACTTGCGAAATGTCTAAATGTTAATGCCTGTGTCAGATCTGTCCTTCTATTACAAATTATCAATTCATATTTGTGCTTTAATTCTGAAAATTAAGTGGTTAAGTGTCAAAACCCTAATTTTTGAAACCCTCTTGATTCAACCTTTGTCCGACAATTTCACTGATCAAAACATCTCCAAATCAGCTGTAACTTTGGATTCCGCAATAAAATCACAACATCTTCCATCCCTGAAAATTTGGAAAAAAGTTGTGAGGACCGTGGCGCCGAGCGCCATCGTCCCCGACATTTTTTCTGAAATTTCGGGAGCGAGATCTTACTGTGTTTTTCTGCTAAAATTCAGAATTTTGGCTGATTTTATCAATTATAACACCTTCAAAATTACAATCAAAGTTGGTCTTGTGATTGCTTGGATTAAGGCTTCTAAACATTTAAAAATCATTGAAATTGAAATTTTGTGTCAAAATTGTGTTCTTACTGTCCTAAATCTGAAAAGTGTGTTATCATTCATTAAAAATTTCAGTGCTTTATTCAAATTCTTACAATTTGTGACTTTTGAAATTAAGTGCTTAATTACAACAACTTTGATTTCCGCTTTCAAAATTGAATTTTGCGTGAAATTGAGTCAATTTTCAAATTTCAGAATTTGCATTGCTCTTGACATTCCCTCTAAAATCATAAAATTCAAAATTTCAGTTTCCCTCTCTTTTTCAAAATTCAAATCTTGCATTTTTCGACAATCTTGGTAGGGTTCAATTTCGAGATTGCAACTTTAATTTGGCCTATCTACAGATCGTAAAATCACTCAATTTTTTCAGATTGGCTCTAAAATCATCATACCTTTCATCCTTGCAAATTTTGAAAAAAGTTGCAAGGACCGTGTTGCACTCGGGGCGCCACGGTCCCGGACATTTTTTCCAAAATTTCGGGAGACTGTCGTGATTGCATTTAACAGCTTAAATCCAGAAGATTGGCTGGTTTTACTGAAAATTGCTACCTCTAAATTGAAAATCTTCTCTCTCTTTCTAGTGCATGAGTTTTACAACAATAAGCCCTACTTACACTATTCCCGTTAGACGAAGCCGTAGAATTAAGTCTTTCCGAGGTTTAACTATTGAGGAGATGGAACCTAATTTGAATAGCCTTTTTAACGAGGACATGAGTAATTCCTCTAATCCTCCTAATGATGAAGAAGCTCTCCATGAGGTTTCTGTAGAACAACTTTCGAAATTGGATAACCAATTTGACAATTTTCGACAATGGATGTCTCAAGAATACCCTGATAGTCAAGCTCTTCCTTTAATTGAGGGTCTAAAACGTATGCTTCAAAGTGATAAGAATGGAATTGATATTTTGCGTGGTATTGCACACATTGTGGATTCGAATGTGATGCCTATGAAGAGTTGTGCTGGAAATTTGGGTTATACACAACCTCCTACTCAAGTCAATCATTCTATTCCTTTGATGACTTCTATTGCTAGCATACCTACTTTTACATCAAACATAATGGCTACTTCTACACAAGACATTCCTCCTATGATCACCAGTCATGGGGGAAACCCTTCTTATTCAATTAACCCTATTCCTTCATTTAATCCGACTTCTTCATTCATTCCTTCAATGAATGTCCCTATTATATCTCCACAAATGAACATGACGCAAGGGGGCAATTTATTTAATCACTCTATTCCTCCTTGTAGTGTTCCTCCTGTCCAATCATCTCCTATGACTAATTATCATAGAGTCCCACCACCTTACTCTTTACCTTCTTTCAATAACATAACACCTCCATCTCAATCTAACACATCCAATATGAATTCTTTGACTAAAGCGACCATTAAAAATCTTGCACAAACTGTCTCCTCTTTACAGCAACAAATTGCCTCTATGAATCAATCTAAGTTTAGTGTGCCCACATTTGATGTTGCGAGCCCACTTTCTCTTGACATTGTTCGAGCTATTCCTCCTAAACATGTTGAAATCCCACATTTGGAACTTTATAATGGTAAGGGTGATCCTCTAACACATGTTAAGACCTTTCAAACAATATGTACTGATTTTGCTTATGACCAAAGGTTGCTTGCAAAACTGTTCACTAGAACATTAAGAGACAAAGCCCTACAATGGTATTGCTCGTTGCCTTCCTATTCTATTACTTCTTTCGAACAACTTGCAAATGCTTTCATTCAACAATTTCAAAACAATATAAGTCCTAAAGTTACTTTGATTGATTTAATGCATTGTAAACAAGGTGTTAAAGAAAAAGTGACTGATTTCATTGGTAGATATAAGCATTTGTATGCTCAAATTTCTTTTCCAGTGCCTGACAATGTTATTCAAAGAATCTTTATTTCTAATTTACAAAAAGATATTCGAGACAAACTTCTATTTTCTGAGTTTACTTCTTTCCAACAATTGTGTGCAACTCTTCACAATTATCAACTGACTGTGAGTCAAATGGAACAATCACATCCTATGGCTCCGAGTGATAAGGGTGATAGCAGTCAACAACCATTTGGGAAGTTTAAACCGAACAGAGATTCCATCAAATTCAATGAAAACATCATCAACAACAATGTGAATGCAGCATCAGGTGTGCCTCCTATTTCTAAATTTTTCAAGAAAGAAAGAAAGTATACTCCTTTGAATGAATCATTGCATAGTATTATGAATAAGTTATTGCAACAAAATGTGCTTACTCTTCCTCCTATAAGACAAATTGATCCTGCAAAGATTACTTCACCTTATTTTGATAACAAATCTTTTTGTCAATTTCATCGTCAGCCTGGGCATGATACTGAAAAATGTTTTTCTTTAAAGGGTAAAATTCAAGATTTGATTGATAACAATACTATCTCTGTTTCTGGAGTGAATGATAAAGGCAACACATCTGTAGCTCCTCCTAACCAAAATCTTCAGATTTTCACTGATCCATTGCCTTCTCATAACTCTAATGCAATTGAGGCTAATGATTCCTCTCTCTCATCTGATGGTCTTGTGTCTATGACTCCGAATGTGATTAACTTTGTAGAGCAGCAAGAAATCCCTAAAGAACCTTCCATCACATTTGATTCCAGTGAAACCATTAGGGCACCTGATGGTCCTTTATACATAGTTGCAAAAGTCAAGAATACACCTTGCCGTGGAGTGCTTATTGATCCTTCGTGCATGGTTAATGTTATTACTGAAGAATTTCTTTTTACTTTGCAATTGAATCAAGTGATATATGACAAAACAGATGTGATTGTGAAACTATTTGATGCATTTTCTTCTCCTGCAATTGGTTCTATTACATTGCCTATTGAGGTCCATAACAAATCCCTTGATGTGAACTTTGCTATTATTCCATCTTCCGAACAATTTCGTGTGAAGCTTGGCTATCCTTGGCTATCTTCCATGAAAGCTATTGCTTCTCCTATTCACAAATGTTTGAAATTTACCCATAATGGTGATGTTGTTACTGTCAATCATAGTCTCTTTAAACCAGCTGAAAGAACTTCTAGTGTTCCTCTTGATTACTTTTGGCCTAAACAATTCCAATCTCTTCCTCCGCGAAGTGATCATCTTTTCAAATCTTATCAAAAGTGGAAAACAGATATGATCCTATCTCTAAGTGAACCTAGAACACCTAAACTTGATATTCCTATCATTATTGAGAAGGAAGTTCTTCCTTTGAAAGATAAAAGCAATGTCTTTCCTCAAGAAGATTCCCAACCCATCCTTATGGATATGACTATGTCTATGCCTAATAAACTTCCTACGAGTAGACCTATACCTCCTCGTCATGATGGACTTGGTCTTCTCCCTAAACCAAATATTCCTCCTTTGTATGGAGCAGTTCCTCCTCCTTCTTTTTATAGAGAGAAGAGACCTTCTTCTTCTCCTATTATCCAGCCTAAGAGACCACAACGTAAACACCCAAGTGCTAAGGATGAGAACATTCCTCCTCCTCAATCTTCTTCACTTCCTACTAATACTAGACGAAATCGTTCTGCACGTGAACGCCGACGAAAGCGTCGTCTTAGAGCTCAAGCAGCTGCTTCTCAAACTTTGCAATCTCCAAAAACACCTTCAACAAGCATTATTCCATTTTCTCCTCAGCCGGACATTGAGCCTAAATCTCCTAAACATAAGATGCATGATGGTTTTGATCCTGTGCGAGTTAAAGATCCTATTTTTATAAATCTTGATGATGATATAGATGAAAATGTTATTCATGATGAAAATGTTACTCCTCTTGCTTCTGATAGTGAATATGAACTTGTTGATGTTGATAACCATTTATCTAATGAATTTTCTAAAGCACTTATCCTAGCTCCTAGACAAGAACAATGTGGCTCGGAACATGAACATAGCCCTTGTTTGGATCTTGTGATAGCTCCATCTGCTGTGTTGGATGTTCCTCCTCTAGCGTGTTTCCTACCTTCTCGAAACATTGATCAGCAAGATCAGGGGGTAGATGACGTGCTAGACTAGTTTCATTAGCATAGCAGATTCTCTCCCCCTCTCTTTCGTTACTTCTTCTATATGTTATTCTCATTCTTCTATTTGTTGTCCTTAGTGTTGTCTACTTGAGGACGATGCAAAGTATTGAGATCTCTCGGTCTCTCTCATGTTGACTCAAAAGACACATGTGTTCCCTTCTTCTAGGTGACCTTCCTTGATTGGGGAATGAAGAACAATTATGCATACATACATACGATATATATACATGAATTATCATACAGCATACTGACCCCGAGGAAAGCGAAGTCACCTCGTGCTTTGTGTTTTGTGTCTATTATCCTTGGGTTTATCTCACACTTGGGGGCTAAATCCTTGCAATAACGTGCTCCTTTCCTTTCTCATTCTTATATGTATCACTACGTTAAAACAATCACCCCCGGTGAGGCGTGTGCGATCGCTTTAACGTAGGGGGGCATACATCTCGTTCATATCTTTTCAAGATACTTGAAAATTTCTTGGCAAATTTAACCTTGCCTTGAGAATTTTTGATATCTTTCTTGCATGACTCATAGTGAGGGAACCTTACTACTGACAGTCATGGTTCTTCCTCGTGATCTTCCCTTTTACTTTGTCAATCGAAGTCGTAAGATCCTTAGTCCACTGGGGGCTTGGTGTATCTTGCCTCCTTGACGTGGTGAAAGTCTTTCAATATTGTTTCCTTGTACTTTACGGGAAGTATGAGCATACATACTCCCGCTAAAGTGGGGGCTAAATGTAGCATCCTAAAATTGCGACACTTGCAATTTCGACTGCATTTCGGTCTTCACGATGGCGACGCAACACGCAACCTGAATGGAGACCCTGAAACTTGCTCACAACACTGAAAACTGCATTTTTCAAGCACCCTGGCCTGAACCTCCTTGCACCCTGCTGTCCCGGGAGGTGGGACCAGAGCGCCCAGCGCCCTGGTCCCCAGGACCATGGCGCCCAGTGCCCTGGTCCTTGGGTCCTATTTTGGGCCCGGTCTCCTAAGGGGTCTCGGGTCTTTTTGTTTGCAATTTGGAAATTACATTTCCTGGTCGGCCTAAGGTCGGGAAAATCAGTCTATCAGCCCTAAATGACAAGTATATAAACTACATTTTTCTCTCTCATTTGGAATGAAGAGGATATGTGTAAAAAGCGTGGAAACTATACTCAAGCATTCAAGCATTCAAGCATTCCTTCAAGCAATTGATCATTTCAAGTCTCCATTCAAGGCTAAGTGTTGCATTCAAGACAAGGATTCAACCATTGAAGAGGAGATCACATATCACATACTACATACAACATACAACATACAACATCTAAACCTTCGCACATAAGGATACAAACATCCTTAGAACAAGGTATTAGTACTTGTTTTACAGTCATTTACATTTACAGCACTTGCTCATTTCTTGGTTAATTCCAAAACCGGGGTTTGACCTAAAGGCAAACCCCTAATCCCTAACTCCCCAATCGTCTTCGCTTTTCTGTGTGTAGGTTGCAGGTATGCGGCTGAAATTGAAGATCTGGAATCCTTGTGCAGAGACGAACAGATCCCCCTTCGTTTCACGGATTTTTCGGAGGACCGTGGCGTCGGGCGCCATCGTCCTGACAACTTTTGCTCAAATTTGCAGGACAGCGCCGTATCGACATTTTACTGCTAATTCCAGGTCCGCAGCTTCATCCTATAATCCGAACTCAGTTTATAAGCAAATCTTTGTCACTTTCTATGCATGCTTAGCTTAATTCTTCTATCAACATTCTTTACAAAAGAGGGTAGCCTTGCTGTCTTAACCCTTGAAACACATTTAGCATCCAATCTTGCATTATGTGGGATTGGATCTTATGAGTTTCAACCCCTCTTTTGAATGTAAAGTCTCTCCCCTAAGTGAAAACCATCGAATCCTAGCGAACCTCCCTTCTCTCTCCTCGGAGTTGGAAGAGGGGAGTGCAACTAGGGTTCGATCGCGATTTTCCGCTTTACACCTGCAATAAGTTAGTTTCACAAAATACAAATGGAAATGCATACAGGAAATCCAAATTCAACCAATTTAACTGTATGAAATACATATTAAAATAAAACATTATTTTACCTTCACGGCTTATGTCTCATTGTGTCCTAACTCCACTGTCCTTGGTTGCAGATGGTGTGCTCTCAGACAATGCACTGTTGGCTTTCAAGATGGCATATGAAGAATGGACTGATAACTTGTAGTTAACTAATACTATGATATGCAAATACCACATAATTATGGTAAAATGCTAAATGATATTTTCTATTTGATAATTGCTAATTGCTATTTGCTTCAAAAACTCACGGATGCATATGATTAGCTTGAAGACTATTTTTGAAGACTAACTCTCTCTCAATTGAAGCTCTTAATTTTATAGACTTTGAGAGGATTAGATGATGTGGCTTAGGTCAATGATCCTGATCAGATCTGTAGATTTCAATGGTTGTGAGCAAAGGTGAAGGTTGAGAGAAAGGGGGAAGGAGAAGACAAGTGTCACTCATCTCATCTTGACTAGGTTGTTGACTGAGAGAATCTAGGGATGGTTGGAGTAAATTTAGGCATGATAGGACAAGTGGACTCAAGTCCTTCCTAAGATGTAGGGGGTGTTGGAGAGAATATAGGAAATAGTTATGAAATATGTGTACGTACACAATATTCATTAAGTTTGGAAGTTGGAGATGGAGGGTGAGTTGGAAAATGGATTAAATAATTTAGAAATTATTTAATATTTGAGACTATAGGATAGGAGAATAACTATTAAATATTAGATATTTAATTGTTTGGAGGAGATAATTAAATATTAGATATTTAATTAACTTGGTTAGAGGAATAATTAAATATTAGATATTTAATCACTAGTACATTCACAGCTGATTTTCGACGGTCGTTTGTCGAATTTTAAACGAATTTTTGTTCGGAGTGTCCACAAAATCCACCATCGAAAACTTGACATCGGATTGGTCGATGATGCCATGCCCGTCAGAAATTCGACAATCCAATGGACTCTGCCGACGATCAAAAAGTCATCGGTCGAAAGCTTGGTATTCGTCGTAATTTCGACGATGATCAGAATGACTTGTGGAGCGATAGGCCGATGCCCGATGAAGTCACCTTTTTGCATTTGGGTCACATATCGTCTATCGGATTGACATTCTGAATGTCATGCCGATGTCCCGATGAGTCCGCTCTACCTTGTCTTGGAGTGTTTCACTTATCGGCATAGTATTCTTCTCTGTCTTCCAATGACCCGATGACTTGTCCGTGAAGGTTTGAAGTCATCCCGATGACCCGACGAAGTCAACTTTGCTCATAAGGGTAACTTTAGCTATTGGAATGACTTGTGGAGTGATAGGCTGATGCCCGATGAAGTCACCTTTTTGTGTTCGGGTCGCGTATCGGCTATCGGATTGACATTTTGAATGTCATGCTGATGTCTCAATGAGTCTGCTCTACCTTGTCTTGGAGTGTTTCACTTATCAGCATAGTATTCTTCTCTGTGTTCTGATGACCCGATGACTTGTTCGTGAGGGTTTGAAGTCAGCCCGATGACCCAACGAAGTCAACTTCGGTCATAAGGGTAACTTCGGCTATTAGAATGACTTGTGGAGCGATAGGTCGATGCCCGATGAAGTCGCCTTTTTGTGTTCGTGTCGCATATTGGCTATCGGATTGACATTCTAAATGTCATGCCGATGTCCCAAAGAGTCTGCTCTACCTTGTCTTGGAGTGTTTCACTTATCGGCATAGTATTCTTCTCTATGTTCCGATGACCTGATGACTTGTCCATGAAGGTTTGAAGTCATCCTGATGACGCAATGAAGTCAACTTCGGTCATAAGGGTAACTTTGGCTATCAGAATGACTTGTGGAGAGATAGGCCGATGCTCGATGAAGTTGCCTTTTTGCGTTCGTTTCACACATCGGCTATCGAATTGACATTCTAAATGTCATGCCGACATCCCAATGAGTCCGCTCTAGCTTGTCTTGGAGTGTTTCACTTATCGACATAGTATTGTTCTCTGTGTTTTGATGACCCGATGACTTGTCCGTGAAGGTTTGAAGTCATCCCGATGACTCGATGAAGTCAACTTCAGTGATAAGGGTAACTTCAGCTATCGGAATGACTTGTTGAGCAATAGGTCGATGCCCGATGAAGTCACCTTTTTGCATTTGGGTCGCATATTGGCTATCGGATTGACATTCTGAATGTCATGCCGAGGTCCCGATGAGCCTACTCTACCTTGTCTTGGAGTGTTTCACTTATTGGCATAGTATTCTTCTCTGTGTTCTGATGAACCGATGACTTGTCTGTGAAGGTTTGAAGTCATCCTGATGACCTGACAAAGTCAAATTCGGCCATAAGGGTAACTTCGGCTATCAAAATGACTTGTGGAGTGATAGGCAGATGCTCGATGAAGTCACCTTTTTGCATTCAGGTCGCATATCGGCTATCAGATTGACATTTTGAATGTCATGCCGATGTGCCAATGAGTCCACTCTACCTTGTCTTGGAGTGTTTCACTTATCGGCATAGTATTCTTCTCTGTGTTCTGATGACCTGATGACTTGTTCGTGAAGGTTTGAAGTCATCTCAATGACTCGACGAAGTCGACTTCAGTCATAAGGGTAACTTTAGCTATCAGAATGACTTGTGGAGTGATAGGCCGATTCCCGATGAAGTCGCCTTTTTGCGTTTGGGTTGCATATCGGCTATCGGATTGACATTCTAAATGTCATGCCGATGTTCTGATGAGTACGCTCTACCTTGTCTTGGAGTGTTTCGCTTATCAGCATAGTATTCTTATCTGTGTTATGATGACCCGATGACTTGTCTGTGAAGGTTTGAAGTCATCTCGATGACCCGACGAAGTCAACTTTGGTCATAAGGGTAACTTTGGCTATTGGAATGACTTGTGGAGCGATAGGCCGATGCCCAATGATGTCGCCTTTTTGCGTTTGGGTCGCATATCGGCTATCGGATTGACATTCTGAATGTCATGTCGATGTCCCAATGAGTCCGCTCTACCTTGTCTTGGAGTGTTTCACTTATTGGCATAGTATTCTTCTCTGTGTTCCGATGACCCGATGACTTGTCCGTGAAGGTTTGAAGTCATCTTGATGACTTGACAAAGTCGAATTCGGTCATAAGGGTAGCTTCGGCTATCAGAATGACTTGTGGAGCGATAGGACGATGCTTGATGAAGTCACCTTTTTGCATTCAGGTCGCATATCGGCTATTAGATTGACATTTTGAATGTCATGCCGATGTGCCAATGAGTCCACTCTACCTTGTCTTGGAGTGTTTCACTTATCGGCATAGTATTCTTCTCTGTGTTCTGATGACCTGATGACTTGTTTGTGAAGGTTTGAAGTCATCTCAATGACCCGACGAAGTCGACTTCAGTCATAAGGGTAACTTCAGCTATCAGAATGACTTGTGGAGTGATAGGCCGATTCCTGATGAAGTCGCCTTTTTGCGTTTGGGTTGCATATCGGCTATCGGATTGACATTCTGAATGTCATGCCGACGTCCTAATGAGTCTGCTCTACCTTGTCTTGGAGTGTTTTGCTTATCAACATAGTATTCTTATCTGTGTTACGATGACCCGATGACTTGTCTGTGAAGGTTTGAAGTCATCTCGATGACCCGACGAAGTCGACTTTGGTCATAAGGGTAACTTTGGCTATTGGAATGACTTGTGGAGCGATAGGCCGATGCCTGATGATGTCGCCTTTTTGCGTTTGGGTCGCATATCGGCTATCAGATTGACATTCTGAATGTCATGCCAATGTCCCAATGAGTCCTCTCTACCTTGTCTTGGAGTGTTTCACTTATCGGCATAGTATTCTTCTCTGTGTTCCGATGACCCGATGACTTGTCCGTGAAGGTTTGAAGTCATCCTGATGACTTGACGAAGTCGAATTCGGTCATAAGGGTAACTTTGGCTATCAGAATGACTTGTGGAGCGATAGGCCGATGCTCGATGAAGTCACCTTTTTGCATTCAGGTTGCATATCGGCTATCAGATTGACATTTTGAATGTCATGCCGATGTGCCAATGAGTCCACTCTACCTTGTCTTGGAGTGTTTCACTTATCGGCATAGTATTCTTCTCTGTGTTCTGATGACCTGATGACTTGTTCATGAAGGTTTGAAGTCATCTCAATGACCCGACGAAGTCGACTTCAGTCATAAGGGTAACTTCAGCTATCAGAATGACTTGTGGAGTGATAGGCCGATTCCCGATGAAGTCGCCTTTTTGCGTTCGGGTTGTATATCGGCTATCGGATTGACATTCTGAATGTCATGCCGATGTCCTGATGAGTCCGCTCTACCTTGTCTTGGAGTGTTTCTCTTATCAGCATAGTATTCTTATATGTGTTACGATGACCTGATGACTTGTCTGTGAAGGTTTGAAGTCATCTCGATGACCCGACGAAGTCGACTTTGGTCATAAGGGTAACTTCGTCTATTGGAATGACTTGTGGAGTGATAGGCGGATGCCCGATGATGTCGCCTTTTTGCGTTTGGGTCGCATATCGGCTATCGGATTGACATTCTGAATGTCATGCCGATGTCCCAATGAGTCCGCTCTACCTTGTCTTGGAGTGTTTCACTTATCGGCATAGTATTCTTCTCTGTGTTTCGATGACCCGATGACTTGTCCGTGAAGGTTTGAAGTCATCCCAATGACCTGACAGTAGGATTTGAGAAATACAAATCCACAGAACCCAAAGAAACCTGCATGCAAGAAACCTGTCATAGAGAAAGAGAGAGAACGAATACAAGGGTTTTGGCTCTGACAAAGTGAAAAGATTTATTATCAGAGAAAAATGAATCAAGAATATGACAATAATACAAGAGATCAATCCTTATAAAGGAGATCAACACCAAAAGGAAAACCTAACCCTAAGGTGAGAGCATTTAATAATTATATATTAATTATTAAATGACTAATGTATGCATAAAGAGAAATCTTAAGAGGAGAGTAAAGTTAATTAATTACTTTACTCTAACACCCCCCCTTAAGATGAGCTACAATGCAGAAGAAAGCAAAGGAACTACAATGCAAAAGAGGGTCCCGACAACAAGGCCTGATCAGGTACCCGAATACAAGAAAATCTCTATATAGCGGAGTAAAGGAGAAAACCCAGTGGAAAAAAATCCTCTCCAAAAAGAGATAAAGAATCATGCTGAAAAGAAAACATGAAGGAAGGAAGGCCTCACTGAGACCCCCCAAGGACACCCCAAGCATGGAGCACAATTGAAGATAGCGCGGATGATGCAAAGCATCATGGAAGACCAACTCACAACCAAGGATCTTGCTGATCCAATCATCATTACAATCATTAAGTGGCAATGCAAATGGTATTCATCCATTCTACAATGCAATCACAATATAATCTTTACACAAGGGTTGTCTATCAAATACTTCCACCATATGCCACCAATCAACCCCAAACCACTTTAAAAGGTTATATTCCATCCCTACAGACCTTAATTCAATATTTTAGATCATAAAATTCACCAAAACATGAGACAACAAATTCTTTATTCCCATGGAGTACCCTAGTTCAAGTTTTCATCCTTAAAAACGGTTTTAACAAAACTAACCACAACTTCTTCAATTCTTAACCAAATTAAGTGAGATAAAAATAAATTGAAAGAGGGTTCAGAGAAATTTCCAAAAAATATATCCTTTCTTCATCATTATTCTTAATTTGGCCATATCAAATGCTGCAACAGGACTGCTCCTGCCTTTACCAGTCTGATTTCACAATAAAATGCAGATGAACAGTCATTAATAACTTCTTACATATTGAAAATAAATCCAATCGCTTCAGTCAGATTGTAGATAGGTCAGATAAACAACGTTTCCCCAAGTTATAGCCAGATCCAACAGTTAAATCAAAAGTTATGAAGCTTTTCCCAAAACTGGTTAACCCTAGGCAGGGTTTTGGCAGTTACAAACTATTTTCACCAAAACGTCCATAACTTTCTCAAATCTGCATGAAATAAACTCAAATGAAAAGAAATGGAAAGCTTATTCATTTTTATACACTATCCAATTAATAATACATGGTTTTCCAGGCTGTACATGGCCGTACAAGGCCTGGAAACCAGAGGAAAACCTTTAAAACACCAAAATAACAAATTGAAAAACCAAGAACTTGTTACCAAATTGATTTCAATGCTTCCCAATGCCTTCCATTTTTTCATTTTCATGGATTACAATCCTTAAATACATAAATCAACCTCTTGGGGCGAATTCCCTTTGAAAATTAACTAAATAACCACCTTTCAACCAAATGACACCTCCTCTATCTAGGTTTTGTCTTGACAACTCTTTGAGTTTGCACTCAAAACTTGTTAAGATATTACATGGAAATTATTAACACCTTATAATGGACCAAATAACACAATTTACATCATTTTCCCCCTTCATGATACTTTTACACAAATTTGACCTCATAAACCCAATCAAGACTCAAATGCACAACTTCGGCAACTTTGGACAAAATGGCTCATTTAGCCTTACATATAAAGATTCAATGGACTCAAATGACCTTAATACATTATGAATGACTCAAATACAATCAAATTGTTCACATTATGACTTTTGACCTCCTCGTATGCTTGTGTACTGAGGTGCTCTTGCACCAGCGGAGATGCCAAAGGTTTAGTGAAGATGTCTGCAACCTGCTCCTCTGTAGGAATGTACTCCAAGATGAGAGAACCATCCTGAATCAACTGCCCGATGAAGTGCATGTGGATTTCAATGTGCTTTGTCTGCTGATGCTCCACTGGGTTGCGAGAAATGTGAATGGCACTCTGATTGTCACACCAAAGAAGAGTGGGACAATCTGGAGGAAACCCAAACTCTGTCATCAACTACCGAAGCCATAAAACCTCCTGACTGGCTAACACTGCTGCACGGTACTCAGCCTCTGTAGATGATAATGCAATAGCAGACTGCTTCTTGCAAGACCATGTGATAGGACTAGAACCAAGGCAAAAAATAAAGCCAGAAGTAGACTTCTGATCATTGACATCACCAGCCCAATCGGAGTCAGTGAAGCCAATGATGTGAGGGGATCCTGAAGTGTAGTGAATGCCATAATGAGTGGTGCCTCGAATGTACCTCAAAATACGTTTGGCTGCTTGCCAATGGCTCTCATGAGGATCATGGGAGAACCGAGAGACAAGGCCAACCGCAAAGGAAAGATCAAGACGAGAATGTGTCAGGTACAACAAACTGCCAACCAACTGCCTGTATAAAGTGGGGTCTACTGAAGGAGTAGAGCAAGTGGAAGACAAAACAACACCTGATTGAAATGGAGTGGGGGCAGACTTGCAATCAAGCATGCCAAATCGCTGAAGCATATCAAGAGCATACTTCTCCTGAAATATGGAAATCCCATCTGAAGACTGAATAACCTGTAGACCCAGAAAGAAGTGCAAGAGACCAAGATCTGTCATCTCAAACTGCTCCATCAAAGCTCTTTGAACACTCTGAATCATGGAGGATGAGCTACCTGTAAGAATGAGATCATCTACATATAGCACAAGAATCGAAAGATCACCCGCCTGATGCTGAATATACATTGTGTGATCGAAATGATAGCGTGTGAAGTGAGAGGAAAGCAGGAAAGAGTCCATCTTCTCATACCAAGCCCGAGGGGCTTGTTTGAGACCATACAATGAATGTCGAAGTCTGCAAACCAAAGAAGTGTCCTGCACAAATCTCTGAGGCTGCTCCGTATAGATCTCCTCATGTAGGTCTCCATGCAAGAAGGCACTCTTCACATCCATCTAAAACACTGTCCATCCCTGTGAAGCTGCAAGTGAAAGTACCAGGCGTATAGAATTCATCTTGGCGACAGGAGCAAAGGTCTCAGAGTAGTCAATACCCTCTACCTGAGAGAACCCCTTCGCAACAAGACGTGCCTTATACTTATCAATAGAACCATTTGCAGCATACTTGGTACGATACACCCACTTGCACCAAACCAACTTTCTTCCCTTAGGAAGAGGACAAAGATCCCAAGTATGATTCTTCATCAAAGAAGAATACTCCTCATCCATGGCCCTATCCCACTCAAGGTGTCCTGTCGCCTCTGAAAACTTTTGAGGATCATCTGAAATGGCATGACTCAAAAGACTAGAACCAGATGTCTGAGCACGAGTGTGACGAGTATCGGAAGGATCACTTTCCAAAGAACCAGCTGCCTCAACAGTATCATGGGCCCATTTCGGCAAAGACAGAGCAACTAGTGGTGGTGGAGATGGTGGATCATCATCTACATCATCCTCAAGAGATAAGTTATCCTCAAGAGATGAAGAGGAAGGAGTAGGCAATGAGGGAGAATCTGGTGATGGAGAATCCATTTGAGGATAGAGCTCATCAAACTGGACATCCTGCCGAAATAGGACCTCTCTGGAATTAGGATCAAACAACCTGTATGCCTTAACATCCTCATAGTAGCCAACAAATATGAGTGGTCGACTCTTCCTCTCCATGGCTTTTCACTGAGCATCAGGAATAAATGCCCAAGCCTCACTACCAAAAACTCAGAATGTAGAAACATCAGGCTTGACATGGGTCCAAGCCTCCTCAGGAGTCATATGTCGCAATGCCTTATGAGGCATCCGATTCTTAATATAATTGGCACAATTGACTGCGTCAGCCCAAAATGAACAACTCATAGCTCAAAACTGAATCATACAATTTGCCATCTCCCGTAAGGTTCTATTCTTTCTCTCAGCAACACCATTCTGCTAAGGGGTGTAAGGAATTGTAAACTGATTCTATAAACCATGCTCAATGCAAAAATATCTGAAAGCTTGATTTACATACTCCCCCCCATTATCTATGCATATCCTCCTGATAGAAAGTCCAGATTGCTTCTCCACAAATGTCTTAAAAATCCTGAATGAGTCAAAGACATCAGACTTGTACTTAAGAAAGTACACCCATGTACGTCTGGAGAAGTCATCAATAAAAGTGAGCACATAACGGGCCCATAAAAAAGGAGTCGAAAAGGACATAAGATCACTGTGTACCAACTCTAGGGCTGCCCTAGCATGAGAGGCTCGACCCTGAGGAAAAGGATCACGATGATGTTTGCCAAGGACACAACCACGACATACACCATCAGTACAAGAAATTTGTGGAAGCCCAATCACAAGTGCCTATGTACTCATCTGCTGTAGATATCTGTAATTGACATGGCCAAAATGCTCATGCCAAAGCCTACTCACTGAATCTACATGTGCTATAAGAGAGGAACCAACATTGTCTGAACTCTCAAAGCCATCAAAGCTATATAAGTGAGATGCAGAATCCACACTCCAAGTAGCCACAACCAAGTCAGGATCATGAAGATCTTGAATAACCACATCATGAGGTGAGAACTCAACTGTCTTACCAGAGCCAGAGTGGCAAATCTGATAAACGGATAGAAGGTTTGTCAAAATGTCAGGAACCAAAAGCACATCATGTAGACAACCACCATCCAATGAAACAGTTCCAGACCCCTGAACAGAAAGTTGTGCTGAGTCACCAACTACAATATGTCTAGTGCCTGTAGGGGCAAGAGCGGTGACCAAATCCTCTATGTGTGTCATATGGTGAGAGGCACCAGAATCTAGAATCCAAGTGGATGCAGAGGACATTGCTCGTGTAGAAAGAGCATGACCTTTCCCTATGGGCTGTGAAGGAGGCTGAGGTGCACTGATATTATGCTACTGCATGGCTTCCTCCAAAGCCTCTAAATGTTTCCAACACCTAGAAACGGGATGTCCTTCCTTGCCACAAAAACTGCAAGGATCACCAAATTTCTTCTTAGTCTTGGAGGAAGACTCACCAGAATTTGAAGATTTGCCCTGTTTAGAATTGGATTGTGGTTTTGAATCAAACTTAGGTGGTGGCTTGGAGGGATTCTCACTAGCCTCTGAATCTTTCTTAGGCTTCAATTTCTGCTTCTGTTTTCCTTTGGAGGACTCGGCTACCAATGCTTGGTTATGTGAACCTTAAAGTGAATCCAACTGCTTAAGCTTAGCTTGCTCACGAGTCAGATGATCACAAAAGACCTCAAAAGAAGGCATGACATGTCGAGCACCCAAGGCATCCATGGTGGAATAGAAGGTTGAAGAGAAGATTTGAAATGGACCCCGAAGCTTGGAGAGGATCAGGAAAATGCACTCTATATCAGTCTTAGTCTTACCACAACCTTGCAAGATAGATCTTTGTTGTTTGAACTTCATCAGAAAGTCCTCAATAGAGAGAAACGAATCAGGTACCAAGGAAGTTAACTCTGCCTTAAGCTGCAAAGCTCTAAACTCGTTGACAGTACCAAAAATTCCTTCAAACTTGGTCCAAATGGCTCGAGGAGTGAGACAACCCTCAAGATGAAACTGGAGACTGTCAGAAATGTGTAAAGCCATCAATCCCATAGCCTGATCCATATTGTTCATGTGCTGCATAACCTCAAAGGGATGTGTCAACTGAGGTTGAATCTCATCCAAACAGGACCATAACCCTTGAGACTGGAGAAGAGTCATCATGCGACCCTTCCAAGTGTGGTAATTATGCGGTGTGAGAGATTCAATAGGTCTGTTTGCCATCTTGTGAATTGTGCCTCAACTGCTCTGAATTTTTTGAATTATTATTAAGTGGTCTTTCAGAACTAGATAGAAGATACAGAAGGGGTTTGGTTGTTTGTTTTGGTGTTTGTAGATTCTGGTTTTCTGATGTAAATAACAGAAAGCAAGAAAAAACACCCCCCCACAATGCAAAAAACTAATCCTCAGTACAAACTGAAAGCCTGAAAATGATAGAAAGTAGTAACGGGTTGAGACAAAATTTTGAGCACCTGAAGAATTTACTGATGAAATAGACTATAGATCTAGAAATATTATAGAACCACCTTTCTGATGCCTATTCGCTTTCGAGAAACGGAGCAAAAATGAGCAAGTTATGCCCCTCGGAGTGCAAAAAGGCTCATCGAAATTTGACTACAAAAAAATGCAATCAAAGTGGAGAAATATGAAAAAATTCTTGTACCATTAGAATGGGCTCAGAGTCAGCTTTCCAACGCCTATTCATTTTTGAAAAACGGAGATCGGAAGGCCGATTTATGCCCGATTGTGTAAAACAGCTCCAAAAAGGCCCAAATGGGCCCTTAGAGCCCTCAAGGGCTTAAAAAAATAGGCCCTTGGTCCTCTGGGCGACCAGGAGCTGGCGTAAGGGGCTGGCTGTGCGGGGGCGATGCAAGGGGGGCGTCGCTGGTTCGGGTGGAGAGGAGGAGGCACACGGGCGGCTCGGGGGCGGTGGGCTTCACCGGCGGCGTGGCGGTGGTTGCCTGGCCGCGACCGGTGGAAACAGCCGACGGCGGTGGCTGGGCAGTGGCCGCTGAGCTGCACACCGGCGACGCGGGGCTCGGAGCTGGCTGCGCCTGGTTTTTCAAAAAAACCATGGTTTTTAAAATATTTTTTGTGATTTTTTTAATTTTTCTACCTCGTGCTGCGTGCCCTGGGGCCGTATGGCCTTGGGGGAAATTTTTTTTTGCCTTCTGGAGCAACTGTGTCCAAATCGGATGAATTTTATATGAAAATAGGGGTTTTTGGGTGCTACGAGCTCAACAGCGAGGTCCGTTTGGGGTCAAAGTGCACCGACAAAAAATACCCCCTATTCCAAAATAAAAAATAGAAGACAAACACAGATCTGATGCAACCAAAACCTAGATCTCAAAATCTTTCAAAAAATTTGAACAAGCTGCAGCAGATATGGCTCTGATACCATGTAGCATTTGAGAAATACAAATCCATAGAACCCAAAGAAACTTGCATGCAAGAAACCTATCACAGAGAAAGAGAGAGAACGAATACAAGGGTTTTGGCTCTGACAAAGTGAAAAGATTTATTATCAGAGAAAAATGAATCAAGAATATGACAATAATACAAGAGATCAATCCTTATAAAGGAGATCAACACCAAAAGGAAAACCTAACCCTAAGGTGAGAGCATTTAATAATTAAATATTAATTATTAAATGACTAATGTATGCATAAAGAAAAATCTTAAGAGGAGAGTAAAGTTAATTAATTACTTTACTCTAACACTGACAAAGTCAACTTCGGTCATAAGGGTAACTTCGGCTATCAGAATGACTTGTGGAGCAATAGGCCGATGCCCAATGAAGTCACCTTTTTGCATTCGGGTCGCATATCGGCTATCGGATTAACATTCTGAATGTCATGTCGATGTCCCAATGAGTCCGCTCTACCTTGTCTTGGAGTGTTTCACTTATTGGCATAGTATTCTTCTCTATGTTCCGATGACCCGATGACTTGTCTGTGAAGGTTTGAAGTCATCCTGATAACCTGATGAAGTCAACTTCAGTCATAAGAGTAACTTCAACTATTAGAATGACTTGTGGAGTGATAGGCCGATGCCCGATGAAGTCACCTTTTTGCATTTGGGTTGCATATTAGCTATTGGATTGACATTTTGAATGTCATGCCGATGTCTCGATGAGTCCGCTCTACCTTGTCTTGGAGTGTTTCACCTATCGGCATAGTATTCTTCTCTGTGTTTTGATGACCCGATGACTTGTAGGCTAGCAATGCAGATCAGGATAGCAGTTTTGGATTTGGTTCGATGAGCTGATGAGTCTGTGCTCTTGATATCAGCGATCGGGACACTAAAGAAAAGAGATTAAACATAGATAAAGGCGATGTAAGTTCTTGAGATCCAATGGCTAGCATTGTTTCGCAAAAGAAAAGAGCACGGATTTTATGTTCTGCGAAGTAGCGAAAGAGCAAAACAGAGGAAAGACTTAGAGAAATTATGACCCATTGGAGCCAGTTTTGAATTTGATTTGGCAAATTCAATTCTGAAAAGAAAGCCGAAGCATGCGGAGTTAATTTCTAAAATCTTAAATGCCAAATTGCCCTTTTGAGTCCGCATCAACTTGATTGCTAAGTATTGTTTCATTGAAGTTTGTTGTAGAGCGAATTGTTGCAGAGCGATTTTCTTCAGGCGAATAATAAGGTTTGTTGTGCTTTTCTTGATAACTCTTGGTTTGTTCTCAAATACTGCTATGTGAATTACTTCATTAGAGGTCTGTGCTAGCTTCTAGTGGTATAATTCTTTGACCAGAATGGCACCCAGAAGAGAATTAATAGGGAAAGTGAATTACCAGGACCGAAATATTTATGATGATTTTTTAGAGCAATTAACCATGTCCACCAATGCTGGGGCTAAGGCCAAAGAGCTAGTACCTAAGAACCCTCGTCTAAAAATTGGAGATGGCCTTTATGATAAGGGTAATTGGCTGAGGGACCTTGAAATAGGATTGTCAGGCTTAGGACTCTTCAAAGTCAGTTTTGGGCAGAGGAATTCCCTAGCTCCTTTGAATGGCATATGGGAGGAGGATGTAGGAAAGCTTGTGGTCCCAGGTGTTTTTATGGATGTAGATCTGTTAGCCCTAATTGCATAGAATTATGACTCTGTGGCAAGATGCATGAGGAACATAAAGGGATCAGCCTTGATTGAGATAAATGAAGATGAATTCAGGAAAGTGTTTAAACTCAGTGAGTCCTCCAATTTGTTAGAACCTATTGACTTTGAGTCGTTAGTCCAGGTTTACAACACACAAAGGGATCATCTTAGAAGTGGACCATTGAAAGAATTCTTTGTAAAGATAGGGGGGTTAATAGTTGTAGGTCCCAACACAATGGAACCATTCTCTCTCAACCTATTCAATCTGAGAGCTAAGGGTATGTATTGGGCATTATGCCAGATTTTTGGAGAGGATGTTGATAAGTATATGGGACAGAAAGAAGATGCTTGGGAGCAGTTACAAGAGGTTGCAATAGAACAACAAGCAGAGGACGCCACAGATGCTGAAAAGGACTTATAACCACTTCTTGAAAATGACCGGTTGTTTGTAACAAACTTTCTTTTGAAGGGTGCAAGGCTTGTATGCATCCATACTAGTATAAATGGATACCAGGACTCCTAAAAAAATGATCATAAGTAATTGTAAGAAAATGTTGCAGAAATTTATCTGAGCTTTTTTCTAGTCTTATGGAGAATACTCTGAGTTTTGTAATATTTTCTCAAAATTAATATCAATATACAGACTATCAACTTTTGAGCCTAAATTTTGTGTTGTCTTCTGGTATACTTGCAAATATTTACTATTTTCAACATGAGTAATCTAGGGTTATTCATTTGAGTATGGATTGTATGGAATATAAAGGCTCTGCAGCCCAAACAGCGAAGAAAGGCACTGGTCATCTATAGAATATAATTCATCAGTTCACATTTCATTTTAAAGCAATAGGAGTAGCTGAGTAGGAAATATAGAGTAGACTAAAAATAGTGTATATACATAAATTTCAAGCGGCATAGCAGTCATAGGGCAACTCATGTCAAATGTGCAACTCAATACAATAAATAATCTTAGTTTGTAGCCCTATAGCATCATAATGAAGTCCTTGACCAAGTATGCATACAAGAAACATCTAGTTCTATAAAGGCACAAGCATCAAAGTTAGAGGTTATGACAACTAGTGAAAAACATCAAGAGCAAAAAGTTTAGTCTCAAGCATTAGGAGTTGTAATAAAAAAACTTACAAGGATGAGGCATATTCATAACTTTTGCAGTCCCACCTTGGATATCAACACTAGAAGCAACTCATATTGTTCGTGTATAGACAAGACAATATGGGAGTTCATTATACCCAGCAACTCGTGGTGTTGTTGTTCGTGTTGGCTCTGTTGGACCCTGC